>NC_139963.1:12467762-12907762 GCF_963993115.1 Abramis brama | reverse complement strand
TTTCTGCAGAACTGCTTTATAGATTAAATGAACTAATTTAATAACTGAAGATCTTTACAACAGAATTGAATTAACACTGATCTGACTTCAGCTGACTATTTTCTTTTAAAGCTGCTGTACAGCTGAAATTAAATTGACATATTTCGTAGTATTTACAGTAATAAATTAATTTCATTTTGAGGGTGTCTGCTACCTTGTGTTGAATTTCTCTGAATATCTAAAAATCCTATTCCAATTCATTTTCCTGTGTGTCGGGGTCAATTCAATTCCAATGCAAATCAGGGTATTATGGTTAACTAAAACCATAAAACATCTTAAAATTATTGTATTATTTTATTAGTCATCCTTCTTTATTAGTTTAACTTAATGTAGCCTACTAAAATTAAACTAAATTAAAACTAAAAACTATATAGACATATTTTACTATAAAAAAAGACAAAAACAACAAAATCACTAAACTAAAATTAAAACGAAAACTGAAATAAAACCTAATTAATAGTACTATATACTGTAGTACTTCTACTGTAGTATCTCGATGTCACTGATGCAAATAAATTTGGCCAATATAAGCAGGTCAAAGGTTATGCCTTCAACCTCAAAAACTGTACTTAATCAATATCAGTGTTTGTACCACATGTTGTGTGTTGGGTCGCCAGTTTGAAATCTGCATCTTGTCTACAAATAATCTATAAAATTGTACTTATTTTATTTTATAGTTTTAAATTTTGGAAGTTAGAAAATCTGGTGGCAGTGACATCATTGTAAGTGCAGTTGTGTTCTTGCAATTTCTTAATACAATTAATTGTGAGTGTCATGACAACGTTTACTGTGGCTCAGCATTTTACACAGAGACAAATTTATAATTTGAGCACTTTGAACATCTGAACAGCACTTTTCTGCTTCGCCCTAAATCGCTTCAATGCTCTTTCAATATTTAGCTAGAACTGATTTTTTTTTTTTTTTTTTTTTTTTTTTTTGCAATGATTCCATTTTAGGGATTCATTGACATTCTTGCATCTCACCTTTGCTGGGATCCACTTCCTGTGGGTGAACCAGCTCAGAGTCCACATCGGTGTGATCGTCAGAATCTAGTTTGATAGCAAGCAGACATTGTCATGAGATGAACTCACATCACATAGGCCTCATCCTGTTTAAAGTCTGTACCTGAGCCAGATACATTTTCACTCCAGACATTCCTGCCCATCACACAGGGAGTGCCTGTAAGGCAGAAATAAACAAGATATGACTTCAACATTCAACATTCAACATTCAAGTGATAAGATGCAATTTTCAATATGAGTTGGTAATCAAAATACAATTCAGCCATTATAATAATCTAACCTAACCCAACACGCAAAGATACCAGATATGACGTAACGATCCGCATATCACGGTTTGCATGTACCAAACTCCACAGGAATTGCACTGGTAATAAAGTCATAAGTTCATCCACTAAAAAAAGTACTCATAGAAAGTACGATTTAGAACACTATACAGCTCAAATAATAAACAGGAACATAACTAGTCTTTTTTTATACTAGTGAAAAAAACAAACGAAAAAAAAACAACAACATTGTTTTATTTTTTATTACAATTGTTTCTCTATTTTTCCACTTTATTTCAATTAGTATATCATCAAAGGCAATTTTTTCTAAATGAGAAAAGCCAGAAATATCCACTTCAGAAGCACATTCCTCTGATTTATATAACATTTTATACCTAAAAATAAGTTTTTTTCTTTTCTTTTCTGGCTGTTTACTTGCTTTTTACTTAAATCAGTACTTTCTGATTTATGCTGTGATAAATAGAGAGATTCAAAAACCTTTAACAAGAGTTTTGAACCTGGCTTTATGCAGTTTATGTAAATGTGTGCATATGTAATTAGACAATGCCTAATTTGCATATTACATAACATCCCACAAAACGATTGTCTAAATATACTGTGATTAATCAACTAGGTAAAGTATGGTAATCTATTAGTGTTTAGCCTATTCACCTGTGGCGCCTTGCCTTAAACACACAGCAGCTTCAAAAATAGCCAAATGCACGATTAATATTAATATGACAAGAATAGGAAAATGTTCTACCATTGAGAATGGTGTTGTCTTCAATGTCGAGAGTGAGACTCATTCTCATAGGGTCACCTGATTTGGGCCTTGAAGGTTTTCTGAGACAAAAAGCATTTTCAAACAGAATGAAGAAACATTCAAATTATAATATTAGACATATGAACTGTAGATGTTAAATCTGGGCTGTCTTACACTGATAACTCAGTTGCTTGCTTTTTTCTGCGTGGATTTGGCATTTTCTTCAAAAAGACTGTCAGTACTATGACGATAGCCACCAAAAGCAAGATACAGAACACTCCAATAAGAGCTTTCTTCCACACCGCTAAACTGACTATAAAACACACACACACAGACAACAAATATCAGAAAGAACTTGTGAACATCTTTACCAACATCTTCTGTAAACATTGCCACTTTTATGCCAGAAACATACTCTACATGAGTACAAGCAGGGCCTAAAACACACGTTTTGCCACACCTGCCAATAATCGCTGACTTAAGAAAATTTGCCGACCATAAATATTTTTTACCGCCCATGTTTTTGCAAAAATAGGCAGTTATGATAACAAAATTCAATGATACAGAATTCTCTATTCAAATTTCGATACCACCGCTAAAACAACTAGCCTATTTAATATAAATTTAAAACATTGAGACAAGTAACTGTAGTTTTCATGTAGAGACATTGAACAAAGTTCACTGTATAAATTAAACAGATTAATCCTTATTAAAGTTACAAATGTTACTCAGTCAAGAGCAGAGAGTGATTTTTTTCTTTCTCATTTGTTGTTTGATTAACATTAAAAACACTCACTGCATAAGAAATATTAGGCTGCTGTCACTTCTATACCCAATGCACGGATTCAATATACTGATACACATGCATTGTCTTTCTCGACTGTTTACGTTCACTTAAGACGTAACCGACTATCTTTACAAGCATACTCAAGCTAAGACTGGAATTTGTGTGAATTTGTCCGTTCAAGCACAAGACGACATCAAAGAGAGTTCAATTACAGTTTTTCTCAGTTGCTTTGGTGCATTTCTCACATCACTATTTACATTTGCACAACAGTTAGTTCAACCTTCACAACATTTAGTCATTTGTGCACATCATAGTAGCAGTTTCTCATTCCTTCCAACAAATTGCAAATGCTTTTGGACATGCATCTATTGCTTTCATACAACTCTCTGCTGTTTTATAACATTATCATTTGCTTATGTCATGTCAGTCAAAATTAACTATACTCGTGAATGCTGAATAGTCATTCCATATAAAACTAATAGTCCTCATTTCATTGCTTGAGTCATTACATACAAAAATGTTGAACTAATTGTCAAAATCTGTCAAGCAAATTGTACACATTTTTTCAATCTTTTTTTTTTTTCCCTGAAAAAAGCAAGACCCTTTCTCTTTTTCTGATTGCAAGAGATGATATTCGCTGTGATGTAGATGAAATTATGTGGCCAGAGAGGAACGTCTGGATGTGCATGAATGATTACAGTACTATGTATGTTGTATGTTCAGTTCCAAAATTTCGTTTGGTCCCCGGGGGCCACTCCCCCCCCCGCGCTGGGCCCCCCCAAACCCAAAAAATGCAGTTTTTCCTAAATAACTACCTGAACCGTGGCACCGAGGATGAAGAAATTTTTATGGTATGTTGCTCATAAGGGCCCACATCAACCTAGCCCATAATCACTCATTTGTGATTTGCGCCCCTCCCATAAAAAATGAAAATGCAATATTATTCTGCTTTAATTGCCCCTATCTTCAGTTGAGATGTTCAGAACTGCACCATATTTCATGTGTATGATTAACTTGACATCCTCTGGGGGTATGCTAAGTTTCGTAGAATTTCATCCATGGGGGGGTATAAAATAAATTCATTTATGTGCACATTTAGTGACTGTACACTCATCGGCCTGTAGATGGTGGTGTTGAGCGAAGGGTTGCTGGTTTAGGATGATACTGTCACTAAGGTTGCCAACTGTCCCGAATTAGGCGGGACGTCCCGCATTTTGGGCCTAATTTATTTGTCCCTTGCGTGACCTCCCGTGTCCCGTTTTTTGACAAGCTGATAAACCACTGACTGATACAACAGCAACAGCAGCAGTGCTGACCACGACACTTGAGAATGATCACCGACACCTGTCATCATCCAATCACAGCTTTTTTTAATCACTGTTTTGAGACAAATCATTGTTTGATTTGCGAACATCCTCTGCCGTCTGGTCGCTTCCGCTTCAAGCCGGACTCGTCTCGCGCTAACGGTAATTTCCTTTCACTGTCCACGTTTTGATTTCGGCTAATCAATTTTGGCGAATGCAAACAACGTGATTATTGTTCATGAGTCTAACATCCAGCCACGCAAGAAAACATGTAATCTACCTGAGGGAATAATATGCTCAAAAAACATTTCTGATTATTATTAATGTTTTAAAGCTTTTAGAAAGTACATAGAAAGCTTTTGTAACATTATCTTAACTGTCACTTTTGATTAATGTAATGCATACTTGCTGAATAAAAGTAGGCAATTACTTTCTTTATTTTTTTCCCCAAAAAATAATCTTACTAACCCCAAACTTTTGAACTGTAAGCCTAGTGTATAATGTTAAAAAAGCTTTCTATTTTAGATAAATGCTGTTATTTTGAACTATGGTTTGTTTGTAATGTGACTTTTTTCATGTATGACATTAAAATTATTTTTAGAATTAAATACATAAATAGGTTAAGCAATACAAATGTGTTTATGTCTGATAACCTTTTAAACACAAACTTAACTGCAGACACTGAAATGACGTACACTGTGTGATACAGTACAAATATTTTGAGTGTCCCTCATTTTCCTATAAATAACCACGATTGTCCCGCATTTTCCTTTTCTGAAGTTGGCAACCCTAACTGTCACACACACACATGCAGGAATACAAACAAATGCAAGCATGCACACACACTGACATCCACACGCACAGACACACACCCATACACACACACATACAAATCCACATGCACAGACACACACACAAACACACACGCGCACACACATGTACGCACACATACATACACGCACAGACACGCATACATACACGCACAGACACACACACACACACACACACACAGACACACACATACACAAACCCACACACATACACACACACACACACACAGACAGACATGCACATACTACTACTTTTTTTAGGTATATACATAAACACGCAATATAGCCAAATTGCTCCACGTCATTTCTTTTTGTGGAAAGCCAGTGCAGGCCTGAGCGGCGGTCATATTTTGTACCGCCATGCGGTACATCTAGTTACTCATTGAGCCACTGTTACTGTAACAGACTATTGCAACAAGAATTGCACTTGGGCCAATTTAAAAATTTAGATGTGACCAGTCACTAGAAAATTTTGACTTGGAGAGGTTAGAAATGTTTTACAGTGAAAGGGAGTTTATGTTTGTTGTAAATAAGGGTGTATTTTTTCTTTTGCACAATGCTGTGAACAAATTTAGAATTGCAAAGAGCATATGCAGTACACTGTAAAAAATTTCTAAGCCTCCCAAATCAAAAATTTCAAGTGACCGATAACATCTAAATTTTTCAATTGGCCCAAGTGAAATTCTGTAAATTATAAAATTAAATTTACAGATTTTCACTTGGGCCAATTGAAATTTACAGAATTTCACTTGGGCCAATTGAAAAATGTTGATGTTATCGGTCACTTAGTGTAAAATTTTTGATTTGGCAGGGTTAGAAATTTTTCACAGAAACATACATATATTCATTGTCTTGTACTCAGTTACCTCACTAAATACAGTAATGTGTAACTTTACAGTGTTGTCTTGAGCATTTTCAGGTAGTGTCACCAAGATCTGACTTTTTTGCATTGGAAAACATTTACAGAGTAAACTGTCATAATGAAAACATGACAAAGCCATTTGACTATCTTGTTCATAAACGATGGTGTCAGGACTTTTCATCTTGATGACACTGACACTTTCATTGACATGAATACTTGCTTTTGAGGAATGAGCTATCCATTTTGAGCAAGTGACACACTTTTGCAGGTTATCAACTAGGTTTTGCAGTTTGTACTAATTGTTTTGAGAACTGCATTAACTGTTGTGCAAATGTAAATAGTGATGTGAGAAATGCACCAAAGCGACTGGGAAAAACTGTAAGTATTCAAACGCTGTCTGAAACGCAAGTGACATATTGAGTTCCCTTTCACGTCTTCTTGCGCTTGAATATCTAAATTGCCAAGGTTTACAATTTTGTGACGTTGCAGCACTGGCCCATCAACTTTTTTTCAGAGCGTCATGCATGTTTGTTCACGTTCATGTTCTCACAACACTGCATTGTTAGAATTAATAAAAACTGCATTAAAGGGATAGTTCGCCCAAAAATGATATTTAAGCCATGATTTACTCACCCTCAAGCCGTTCGAGATGCATATTTCAATCTTTTTTCAGACGAACACATTTTCAGTTATTTTAGAAAATGTCTTAGATCTTTCAGTGGTTATAATGTGAAGCAATGGGGTCCAGCAGATTCAAGTCGCAAAATGTGCATGCATCCTTCTCAAAAATAATCCATCCGGCTCCAGGGGGATAAACGAAGGCCTTCTGAGGGTAATCCGTGCAGTTTTGTCGTAAAAATATACATATTTAAAACTTTATAAACGAAAATAACTGGCTTCCGGTGGCGGTCGGCGCGCGTTCATGGAGATGGATGACGTCGTGACGTAGAGCGAACGTAGAGTTTTGTTTTGCTCTGCTCTCTGGCTGCGCTGTCACGCTCGGTCTACGTCACGACGCTTCCTGCGCTACGTTCTACGTCATATGCCAGCAACCATCTCCATGAACGCGCACCGACCGCCACCGGAAGCCAGTTATTTTCGTTTATAAAGTTTTAAATATGTATATTTTTACGACAAAACTGCACGGATTACCCTCAGAAGGCCTTCGTTTATCCCCCTGGAGCCGGATGGATTATTTTTGTGAAGGATGCATGCACATTTTGCGACTTGAATCAGCTGGACCCCATTGCTTCACATTATAACCACTGAAAGATCTAAGACATTTTCTAAAATAACTGAAAATGTGTTCGTCTGAAAAAAGATTTACATATGCATCTCGAACGGCTTGAGGGTGAGTAAATCATGGCTTAAATATCATTTTTGGGCGAACTATCCCTTTAACTGACGCGTAGAGTAAGTGTTATAGTTCAAAAAATGATATTTCAAAACAGAGAAGTTCTACTATGGCTTATCAGGGTGATCAAATGGTGTGTTGGTGTGGTATTTAAAAATGTACCTCCAATCCTGGAAGGATGACTCCTTTTAATTCCAGTGTTGTAATTGGATGCCTCACAGTAGTAGTCTCCTCGCTGGTCTCGTTCTATGGCTTTGATGATATGACTTCCTTCTAAGGATCTGACTTCTTGGGTGGGTAAAGGGAGCCTGTTGTGATACCAGGTAAAGATGATTGGGTAAGTGCCCTTCTGTACATGGCAGGTGAGGGTGAGATTTGAGCCCTCTGTGACTGTAACGTCCTGTGGCACCAGGACTGGCATGGACACTGGTACTGATAGACAGACAGAGAAATGCCAGCTACTTTAGTCAAGAATAGTAAGAGACAGTTCACACCAATAATGCAATAGTCCATTCATTTTCTGAAGTCATTAGAAATCGCCTGCTCTGTCGCAACTTTAAATCCCATTCACCATTCCGGTGTGGAGTCAATGTCATGTCAAATTTGTATCTGAATGTGAACAGGAATGAGATTTCTGATTTCAACTTCTGTTATTTAAAACTATTTTATGACTTAAGAAGAAACAGAGAATGAGTTTAATGGACCACTTTTCACTGCAAGTATAAAAAACTGATAACATCGCGGCAGAAAATTACCAGTACATTTTCTGTCAAGTTTCCTGACATTTCCTTCAACCCTAAAGCACAACATAATGCAATGTGTAATTCAAAATAAAAGTAAAACTCCAGCGAAAAATCAATGCGGAAAATCTCCTCATATTAACTGTAACACAGTTGTCACGTTCATGTCTTGTTCTGTTTAGTTTAATTATCTTGTTCTGTTTGTTTTCATTGTCTCCCGAGTTCTAGTTCTTTCATTAGTTGTCATGGCGTCGGATTAGTTCACACCTGTTCCCTGTTCCATTGATTTTCATTCAAGGTGTATTTAAGCCCTCAATTTTCTGCGTGGTTTCTCAGTTTCCAGAGTTTGTTTTACAGGTATGAGCGCTGGCCGAATTAACTTAATTTTTATTCATATCTTTCACATCTACTGCAGTCAGATTCACCGTGTTCACTCTGAAGGAATCACTCACATTGGCTGTGCACTTGTAATGACACATCAAGGATGTTAAGAGGCTAAAAGCAGGTTTAAAACTTGCCCCATTGAAGTCAACAGGGTGCAAATTTTAAAAAGAGGATAACACGGTGTAGGCAACACCGATTTTTGTCGTTGTTCTCTGTATTGACAGCACTCCAAATTTACAAAAAAATGAGCTCAATGTTAAAATTGACCGGAGTTCTCCTTTAACCGTGACAACAGTGCATTAGGCCATATTGTAATGCCTTTTCTTAACGTTTGTGTGTGTGTGTGTGTGTGTGTGTGTGTGTGTGTGTGTGTGTAAATAATGACAGGATTTTTTTTAACTACCCCTTTAAAAACTTTATAAACTTGACCATAGACAGATTTAACATGCATTCATAAAGTATGTTCACTCTTTGTTTCTCTGACACTGATTAATTCATTACTTTGGACGAGTCTCCAGATTTTAAACTTGGTAAAAGAAAACAAAATGAGATACACCAAACCATGCACTAAACCATAGTGTTAAGGAAAGCAAAAGTAAGATAAAGACTCATTTGCTGAAGCAATTAATTGAGCTCTTTTAGCATGATTTATGTTTTACTGGATACTGGACAAGTTTACAGCAGAAAAGCCATACACATGGGCCTGATTATGTAATGTAAATGTCAAAATGTATGTTTACAAATCATGCACTATGGTAAAAGTTCAAAAGACAAATATCAAATGACAGGAAAATTGACCAATCATATTGTTCCTCTGAATGGGTGGGGCTTGATATCACTTAGTTTTTGACAAGGTCCGCCCACATGATCTGGGGGAACATTTTTGATAAAATAGCTAGCTAGCGCTATGGAAAACACAAAAATGCTAGTGAGGAGAACATTGTTGCTAATTTATTATTATTAATTAATTAGTGCTAATTAACTGTTATCATAATTCGAAAAGGAATTGATGTTATCAGTGTTTTACTGCCACTTTTGTTTATTTCAGCTGGAAACCGCAGTGAATTGTTAGCATAAGTATCTTTTTAGAGTTTTTAAAAAAATGTAGATAGAGGCTTGTTCCTTTTCCAATTAACTTGTGCTGCAAAAAAATCATCAAGGCAAACTTTGAATGTTGTCTTGAAAAGCTTTTGTCTGTGCAGAACAGGGATACAATGAATGTAACAGTCATCAAAAATGGTACCGGACACAAAAGTCTATCAGTGATTATGGAATCTAAAAATGGCAACGTGCACTTCCAAATAATTAAAAATAGCAGCAACATTAGGCACACAAATCATTGAGCACGAAGATGTCAGGGTTTGGTCCTCTTACCTATGACTTCTGCTCTAAGGGGATAACTAGCGCTACTGATTGATGTCCCCTGGTTTTGAGCCTGACATGTGAAGCTGTGGATCTCTTCTGGAGAACTGATGTAGTCAATGTTGAAGAGTGCCTTGTCAGTTGTCTCAACCACTCTCCTCACAGCCACTGGCACGCGGGCCTTCAGTAAGGTGTATGTTATTGGAAGCGTTCCATTCTCAGACTCACACAAAACCTTGAATGGCCGACCAACAATCACCTTATCAACAACACGAATGACTGGGGTAGAAGCAGGCACTGGAAAATAGAGGGGAGGAAAATGAGAAGCATGGAAAAAGCATTAGGGTGCCTATTCACTAAAGAAAGTGTGTTCTTGCAATGCACCATATCAATTGAAATTAATATGTCTGCTTCATATTCCAAGCAGTCAGCTCCTCACTTCTAAAAAATAAAATAAAAAATCATGCATTGATGGGTCCATGAAGAACCTTTAACATCCATGGAAACTTTCCATTCCACAGAGTTCTTTAAAAATTCCCTGTAAGGTGCTTGACTGTATTACTAATTCATCAAACATATTTTGTTATTACTAAGTTATAACATGTTATAATATAGTAATAATGGAAAATGCTTTGTTATAACAATCTATTAATAATGTGGATAATATATGCATGTCCTCTAATGCCGGAGCTTTGGTAAAATCATGAACTCTTCACCTTTAGCTTTTAAATCAAGTGGTTGGCTGGTCTTGTTAACTCCTTTAGCCACTGCCATACAGGAGTATTTCCCATTGGTGGCCAGGCTCGCAGTGGCAGAGTATTCGGCCCCTGAATAAATGTGCCGATCTTCTTTCAGCAAAGTATACTTTATGTCCGCTTTTTTGATCTTCTCCGAGGAGCTTACAGCACTGTGGCAGGTCAGAGTGAAGCGTTCCCCTTCAAAAACCTGATCTGAGCTCATTCTCAAAATCGGCTTCGAGAACAGTTCTAAAGAGTCAGACAAATTTAGTTTATTATCATGCAGTGGAGGGTTATTATAGTTAACTAAAAACAAAACCATAAAATAGTTCATTGCTTGAAATAGAATAAACTTTAACTAAAATAACAAAAACTGAAACCAAAATAAAAATGACCAAAAACTACAATTAAAATGAAAACAGAAAATAAAAACATTCAAAATATGAATAAAATCTATAATAATATCTCAATAACACTGATGCAGTTTAATTTATTTTAAATGTTGAGTATTATAATATGCATCATTATTCCTGGCAAAATATAATTTATTATTTGTTCATTAATAAATATATGAATTTAGTTCTGATAAGCAAATTAGAACTAAATCTGCATGCGCAGAGCTCTGAACACAGTATAGGATTATGTGCGAAATGTGTGTAAAATATTTTTTAATGGTGAAAATGTTTAACATTACATTTTCCATTTCAATGTGATATTCCAATTTTCGCTGCAAATTCGATGTATAAGTGACATTATTGAAATAAAAAGGCAAACTTTTTTAATGTTATAATAACAAAAAACAAATAAACCCTTTAATGCAACAATATAATTTAGAGATGAAAGTGGACTCTTGATAGCTGAAAGCATTCTAAGATTAGTCAAAATGTGTATGGTTGTGGTTAGGTACCTGTGACATTTAGCCCATAGACGGCCATCTTTTGCACGCTGCCTTTCTCTGCTTTACACACATAGTCCCCTGAATCCTCAGCTCTTACGGTGAAGCTGTATGTGAATGTTGTGTTATATTGACGAAGTACGCTGTTGCCTTTGGTAAGGAACAAGTCGAGAATTGAGGGATATTGCACCTGACATGTGATTTTCACCCTGTCACCCTCAACAACATTTGCGTTGGGGGAGATGCTTATTTGCGGCCTGATCGCATCAAGATCTGTAAAAAATAAATAAAAATCAATCTCACTGTTGAAGCAAAATATAGTCAGCTGTGGATATGCTCAATAAAGACCCCATGAAATGACTTGCTTAGCTGTATTTTCTTGTGTTGCTATACTTCTTGCCATATCATATGGGGTTGAGAGGCATTATAGCTTTAGGGGCATTATAACTTTACATTTTATTGGACTAAAATGTACATAATACATGAGTGAAAGATGATTCAATAATTTTGATATTAATGACCAGCATTTACACTGCCATTCAAAAGTTTGGGCTCTGTAAGATTGTTAATGTTTCTTAAAGAAGCTTCTTGTGCTCGCCAAGGCTACATTTATTTGATCAATCAATCAGTCATACAATTGAATGCATAATTCTTAAAAGTTAGTTCACCCAAAAATTAAATTTATGTCATTAATTACTCACCCTCATGTCGTTCTGTAAGACCTTCGCTCATTTTCGGAACAGAAATTAAGATATTTTTGATGAAATCCGAGAGCTTTCTGATTCCTTAAAGGTATAGTGGAGGATTTCCCCGAATTTTAGAAAAGAACCGCCCTCTCCACTTTTTGAAAAAAATGCACGTGCAACACTCTTCCTGCTCCCGAGAGGGAACGCCTACTAAACGTGTGCACGAGAGAGCATGCACGAGCTAATCATAGCTTACATTAACTTTTACTAGCAGTGATTTTAAATGGATTTCTCCAAATAGCATGCCAAACTTTACCTGTCAAGTAGAAACTTCGCGACTGAGGCATCAGTGGGAGACCCAACCTGTGTTTTGAGCGCACGCCATCGTGTGAATCGTGTGCACGAGCACGTACGACGGCCTTACGTAAACATATCACCAGAATGATTGATACTTAGGAGGACCAACAGTCTTGATGATCCACCCAGAAAAAGAAAATCCTCCGCTATACCTTTAATGGACAGCAACGTCACTGCAACTTTCAAGGCCCAGAAAGATAGTAAAGACATCATTAAAATAGTCCATGTGACTACAGTGGTTCAACCTTAATGTTAAGAAGCGACGAGAATACTTTTTTGTGCTAAAAAAAAAAATATTCAACAATTTCTTCTCTTCTGTGTCAGATCTCCTACGCTATTCGCGTAGTAAACAAAGTACAGCGCTCACGGGTTATACACCAGAATGCTGGCTAATTATTGGCTGACGCTGGTGATGTGAGCACACGACACATGCATGTGATGCTGATACAGGAGCTGGCCAATAGTGAGCTGGCATTTTGACATAGAACCAGGAAGCGCTGCACTGTTTACACTACATCAACAGCGTAGAAGAATGACGTGGAAGAGAAGAGATTGTTGAATAATGTCGTTATTTTGGGGGATTTTGCGCACAAAAAATATTCTCGTCGCTTCATAATATTAAGGTTGAACCCCTGTAGTCACATGGACTATTTTAACTGTGTCTTTACCACCTTTCTGGGCCTTGAAAGTTGCAGTGACGTTGCTGCCTATGGCTGGTTTAGAAAGGTCTTGGATTTCATTAAAAATATCTTCATTTGTGTCCCGAAGATGGACGAAGGTCTTACGGGTTTGGAACGACATGGGGGTGAGAAATGAATGACAGAATTTTTCATTTTTGGGTGAACTAACCCTTAAAAACAGACTAAAATAATTTTGAGTGTAGCCAACAGATGTGGACTAAAAGCCACAAAACAATCTTTTTTTCATGCATTGGTCTTTAGATGAAGTTTCTTTGACCAAGCAAAATGTACATGATGTTACCTTCTATAATCACTTTCACCGTGTTGCTTTTGTTGGAGAAGCCCGCGTCAGGATGCATGATAACCACATAGACACAGTGCAGGTAGACGTCTTTGAGCTTCTGCAAGGTGAGAGTGGTCGTCACAGAGTTGCTCATACTAGAGACTCGCTTGACCTCCTGATCGTCCTCGTAGAAATAGAAGTTCAGACTGCCCGTCTCCTCTGGTGCGCTGCATGTGGCAGTGATGTCTTCCCCCTCAGAAATGATATCAGACTTCACCTTCAGCGTGGGGACTTGAAGGCCTGCATGAGTTTAAAAACTCTTTATTAACCCCTGACCTCTCAATAGTCAGTCACATCAACTACAAAATTTAGTGGCAAAAACAAAAACAATGCAATACTTTCCAAATCCAAAAAGATCTCAAACATTATTGGTGCGAATGTAAAAATAAATAAAAAATAGTCGCACAAATGTGTGGTTAAATATATATATATATATAAAGTCTACACCTGTTAAAACAGCTGTTTTCAGTGACATTGCAGAGGTTGCAACTGTTACAATAAACAAGCAATAGTTCTGATATTATTTTTTTCCCTTTTCACATCACAAAAACCAGCTGTTTTAACAGGGGTGTGTAGACTTTTATATCCACTGTAAGTGGACAGCAACAGCTGCTAAAATAGAATTAGTAGAATTATGCTTTGATGAGCATCAGTTATGTAACTCACCTGTGACTCTGAGTTTCTGACTGGTGCTTGTCTTGATCTTGTCATAGATGCGGACAGCGCACTGGTAGCGACCCGAGTTGAACACCCTGGCTGGAGATAAACTGCGCTCCACCACTGAGGCGCTGGTATTTTTGGAGTACATGACCTGATCGTCCTGCAGGAAGCTGAAGGTGTATGTCAGCGGCTGGGAGAGGCTGTGACTGACTTTGGCCTCACAATGCAAGGTTAGGTTAGTGCCACTCGTCACATTATTACCAGGAAGCACAGTCAACGTCACCTTATCAATGGTGAATGCTGCTCAGAAAGACCCAGAGATAAAACACACACACACACACGCACACACACACACACACACACACACACACACTATATTAGAGAGGACATTGCATAGACTTCCATTGATTTTATGTCAAAATATCTACCACTAAACCTACACCCATCATTGAAACAAAACACTAGATTTAAAACAAAACACGTCTTGGCCAATTTATAAGTAAGGAATAATTGACGACAGGCCGTTGAATTATTAGAAAAATAATGCACACCCGAGGTGGTAATGCGGTCACGACGCGAAGCGGAGTGGCCGTTCACCTCGGCTGTGCATTATTTTTCTAATAATTCAACGGCCTGAAGTCAATTATTCCGCTTATACTACAGTTACCACACCTCGAAACATTGTTCAGATTATGTATTTCAAGACGTTTGTAAAGTTTTTGTCATTAAAACACTCTTGTATGTAGGACTAATTTCTTACGCATCTAATCCCATGCCTCCGTTGCTAATTCCAAAACGTCATTTTAGAGTTAGTAACGGAGGTTTGAGCCACTGATAGCAGACTAATGCTGGGGACACACGACTAGCTGACACATTCTCTGACTGTTTTCATCGCAGCATATTTTAAACACCGACTTTGAACACAGACTGAATGCGCTGAACACGCGTTTGGACATGATCAGTCATAAGAATCAAATAACATTCATAACCGGCCTTAAAGTGTGTCCCCGGCTTTATGCAGTTATTAATGCAGTTATTAGAGAGAGATGTGCAATAATGAGACAGAAAAGCATGTGCGTCAATATTATTATTTATTTATTAATTCAATTCGTTTTAATTAATTCGTTCATTCTTTTGTTTCTATTATTGACAGATGACAGTAGACTAGCCAAATAAATGAAACCCAAAGCCCTTTTAACAAGTAGGCCTATCAATAATTATTTATTTGTTAAATTATCTGCAATAAAAATCCGTGCTGCAGGACTATCCATTTATTTAGCCTATATTCAGTTTAATTTTCTATTGATTATATAGGACTATATACTTTATTTATTAAAATTAAACTGCATGTTTCCATTGATTGTGAAGCTAGACATTGAAAATTGCAGATCAAGCGCATGGGGCTAAATGTTTTTTTCTTGTTATGAATTGTATCCTATTTTCCGTTATTACAGTTGACTACGCGAAGTGATATGGAACTGTAATGCGGTCAAGACCTGCCTGGAACTACTTTAGCTGTGCGTTTCCCTTAAAATAATGCACACCTTAGAACGTTCGTCAACCAATCAGATTCAAGCATTCAACGGCCCTGTAGTATAAGCCTTTGTAGTGTCTGGACGAAATCATCAAGCTTTTAACCTATTGGACTCATTCATGTAAATCACAGGCCTAGCGCAAATGAGTCTGGATCAAATTGCCCCATTGTCACTTTAGCGGCATGGCAGAGGCTAAACAGAAACACCCCCAAACTCCGCCGTGAGCTTCAAAAAGATCGTAATCAACTCAACTCACACTCCCTTTCTTGGTACCGAATTAAACCTCTCGGTTTGCCTTAGCTAAATATATATAGTAGGTTACGATAAAATGTTTTAAACTATGTTTGCCATCCTTTGGAGTAAAAATGACCAGTTCTGACACCAACATAAAACATGCAAATTACGCTGAAGGAGACAAAGAAACTCTCTCCCGCTAAAAGTTGGACAACAACTATTGGTCATCTCACCCAAAACAGGTGTGGACTAAGTTCTCCTTAAAGTCGATGGCTCATGGCTACCTTAGTCTTATTTCTTAGTCGTATGTATCTTAGTCTTATTCTTTTGCTTTGTGTCTTGTTCTTAGCTTTTTGTCTTGGACATATCTCCGGCTTCTTGCCTTGTTTTAATCTTTTGCTCATTCATTTTGATCTCTGGGTGAAACAGACTTACCCTGATTTTCTGGCAACTTTGCTTTCAAGTAAACCTTTTAAACTTCCTGCTAATGACGCGCTCTCCGGAAGAACAGGAAGAACGCTTCAAACTCACGGATTAACCGAGGAGCTACACACACACACACATTCTTGCTCAGCACCAAAGATCCATGCAAGTATTATTTCTATCGAGATTTAGATGAGTTTAAGATTGTTTGCCCCTGCCTTAAGGTGGTTTGATTCTTTGCTGGCTCTCAAAGGTTATCTGTTTGTGACATGTGCCATTCTGTGGTCCACTCTCTCTTTCTTTCTTTACTTTTTGTTTATTCTGTTTAAATGTATTATTTGTTTAAGTATAGTCGTATGTATTCATATTAAAACCCATGCTTGATTTTCTCTGTCTGATGCTCACCAAACAAAGTCTCTTAAATGTGTGATCTTAAGCTTCAAGCTTTTATATTGTTGAGTACTTTATAGTAATTCATGACCAGAAGAATAACCTTTCTTGAGAGTTGATAAGAAGATACCATCATTCACTATTCTCTAAATTAGTTCACTAATATAGTCCATGTACCTGAGCAAATCATTTCATAGTTAATTCAGTTAATTTAATTGAATTTAATTCAGTTAATTGAGACACTGATGAACCTCTGCTGTTAACAATCCGAATCACTGAAGGAAAGAGGAACTAGAAGAACAGAAAAAGATAAAATCAAGATAAAAGACATTGAATCTTAGCAAAAGATCTTAGCAGAGGAGGATTAAACAACTCCACAAACAGCATTACCATCTTCACTTATTACTAACCAGTTTGACTTTATTTCTGTCAGACGTCTACAGAAGTTATTATTAAAAGGTGGCAGAGATTAAGATGTAATTTTATTTTGATTTGATGTTACCATGACGGTGATCAGTGTTTGCTTTAGTTGGGCTCTTGACCCTTGACATTTGAACATTAGTTTTTTGCTTTGGCTGCTGTAGCTGTGTCTTTAAAATAGATTTGCTATGGCAAAAAAAATAAATAAAAAAAAATAAATCAGATGACATTGGTTAATGGTTTGTTAATGGTCACAATCATCATCTAGTGGTCAAATTCACTGATCTCATGTATTGTCTAATCCTTTTTTATGGGTGATATTTTGTATTTTTGATGTTGGTGTCATTGTGATTTTACAGACCGAGATCTATCAGTGATATGACTATGGAGTGAAAACAGTCTCAAAACCTTCCACAAATGCACGCGAGAGATCCACATGCGTGCGCAGCAATCCACAAATGCACGCGAGAGACACGTGTGGATCTCTCGCGTGCATTTGTGGATTGCTGCGCACGCTTGTGGATCTCTCGCGTGCATTTGTGGAAGGTTTTGAGACTGTTTTCACTCCATATATGACATTCAGAAAATATGAAGGATTTAAAAAAGTTTATACTCAGAACATTTTGAACAACGTATGACAATCATACGTTTTATGCTGCAATGCATGTTGGGTACCAGCACAGTACAAAAAAAAAAGAATAAATTATGCAACTGAATTGTCTGGTTATTTTCTTTCATTTGTACTTTTTGCTGTTATTTTTGCTGTTGGTTTTGTGTTGACTTTTAGTAAGTGAATGATGAGTTTAAAAATCCTTCATAACTGATTTTACAGCACTGCTTGATCTTTTGTTGTAGTTTCACAGTATAGTAATATGATCTACATATTTTTGATAAGGGATTGGACACAGGCTTAGATCAGTGATCCAAACACTGTAATGAAACCATAATCAGCAACACCTGATCCCATTTTGGTTGGCTTTGTTTTTTCCACAACAAAAGTGTCTTAAAAACACACAGTTACAGCAACCAAAGAAAAGCTAATGTTAAAGTCAAAGGTCAAGAGCCTAACTAAAGCACACACTGATCACCATAACGGTGATCGTCAAATGAAACAAAACAACATATAAACCTCTGTTAATGTTTCTGTAGACGTATGAAAAAATTAATAAAGCCAGTCTGGTTAGTAATAAGTGAAGTTGGTAATGCTGTTTTTGGGAGTTGTTTAACCCTCTGGGGTCGACAAACGCGCCTGCGCGTTTTGTTGGATTTTCGTCACATTGTAGCACAATAAACTTAAATTACTCGTCATTTATGGTCATACAGAAAAAAGAAATATAAAAAAAGAATCTGTGATATTTCTACTTTTGTATGTGTCCACTTACAATCAAATCAAAACATTGTGCTTTTGTAAAATAAAGAAAATAAACAGGGTGTGCTTTCTGCCTCCCCGTCGCAGTGAACTTTTTTTTCTTGAGCACGTCTATAAACTGAAACCAAACTCAGCGAATACTTGTCACACATTTATGAGCCATATACCTTTATAAACATTTAAGTGTGTACTTTTAAATGATCGGATTCAAACTGAAAATAAATATTCTCTGTTTAAGTAATTTGTATAAAACCAACAAGATGTCCAGTATCTCAAATGCTTGCTCATTATTTTTAATTTGACCACGCCCACACGCACAAAAGAGATTCACATGCAAATCTCCACATGGAACGCGAACTCGCTCGTTACCTCAAAAACAAAGCACGAAAAAACTTCACAAGTCTCTGCTTTTCGTCGAGTTTGAAAGACGCGCCGTGAGCTTACATTGGATTTACCTCAGAAGAAGAAGAACGCGATTTGAAGACAAGAAAGATGTAAGGTAAGAAATTCTTACATATTAGTTTGTTATTGTTGCATAAATTTCACATTGCAGTTGAACTGTTGCTAGATATATGGTGAATATTATAATATTTAGACCCGTGTTTACTGTTACTGTGTTTGTGGATATCTGCTCAAACGTAGATATGTATATGGTAACCATAATGTTTCATATTTTGGATCGCGATCGTGTTTGAATGTATCATATTTTGGAACGCGATCGCGTTTGAAAAGCAAAACGCACCAAACGGCTTCATGTTTTTACTATTATCTCATTTCATATCATCATAACGAATGGAAACATTTGAAGTAACATATGATAATCAATATATTTTTCTCTAGCTTAGTTGTTACTGAAATCTTTTGGAAGATTTACAGGCTGCTATAGGTTATTGTTATTATTATTTTATGCAGCACTGCGCATAGCCTATGCCTACAAGGCACAACAAACCTGGTGTTCATTATATTATATATTGTTGAAAACATTTGTGTGTGTGTATTCTGTGAATTTTAAAAAGTAATTTTAACCAGAAAAATCTAAAATGTATTCCCAAAATCGTGCAGGCCTTTCTCTTGATATCAGTATGTTCACTTTTTTTTTTCTTTCAGGGCCCAGATGCCACTGAGTCCTGCTGACTTCAACATTCACATGAGTCTCTGTATATGAACATGGTAAAGTGAAAATCAAACACCTTGGAAATGAAAGGTATGTACAATGTTTTTAGGAATGGCACAAAGGTCTCTGTCTTTGGATCATTGTTTTCAATAAGTGTTTTTTTGTCATTTGTTTTGTATCTTTGGATTATGTTGTGTTGTAAATAAATCCAAACAATCAAAAAGCCATTCTTTTTTAAATCTCCTCATTCTTTGTGCAAGGTTGCTCAGAATTATAGGGCCTGATAGCTCCTAATAGGGCAGTTAGGGGAGGGTCTTTGTCTTTCTCAGGTGTGAAAATTACATATTAATGATGTGATCACACCTCCCACATAAAGCTTTCTCACACAAAACACGTTGTACAAATTTTAAATCAATATATTGCCTTATCTGAATGAGCAGTCAGGGCGATTTTCACATAGTTTTGGAGCAAATATTCTAGGCTACGTGATACAATTTTCAAAAGTCTTGTGAAGAAATAATCAGTATGGGTTTCATGGCCTTATTTCAGTGAGATTTTTTTTTTTTTTTTTTTCACAAACCACGCATAAATGTCATTATCTCAAAACTACAAACTTTTACATACATGCTGCTGATATATTATTGTAGCAGAGTTTGTGCTGAATACAGTGTAATCAGACTTTAGCCATGAAAATGTCACAAGTAACAGAAATAAGCACAAATGTCAGAGCATGTCAGAACACCTCCAGGGCCCAGAAAACAGCTCAGACCCCAGAGGGTTAATCCTCCTCTGCTGAGATCTTGAGAGATTTAATGTCTTCTGTGGCTGAAGTCAGTTGTAGTTCTTGTGTTTCGCTTTTTTATCTTCTTGTTGTTCCTCTGTCTTTCAGTGATTCTGCTTATTAACATCAGGGGCCCTATCTTGCACCCAGCGCAATTGACTTTGTACACCGGCGCATGTATCATTCCTATTTTGCACCCGCGCAAAGCGGACTTTTCCCTCCACAGACGCACGTCGGTTAACTAAGAAATACACTTGCGCTCCCCGGGGCGGTCCAGCGCAAAGAGGAGGCATGTTCCGGCACAAACGTTTAAAGTCAGTGGCGTGTTGCGCATGTTATTCATATGCTATTTTAAGGGCGCATGCTTGGCCTTAATCAATGTAGCGTGTGCTTTAAGTGTCACAAGCATACACTTTGATTCTCTCATCTACACACAGACGCAGCAGTTATCATTTTTGCAAATCATACATTATTACGATAGATAGATAGATAGATAGATAGATAGATAGATAGATAGATAGATAGATAGATAGATAGATAGATAGATAGATAGATAGATAGATACTTCAGACCAACCCATTTTAGATTTGCGTTGGGTGCAAGAGTCATTTATCCCACCAGTATAATAGCAACAGCGCCCAAGACCCGCCCACAAAGTTACTTGATACTTGCATTTCAGATCGTTAAAATAGGGCCCCAGGTGTTCATCACCAATGCTCAATCATCGGTTAATTAATCACTGAATTATATCATTAACTTCAACACTGCTTCAGTGTTACTCCAACACTCTGTAGTGTGGACACACAAGTGTTCATTTAAAAGATTTTGCAGTGGGGTTAAAAGGGTTAAATGTGTAAAATAAAATAAAAGTGAAGTGTATTTTAACAGTAATCAACTGTAAATTAATTTACGGCATAAAACTGTAGAAAAACCGCCGTCTGCAGTGTTACACAATAGATGGCTATTTAAAAGTAATCATAAAATCTTTTAAACCTTTATGTTACCTTTATGAGATTATGCAAATTTATCGCACTCTTAAAAACACATGTTGGGTCTGAGATCATTTTAGCTAATTTATTGTAATTTATATTGAAAATAAATTTGTAATCACACATTGTTACATTGTTACATGGTGAAGTATTTAAAATATATTAACTTTAAATGTCATATTGAATAACACACTAAAGTTAAAATCATAATCAAGTACATTTACGTGTGCTTTAGTATGTTAGTCAACACATCAAAATAAGTGTACTTCTTTAAAGCACGACAAAATATTATTGAAACAATGATTTAAAATGTACTTTTAATTTGACATTATTACTAAGTGCATGTTTTAAAGGCCTATTTAAGTGAGTTAAGAAACAGTCATGAAAGTGTCTCTCTTTAAGTACACTTTTATTTCAGTAATATTATATTATATGCAAGTACATGTTTTAAACTATTATTTTAAGATTTGAAGTACACTACAATCTATTAAGTGCATGTATTTAACACAAGGGGTGAATTCTGGGATTGTCTTCTCAGTGAAGGGTAAAGCGATGAAAACTTCTAACGAGTCATCCTCTCGGTATGTTTACTTTGAGCAGAACACACTCAGCTCTTTTCCTGAAGTCTTAAAGAAGAGCAGTGGCGTTCCCAACAGAAAGAAGAGGAAGGAAGGAAAGCACATAAACAAATACAAAACATTATTCCCTGAGGAGCACAGAGCCTGCATTTCTGGCGCACAAATCTCAGCCTGGCCAACAAACACAACCAGAGTTCTCCGCTACACGTCAAGCCCAGTAAACACCACTAAAATCTGATTAAACAAGGATAATCCGAACCCAAAGTTAATGGTGGTGGGTTGATTAGAAAGTGACAGTGTTTGTGGGTTCTGCATCACTGATCTTGTTTGAGCCTCTAATTAAACGCAGACTAAACATCTTGCTATTATACGAAGCGCAAACTTCCTGTGAGCGGCTAAACAGTCCGTGACAAAATATCTCTGAAGGATCAAAGCATCCAAGCGAATCAAAGATCTGCTCTGACTAAAAATACATCCAAGAAGTCCCAGAAAAGCACAGAACTGTCATGATATTTCACTGCTCCCTTTGCCCAACTATATAAATCAAGTGATCAGGTGAATCTGAGAGAGGTAAAAATAACTCAACAGCCCCAAAACTGTCGTCGTGACCAAAACCGTTTCCCTCACATGCACATAAAACGTAAACTGAGGACTTACCTGCCTGTGTGTCGGCCGCTTGCCCTGTGGATGAGAGCAAAAGAGGTGAGACAAATGAATAAAAAGAGGATGAGATGATGATGGTCTGAATCGGTCCGGAGTGTCCTTACACAGAGCGCTCAGGCCGAGCCAGAGAAGACACACGCTCATCTTCACAGGTGAGTGTTCATGAATGTGAAGGACGTTGAGGATGGAGAGAAGGGTGGAATGCTCGCACTTATCACATGGAACCGCCTTTCTTTGTTTAACGTGGATCAGGAAACGTGTTCCTTCCTCAGGATGTGTGTATTTGAATGCTTGGTTCGTCCAGGCCCTTGAAAACATTGCCATTCTGTTTACGGCTTCAAAGGCCTCCTGTTTCAGTGCTGTGCTGAAGACATCACAGTGATATATAAGATTAAGAAGATGATCAACGGTGTGGCATCCGTCCAGCACAAACACCAAAAGTACCATGGTAGCACTCCTTGTTTTTTTTTTGGCCATGGTACCATGATATCAAATTTCTTGACATGGTAGCTATGGTTATAACGTGTATTCATTGGACAATTTTTAGATATTACTATGGTTTTGAACACATACCATAGAACAACCGCACATTTTTACCATGTACCATTTTTACTGTGCTACTCACTGCAGAGCCAAATGACGTCTATCTCCCCCTCTGTGGACATAATGGGTGGAGCTTAACTTAGTCCAGCTCCACCTCTCTGAACCTATTGGGTGGAGTTATGTTTAGCAATAGGGTTATTATGGGTACGGTTAGAGTGTGGTTGAACTGTCAAGCTCTACCATTTTGTTCTGCTGTGAACAGCCTCTCTATTTTTTGACATACACCATGGAAATTAATTCCATATTTTTGGTCATGGTAATTCCATGTTTTTGGCCTGTGTTATTTTACTATTATGCATATTAAAGCAACACTAAAGAACTTTTCCTCTTCGGGCACCCTACAGGTTGTAAGTGGAATTTCCCGACTTTAGAATGAACGATGTCCACAGACAAGGTAGAGTATGTTGCATTTTATTAAAGTATGATGTATTGCGACATCAGAAACGAAGAAAAACTAAATAATGACTATTTTAACGCTTGCCGTAAAGCAAGTCAAATTTGTAGTTTCTTATGTCTCATTCGAACTACAGTAACGCGACCCCATCTGGCAAACTTGCATAGTGTGGTTATAGCAGATATAGGGCCGCAAAGCCAATGCAGAAGTGTCGTTCAACCTTTACGACTTGATGAACCACTGAAACGATTTTGAAAACATTATTTTAAGGTAAAAAAAAAAGTTATTTAGTGTTGCTTTATAGTACTGAAACTAATAGTTTTTATTTTTACACTTTCAGATTTCATTTTAATTTTAGTTTTAGTAATTTCGTTTATGCATTTATGTATGTAATTTTGTCATATTCTATTTAGCTTGAATTTATTTTAGTTTTAGTTGTAGTTGGCTAGTTTTAGTACTTAAGCTTAAAACTTGTTTTATTTCAGTTAGTCGCCAAGGCAATGGTTCTACTTTTCTTTTTTTTTATAAGTTTAAGTTTTTGCCATCTAGTTTTTAATTTTAATTTTAGCTTTATTTCAATTAACAGTTAATAGTTTTAGTTTACAATAACAACACTGTTTGTGGCGGTGTGTACCATGTTTTTAGGCATGTTTTGGTTGCACTTTATTTTACAGTACGTGCACTTTCAGTGTACTTACAGTGTACTTACCTAGAACGTACTGAATAATATAAGGTAACTGCATGGGTTAAGGTTAAGTTTAGGGGTAGGTTCAGGGTTAGTACCTACTTATTACCCAGTTATTGCAATTATTACAATAGTATGTACATGCAAAACAGGCCTGTAAAATAAATTGCTACCCATGTTTCCATTACAATACCATTGATGCATGTTCTATTACTATGCATTTTTGGGCATATATTTATAGTAATATTTATAAATATATAAATATTACTATAAATAACCCCATCCCCTCACACCTTCTACAAGCCATCTCTCCCACACTTCTTCCAGCACTCACACACATCATCAACTCATCTCAAGCAGGCTCGGGTAACTCCACTGCTTAAAAAACAACACTAAACACATCTATTGCAGAGAATACAGACCTATCTCTCACCTACCATTCATTGCGAAGACACTTGAAAGAGCTGTTTTCAACCAAGTAACATCCTTCTTGTCTCTGAACAACCAGCTGGATGTCAACCAATCTGGCTTTAAGAAAGGGCATTCAACTGAGACTGCATTACTGTCGGTCACAGAAGCCCTACGGATCGCAAAAGCTGCTTCCAAATCTTCAGTTCTCATTCTCCTGGATCTGTCTGCTGCCTTTGACACTGTGAATCATCAGATCCTTATATCCACCCTTTCATCACTGGGCATCACAGGAACTTCCCTCCACTGGTTCAAGTCCTATCTCACAGGTAGGTCCTTCAGGGTCGCATGGAGTGGCGAGATATCCAAAGCACATCAACTGACCACAGGGGTTCCTCAGGGTTCAGTTATTGGACCCCTCCTCTTCTCCATCTACACCACATCACTGGGATACATCATACAGGCACATGGTTTCTCCTACCACTGCTATGCTGATGACATACAGCTCTTCCACTCATTTCAACCAGATGATCCCACAGTAGCTGCACGGATCTCAAGCTGTCTGGCGGACATCTCGACATGGATGAAGGAACATCACCTGCAGCTCAACCTGGCAAAGACTGAGCTTCTCGTCCTCCCTGCCAATCCATCTCTACAGCACGACTTCACTATCCAGCTAGATTCATCATCAATCACCCCATCAAGGTCGGTCAGAAATCTCGGAGTAATATTGGATGACCAGCTGGCATTCACAGATCACATTTCAAAGACAGCTCGATCATGCAGGTTTGCACTGCACAACATCAGGAAGATCAGGTCTTTCCTAACTGAGCATGCAACACAACTTCTCGTCCAAGCTCTAGTCATCTCTAGGCTTGACTACTGCAATGCTCTTCTGGCGGGACTTCCATCATGTGCAACTAAACCTCTACAGATGATCCAGAATGCTGCAGCTCGTCTTGTAGAGGTCTGCGCGGGACTGTTTTTTAGGTCCCGCTCCCGCCCGCTCCCGCTGGGGTTATATCCCGCACCCACCCGTTCCCGCTATATATACACTATTTGTTCACCCGCTGTCTGCTTAGAATAATTTTCTTCCCGACCCGACCATCCCGCTTAATATATATCTCCCAGAATTTCACATGTACATTTTCACAGAGAAAATAAAAATGTAGTCTGCACAAACATTTTTTTATTATTATTTTATTCGCCTTGTCAATATACAAAATTTAACATTTTGCTGCAGACAGTAGGGGAAAAAATGTCGCAGCGAAAAAAAGAAAAGAAGTGTAGGCTATTATTTTTATTCGTATTATCAAAATTCGTAACATTTTGCTGTCAACACAGGAAAAGTGTCAGAGAAAGAAAGAAAATATGACATGTCATTAAGCAAAATATGTAGGCCTTAACCGAACAATATGTAGGGCAGACTGTAGCCTATACCGGGTGGTCGATAAGATTAAGATTAGGTAAAGCGAAGATATGCTGTTCTGAAAGAACGTCGGCGTCGGGAACGTGATATTGAATGACCGACCGCTCCCGTTCAAATTACACCAGAGTTACTGACCGCTACCGTTTTTTAGTCGGAAATTTAATCCCGCGGCGCAAAATATCTGGTCGGGTCCCGCGGACCTCTATCGTCTTGTCTTCAACGAGCCCAAGAGGGCCCACGTCACTCCTCTGTTCATCTCACTGCACTGGCTACCTCTCGCTGCTCGCATCAAGTTCAAGGCATTGACTGGTGAAGGATTGATGATGACAACCATCTTTTAGTGACTTGATTCAATGATTTCATTCAGAGTCTGATATCTGATTCAAAGGGCAACATATTAGTTTCACTCAAAACTGTGATTCTACAGCATAAGAGCTAGCCATGTTCTGACCATCAGATAAAATTAAGGATTTTACAAATAGTTGTGCACAAAAAGTTTCACAAAAAAGGTACTAAGTTTGCTTTACTAAGACTCACACAGACATCAAGAATCAGCATATGAATCTCAACAATGGTGACCATTAAAAAAATGATGCATGCTGGGTACTAGCATAATACAAAACTTATCCATGGCTCCCAGCATGCATTGCGACATAAATCATTTTTTAATGGTCCCCATTGTTGAGCTTCATATGCTGATTCTTGATTACTGTGTAAGTCAGCATGATACCATAGAGGTTTTTAAAATCTGATTGTCACAACAATGGGCCTTACAGCAGAATCAGTTCTATTATAATGAATAACACAAGTAATACATCAACTGTCTAATCAGAGATAGGCTCTGGAAAAGATCAGAGAAACTAAATGATGATTTTTATTATCTAAACACAACCACATGCTCAGATTTTGTTTTGGCATATGTGCCATAACAAATATGTTTTATAAACACTCAGTTATAGCAGCCAGAGGAAAAACTGGTGTTATAAAGTCAAGGGTCAAGAGCCCAACTAAAGTAAACACGGATCACTATCATGGTGTCTTTAAATGAAACTCAATAAATCATTATCATCTAACCCTCTGTTCATTCTCAATAACAACTTCTGTAGACGCATGACAAGTCAAAGTGTTTAGTAATAAGTGAAGCTGGTAATGCTGTTTGTGTAGTGGTTTAATCCTCCTCTGCTGAGATCTTTAGAGATTTAAACGTCTTTTATCTTGAGTTGATTTTATCTAAGGCTGTGGTTGGAATCAGTTGTAGTTCTTTTGTTTCTCTTTCCTTCATTGATTCTTCTCGTTAACAGCAGGTGTTAATCACTAATGCTCAATAATCACTTAATTAATCACTTAATTTATTGACTGCAATGCATATCTACTTTTAGTAAACTCAACTGAAATAAGTTCAGAGTACTCATAACTATTGTTTTTATAAGCTTAATTGTATTGAGGCAATCAGTTTCCTCAAATTAAATGAGTTAGCTTAACTTGTTGGGTTTTACAGTGAATTAAGGCAATCAGTGTCCTCAAATGTAATAAGTTAGCTTAACTTATTGAATTTGACTTTGTATTATTGTTTTAGGAATCTCAATTAAAATAAGTTCAAAGTACTCATAACTATTGTTTTATAAATGTAATTGAATTGAGGCAATCGGTTTCCTCAAATGAAATGAGTTAGCTTAACTTGTTGGGTTTTACAGTGAATCCTCGCTTATCGGGCTTATGCTACTCTGAACAATGCCTAAACTTCATATTTTGAGCACTTCTTGCGTTGTTTCTTGCCTCTTCACGATGACTTGCTTAATTTAGTCCTAATTTGCAAGTCGCTTTGGACAAAAGTGTCTGCTAAATGACTAAATATAAATGTAAATTTATTTTTTGGATATTGCACCATAGTAAAATGATGTATTTCTAGTCATGTAACATGCTATTACTCGTTCAAAGAGAATGAGTTAAAGCCAAATGTCAATACGTGCCTCTAGATTTCAAGGTTCTGATTCTGAATATCAGATAAGAGTATCTGTCTCACTGGCCACTGAGCACTGCTGTTAGGTTGCAGTATGCGAGTTTGACCACTAGATGTTGCTCTAAGTTTGCAGTGAGGATATTGGGTGCAGTGAGACTGTACAGTCTATAAAGAGGCAGAGGTTTGTGTTGATGTTAAATTAGTATAATGCTTCATCTCTACATTATCAGAGACAAGAACTGAGTAAAAATGTATTTCTTTCTCTACACTCCTAAATTACTTGTCAAAACAAGCTGTGATGCCTTGGATGAGATAATTAATTAAAGCTGTCACATTCACCACATTTGTGTGACGCTTTTGAGCGAAAGCCTCTGCTCATGGCAGTTTATTTCCTCACTTGCCTGAGGGAACTCCTGAATTAACAGTGCTAAATGATTCATGCTGTATGTTTGAGCATAATTGGGCGTCTACCTTGCCACACCAGCACACATCAGCACACCAGTTTAGTCTTTTTCAGTGAATTAGCTCTGGTTTAGCACACCATCCCAAACACAAGATGTCCTGCTGCCCACATGAAAAAGATGTCATGATCACAAAATCAGAGCACATTCAGCACAATGAAGAATCAGTGACCAAAACTAATACTCTATTGTCTTTCTGCTTTAGCTGCCTGTTAAACTCTATTTTAGTAGCACGGCTCTTCTGCAGCACATGGAAATTTAGATTTAGATGAGTTTGTTATCGTGTTACACAATGTAATGCCTTTTATCGCTTGGAAAAGGGGCTCACGGCCACAACACACATGAACTATGTGTTGCCTCATGAACACAGCAGAGACTGTTAATAGTCTGTCTAAAACAAAAGTGCTCAGCAAAAAAACAGCATATCTCAATAGCTTTATTTTAACAGCACTCAAGCACCATCATAACATCTTAGCATACAACCACACTACCTAATAACTACTCACAACACCTTAGCAACCTTAGCACAGTAAATACATTATATATATATATATATATATACACACATTACTGTCAAGCCCAGAATTCATCATCATACCCCTGGCAAATTCTGACTTAAAGTTACTTTTATTCAACCAGCAAGTTTTTTCTTGATTAGAAATGACACAGGCGTCTCCCAGAAGATAATAAGACAATGTACAAGAGGCATCATTGTGGAAAAAAAATATTACTCATCTTTTATTTACATTTGAACAAAAAGTGGCATGTCCAAAATTATTCATACCTGTCTCAATAATCAATTGAAAAGCCTTCATTGGCAATTACAGCAATCAAAGTCTTTCAGGTTGGAGGGTCTCCTTGCCATCACCCTGATCTTTAGCTCCCTCCACAGATTCCAAATGGTATTTAAGTCAGGACTCTGGCTGGGCCACTGTAAAACTTTAATGTTTTTGTCTGCTAACCATTTCTTCACCACTTTTGCTGTGTGTTTTTGGTGGTTGTCATGCTGAAATGTCCACTGGTCCCCAAGGCCAAGTTTCTCTGCAGACTGCCTGATGTTGTTGTTGAGAATTTTGATGTATTGCTCCTTTTTCATGGTGTCGTTTACTGTGATTAGTTTCCCTGGTCCACCGGCTGAAAAACAACCCCAAAACATTAGGTTCCCACCACCATGTTTGACAGTACGGATGGTGTTCTAAGGGTTGAAGGCTTCTCCTTTTTTTACACCAAATGAAGGCTACATCATTGTGGCCAAACAATTAAAGGGGCATTCCACCCATTTGAACATTGTTTTTTATTTAAAGTGGGTCATATATGTAGTCGAAATGTAAAATAAATTTTGAATTTGGTGCCTTCGTGACCGATGAAAGACAAAAAATAACTTCAGGACGCATTTGTATGAAAGACAACAACTCCCACAATGCACCACATTGCACAGCTCCGCAAGCCACTCCCACTAATCCAGAAAGCGCATATCTGCCTATAAGAGAAATCACTCTTCCGTCTACAAGGCTAGCTACCACCAGAGCTTGAAATTCATTTCACACAAAATGTCTAGTTAGTTGGCAAACTCATTAGTGCATTACTCCTCGTTTGTACTTCTTTCGAAAAGGTGAATTATTCCATGGTACCTGGATGTTCAGTCAGAACATATGCGGTGCGAAACAAGGATAGTTCACAACACAAACGTCCGTGTCCTCGTCTGATTCAGAGATTTCGTCCAGGAGAAATTGTCATCGTTGAAATTCTTTGCCGCAGACGGACTCTATCTCTGTGTTCGTAACGGTTTCGAGTTGCATAGTGAGATCACCGGCGCCACCAGTCCGCCCTAACTCGAGCCAGTCCGGGCTCCTCGTCCGCGGCAGGCAGGTCTTCTGCCTCGGCTGCTCTTCGCTATAATGCGGCTTGTAAATGTAGCCACAAACACCTGATTCAAGCATCAGACTTCCGAAATCCTCTTCTTCTATATCATATTGAGCACTCTCCTCCGCTATTGTCATAACTTTATATCTGTCTCCACAGCGCCTGTTAGCTTAGCTTCAAACAAGATGGAGGATATTGCTTTCAGTTTCAGAGAGTAAAGTCCCACCCACTGATCTGTAATAGGTCTGTAGCGTGAGCGGTTCCCGCCCCCTGGGAAAGATGAGGAATGAGTGTCTGTAGTCTCAACAGAAATCTCCCCCTCTTACACTTCCTCCTACAATGACGCAAAATGACGATTTTTGCGTCATTGTAGGAGGAAGTGTAAGAGGTAAATAACGGATTTCTCCCGTCTCAGGGGAAAATGAGAGAGTGTTGCACGACCATTCAATAGTATGACTGGGTTTCTAACAATGCAAAGCTTAATGCAAATGGGTGGAGTGTCCCTTTAAATTTTTGTTTCATCTGACCATAAAACAGAAGACCAGAAGTCTTCTTCTTTGTCCAGATAAGCATTTGCAAATGCCAAGTGGGCTTTTGTGTGCCTTATCTGGAGAAGTGGTGTCCTCCTTGGTCTGCGTCCATTGAACCCAGCGGTGTGCAGTGTCCGCTGGACTGTCTGCCTTGAGATGTTGCCACCAGCAGAGCCCAGATTCATCAGGATGGCCTTGGTGGTGATCCTTGGATATTTTTTTTTACCTCTCTCACTATCCTCCTGGCCAGCACAGGTGTCACTTTTGGTTTCCGACCACATCCTCTGAGATTTTTCACAGTGTGGAACGTATTGTATTTTTTAATAATACTTTGCACTGTAGCCACTGGAACTTCAAAACATTTAGATATGGACTTATAGCCCTTTCCTGACTTGTGAGCAGCCACAATGCGCAGCCACAGGTCCTCAGTGAGCTCCTTTGTCTTAGCCATGACTGTCCACAAACCAACAGCAGAGAGCTTCTGTTTTTCACCTGTTGAGTTGATTAAAACAGCTGTCCCCAATGAATCAGGGTAATTAGGATGCTTTAGAACAGCTTGGACTATTTGGAATGGTATAGATCTTTGGATTTTCCCATAGACTGTGACAGTTTGCAAAGGGAATAATTTTGGACATGCCACTTTTTGTTCAAATGTAAATAAAAGATGAGTAATATTTTTTCCACAATGATGCCTCTTGTACATCGTCTTATTATCTTCTGGGAGACGCCCGTGTCATTTCTAATCTAGAAAAAAACTAGCTGGTTAAATAAAAGTAACTTTAAATCAGAATTTGCCAGGGGTATGAATAATTACGGGCTTGACTATATATATATATATATATATATATATATAAACAACAGTATAAACAATATTTATGTTATAAATATTAAATTTCTATTTTAATATATTTTAAAATGCAATTAATTTATTCCTGTGATCAAAGCTGCATTTTCAGCATCATTGCTCTTTATAAATCATTCTAATATGATGATTTGATGCTTAAGAAACATTTCTTTATATATATATACACTCAGGGGTGCGTTTCCCGTACAACTATATAGCTCGCTGCTTAACTACCATAGTACGATGCATCGTTGGAGAAATCAACTAGTTAGTCACAACTGTTTACCGAAACCGTATGTCGCAAAGTATCGTTCAACCACGTTGGTTTATGATGTCTCGCACGTGGTGGACTAATAACTTATTTTAATTAATCTGTTTGAGATCGAATTAAAGGGATAGTTCACCCAAAAATGAAAATTCTATCATCGTTTACTCACCCTCAAGTTGTTCCAAACCTGTATGAGTTTCTTTGTTCTGCTGAACACAAAGGAAGATATTTGGAAGAATGTTTGTAACCAAACAGATCTCGGCCCCCATTGACTACCATAGTATATATTTTTTCCTACTATGGAAGTCAATGGGGACCGAGATCTGTTTGGTTATTCTTCCAAATATCTTCCTTTGTGTTCAGCAGAACAAAGAAACTCATACAGGTTTGGAACAACTTGAGGGTGAGTAAACAACCCACATAGCAATTTTTTTCTGGCCCAGCTCCGGGCCACACTATCACATTTCCCTCAGCCCATGTACCTCAAAGAATGACGGCCCTGAAGTGGCCCAGAACTGGATTAAAGACAAGGGTCACACATGGGCCATAACTGGCCCGAATCTCAGCCAGTTAGTCACCCTTAACTGGCCCTGAACTGGGCCAAAACAGGTTTTATTATTGGTACCAATTCTCAGCCATAAGTTAACCATATCAACGCCACCCTTTAACCAGAAACCCCAAAACTGAGCCATAACCCAGCCTAATCTTACCCAAACCATGTGAACAAATAAGGCACAAGAAAATTCAATTCTCAAAAATAGTTTATTTAACAATAGGCACAAGCCAATAATAATAAATTATTATTATTTTCTATTTTTTTTTTAGAACATTCAAAGCTTAACATCTTATTACCACCTCACAGTGCATTTAATTTCAAAATGTTCTGGTCTGTCTTAAACAGTAGTTTACTTATTGTAGTAATGCACAAGCCAAAAAAAAAAAAAAAAAAAAAACATTTTTCAATTCTAACTAAATTAATCTATCAATGAATCTTGCACTGAAATTTAAACATATTATAATGTAATTTTACTCTCAACAAACATAAAGCAAATAAATAAAAAAAAAAATACTTAAAACAAATTTGCACATAAGAATGTTTGTATGTGTGAGGGAGAGAGTGATGCTATCCTCAGGAAGTGAAGTACAGCTCTGCAGCCCCTCTTTTCTGTGTCGGCCCAGATCCGGCCCACATCTGGACCGTGTGAAATCCACATGAACCAGATTTGGGCCAGATCTGGGCTGAAACCTAAACGGCTGAAACTATGCTGCTGTTTCAGGAGCTGAAGCCATCTTTGTATTGTTGCTTCTTTCTCCTGATCAGTGGCATGTGTCAGACGATTTTTTCCTCACAGCAGCTAAAAGACAAAATACTAAATTAATAAATACATATACAAATATTCATCCACCAACTGTAAATAAATGTAGGTAACAAATTAAAATAAGGTTGCTTCGGTTACATTTTATACAGGAAATGATTGCTTATAATGTGGCACTATTGAATGACCCGCAGGCCGGTCAAAAGCACCCCGGTCGCGTCAGTCTGTACTCGCATTCTCAAGTTCAGGGCAGTGAATCAGCTACCATAGGTAAAAGTTCATAGGCAAAAAATTCAGGTATTTAAAAAATCTCCAAAAAAGAGATGTTCTTCTATTTTTTAAAGGGGTCATAATGTCATTTTTGTACAAGCTAATATGATTCTTTAGGGTCTAAATTAAAAGTTTGTAATATACTTTAATTAAAAATTCTCATTAGTATTGTAAGAAAACACTCATTTTACCTGGTCAAAAACAGCTCTGTTTTCAGCACGCCGTTTCAGTGCATGTGTCTTTAAATGATAATGAGCTTTGCTCACCCCGCCCCTCTGTTCTGTGCATACACCATTTGTAACACAATAAGCTTCGTTCATTATAAACGTGGGATTATGAATTATATTGAAAACGTCGTACATAGAAAACATGCCATAATGTACCCTGAGTGTAAAAATAGCCACAATCATCGTGAAGCGTGCAAGCTATTTGCAAAGATTAAAGATTAATATAAAGGTCAATAAAACGTTACACTCACTTGTTCTTCTGGAGGTGAAGCAGGAACACGAATAGTTGGTACTGATCCTTTTTTCAGGAGCAGCTTCTTAGCAAATCCAGCTTTATACTGACCCTCGTTTGTAAAGCAGTCTGGTGAAATGATTCGCGCAAACATGACAGCATTGACGTTGATCGTGGGGAATATTCCCTTCGAAAACAAACTCAGCCACTGCGTCTTCAGCTGTACGGATTTAGAAACATCATCAATATGACTGCTGTGTTCGTTATTACACCCAAGAACAGAACACCAGAATCGTTAGAGCCATTCTACTCAGCACTCCAGCTATCAACAATGAATGCGCGTCGGCGCGTGCTATGATTGACAGCTCGTTCACGAGGGCGCGAGGGCGGGTCTGTGTTTGAAACGCTGCTGTCAATCAACCATCGTGGGAGGGGCGTCGATATTGTGACGTCACAATATCGAACAGCTTGATTTGAGACAGGAGGAAACATATAAGAAGATTAAAAAAAAACACTGGATGGATTTTTATCATTTTATGATGGTTGTGTACAGGCACTGCCAACACACATTTCAGTACAATCAACTTGTAAAAGTGCATGTACCATTATATGACCCCTTTAAAGATTGCCATTACATAACCTGCCAAAATAACCTTCGTACCCGCCACGGTCGATTTTTAATCGAGGTTAAGGTTAAATAAAAATACAAAAAAAAATAAGAGAGCTATAAACACATCGCAGGCTTGATCTGTTGCGGCATGAGTGCAAAAGAGAACCCATGTGGTTGCATATCTGCTGTATGTATTGCATTTAATGTTAGGTCGTACACAATATATAGACTGTAAAAAAATAGGGTCGTGCACAAAATAGCTTCACTTACCTACAGCGGTTCGGTTTGTCAGACGTCTTCTTCACCCTTCAGTGGGAGAAATTTCAAACGACGCATCACGTGAACCTCATCCACCAACCAGAAAGCTGCTGTTACCATGGAGATCGCACAAAATAAACAATAGTTCACTGCACAGTTAACTGTACATATTTATGCAACTGTGTATATATATATATATATATATATACAGTGGTTAAAGTGGGCCGGAACGGTCCGGAACTGCGTTCCGGCACCTCAGATAAATTAATAAATGAATAGATTCCAATCAAATCAAATTATTCTTATCAAATTCAATGATTCTCATCATTCATCAAATCAAAACTGAATACCACCCCCTGGCCCGCCTTCACAAACACGCTTCCCGACGTTACGTTCTCAGTTACAGTTCTCTTGTCTGATTTAAGTGCATCTACACCGGTTCACGTCTCCCCTCCCCGCTGAACGCCAGCGATTACTAATGCGTGAAATGCACTCACGGTGGTTGAGCGCACTACAGTTAGTTTTAGGTTCGATATTCGCTGGACATTTGTTTTCCCTTATAATATATTTTATTATTTATTTTTATAGTATATATATATATATATATATATATCAGAGGCGGACAGAGTACACAGCTACATTACTTGAGTAAAAGTACAGATACCCCTTGCTAAATTTTACTCAAGTACAAGTAAAAGTACTACAGTCAGATGTCTACTTAAGTAAAAGTACTAAAGTACTTGTTTTTAAAAGTACTTGAGTATCAAGAGTACAAGAGTACATTTTCTAAATATTGCATTACTACTGCCACAGTGCTTACATTGGTAAACACAGCAAATACTTGAAGCGAAAACTATCATTAACTTGTTCAGAAAATTTAAATAGTCTGGCGAGGTGGGGCCACGGCTTGGCACATTCCCGGGATGCCATATTTTTTTTCTCAGGATGGTAGGGGAAGACTCATGAATATTCATTAGGGAAGTCATCCCTGATTGGTCTGATGACCTATCCCTAACCCCACCCCTAAACCTACCCGTCACTGGGGGTCTTATGACCTCCATAACCCCGCCCCTAAACCTACCCGTCACTGGGGTTAAGACCAATCAGGGATGACTTCCCTAATGAATATTCATGAGTCTTCCCCTACCATCCTGGGAAAAAAAAATATTGCTCCCGGGATGGACCTGCTGCATCTTCATCCATTGTTTCGTCCATGGAAAGCTGAAGGTGATTGCTGATAGGCTGTCCCAATCAGTGGCGCCTGCACAATCCAATCACATTTGAGAGGGTTTCCGAGATGTTTCTTTTTTCCTTTTTTTTTTTTTTTTTTAGAAGAAGTAACGGGTACTCACAGCTATGGATAGAAATGTAGTGGAGTAAAGAGTACAATATTTGCCTCTCAAATGTACTTGAGTAAAGTACAGATCCCTCAAAATTGTACTTAAGTACTGTACTCAAGTAAATGTACTCAGTTACTGTCCGGCTCTGATATATATATATATATATATATATATTTATACATGAGAATGCTTTGACGCGTTTCCACAGTGCTTGATGCCTAAGGGAACGTCTGCCAATTACACCAACTGCGTTAAACGTAGACTATAATTTGTATTATTTAAAATTACTTTTAACATTTAAAAACAGACGTTTTCAAATCCCAAAGCTTGTAGAAGGTTCATATTGGCAATATTGACTTAGGCTACAGCTTTCCTGGTAGCCTTGAGTCAATTAACTTGTCTCAAAAAATGATTCATAAAAATATAAGTTGAGCCTATGTTTACTTTCTTCACTCACACAGACGAAAATGAAAAGACTATATGTCAAAGTTCAGCTTTAGGAGTGGAAGAAATAGGGCAGGATAAGAAGACTGAGAGAAAAAGAAAGATGAAGATGAGAGCAGGTTGTTGAATATCTAATGACAAAGTTTTAAAGCTATTTCTTATCTTTTTCTTTTCTTTTCTTTCTTTTTTTTTATTTTTTTTGCCTTCAAAAGCTCTAAATTTCACATTTGTAAGTCAGAGAAATCAAAATTTTCTAGGGGGAGCATGCCCCCGAACCCCCCTACCTACCTCACATTTCAGTCAGTTTTGACTTCCCATTTTTATTTTAAATTTACATTGTGAAAAACAAGGTTGTGTTCCATATCGTGGTGTTCAGCAATTTTAACATAATGTCGTCATCTTATCAGTGTAGATGTAGATGGACCAAAATAAAAACATTAAAATGAGTATTAAATAAGTATTGTGCCACAGTGACACTCTTGTCCCAAAAAGTATTGCTATACCACAATACTCAGTATGTTGTCCCACGTGAGTCATTTTTCCCTGTTGCACCTACACAAAATTTTAGGGTTCCCCCAGCTGCCAAATCCCACTTTAACCACTGTATATATATATATATATATATATATATATATATATATATATATACACATACTGTATATATATATATATATAGTAAGTTTTTAACATGATTTTGTGGTTCTTAAACTAAAGAGTATGGAAAACTTTAGACTAGTTTGTATGTGAATTAAGTTTTTTTATTAGAAATTCATAAAAACAAATTAAAATAAATAATTTAAAAACATGTAACTCAGTTGTCATGTTAGGAAAATGTATATTTTGTTCAGGTTAAATGGATTTGGGAATTTTTAAATGATTATTGAATTTTGTGAACACTTCTGAAAACTAAATGCTATATTTATAATTATTTATAATTTTTTCTGGACATAGCTTTTTTCACTGACTCATAAGTCAATTCATATTATTATTGTTATTAATTATTAAAATAATTTCATCTCTTTCGTAGTTTTGATAACTGCGCTATCCATGGACAACACTTTAAACTGTTTTATTTCTCCCGTGAAAAATTGTGGTGGTGGGGGAGACAATCCTTGAATATAATAGTAGCGGCCTAAATACTTATAATTGTCCCGTACACAAAGTATGGCCCATAATCGCTAAACTGATCTGGGCCACACACCTCCCATGCACAATCGGCCCAAATGTTGTCTGCCGTCATGCAGTGCCATCATTGCCACACTTGGCCCACAGTTGGCTGACATGATCTGGGCCACACACCTCCCATCCACAATCGGCCCAAATGTTGTCTGCCGTCATGCATGCAGTGCCATCATTGCCACACATGGCCCACAGTTGGCTGACATGATGCATGCCAGTGCCGGCAACAGGCCAGCAGTGCCATGATGAGGCCATATTTGGGCCAAGTCTGTTTGCTATGTGGGAATGACAGAATTTTCATTTTTAGGTGAACTATCCCTTTAACGCTAGATTACAGACATGGCATCTGAAGACCATTTCTAATTTTTCTCAGTTATTTTGCTTTATTACCAGACTCAATATTTGGCTCGTTCTTACATAGTAGAGCACGTTCGCACATTCGCAGTCTTCAAAAACGGTGCTTTAAATCTCTTGACAAACTAAAAGACGCAAATTACATTTGTATGTATTCTAAATAAATAACACGGGTTGTACTGAATGTCAGCTTGCTTATTTTTGCTAAAGATAAGGATTTATTAATTCTACATCTCATGTAAACTAGAAACTATGCTTCTAACCACAGCTCGAGAGCTGTCGTTCCAACCACCCAAGTTTGTGATGCTGTTTGCGAACGTTCGTTGGAACGATGGTTTCGGGAAACACCAAATCGTTGAACTATGCTGATAACGACGGAACTTGCGACCATAGTTGGCTAACGATGTGTGGCACGAAGGTGAGGCGGAGAGCAAGATGGTAACCAAGATAAGCAAAAGCTCACGTGAAGATACTCAAAGTCTTAACTGTAGCCAACTACGCCACCTAGGGACTTTCACCCCAGGATATACTAGTACTCAGAAAATCTAAACCCCAGGTTCGTTCCTTCCAGAGAGGACTGAGACAATTCTGCCAATTAAAACAATTTTTATTTTATTAAAATATAATGCACATGACAGTCACTAATAAGTACCTTCAATACATTTACCTTTTACATACCGGCACATACAAGAGAAAAAAAAGGTACTTAAAGAAAAATAAAGATTTAAACACTACGGGCAGCACTTGGGTCGTCAAAAGACACTAACAGGGAAAGAGAATCCTGCCCCGCCTCAAACAGTAATCACTCGCTACAACAAACCACTCACACTGGTGTTGCACACTAGAAAGGGAATGAGAAACTCACACTCAAGTGTTAAACACTACACCCCAAAAAAAAGAGGCGGGCAAAGTACCCTTTTTTTACCATTGGCCACAGGAGACCCAAGCGCTTACATTAATTACAAATAACAGAAAATACCACAAAACAAGAACATTAATGAAAATAAAACATTCAAAATAAAAACAAAATGGAAACAAAACAGCAGCGTAATCCGGGGCCGTGCGTCTTGCCATTAAAGAGAAGCTTACACCGCTCAGAGCTGGAAGCAAGCCTGTCATGCACGTTCCTTCTGACCTGTACGCACACACAGCAGTGAAATTTACTTTTTTTTATAAACATGAAACGATCCACTAGAAAGAGATCATACTCACTGCGTTCACAATGATTCTAACACGACTGTACAGGTTCTCGCTGCACTCAAATTGTGTAGTGACTGCAGGACACAAGCTTTAAATTACACACTAATATTATAAAATCACATTCCATATTCCACTCATCCACATACCTGATCTAACAATGAGCAGAATAAATGCCCCAAACCACACGACTCCACTAGGAACAGGCAACCAGGATGCAAAAAGTAACATCCCCAGCCATATGAAGGCTGCATTTTTATTTAGAGCGTAATCATGGTAATTAGTCACCAGCCGGTTACCTGACACCACTAACTCTACTGGGCAAATAAATCAGTTCTCCGCCAGGGGGAGGAACAAAGGGAAATACCCAATCTGCTACAGATGCTTTCGGGAAACGCACCCCAGATCTGATATAGTGCAGGTTATTGGCGTGGAGTGTGGAGATGATGAGTTTTGATTTCTGTTTTCTGTAGAGTTTCCAGTCTCTCTCAGCACCTCCTGAATCTACAGACGAACCCGACGTTTCCTTCAGTTCTCTCTCCTCTTTTGATGGCGTGAGAGAATCTGTCCGTCAGCTGAGAGACAAACTGGAGGATTTCTGCAAAGAGGAGATCAAGAAGATCTCAGACGGAGGTAAAGTCCTGCGCCTCGTTTATACAGACGTGTGGAGAAAGATCCCAAATCTGAACGTAGAATCGTTTCCGAAATGTTCCTACGATTTATAAAATGTCCATTTTGCAGAAAAATGTCCTTAAATGCAATCAATTCCAGTTTTAAATCACAGTTATTAATAAATTAAATTCAAGTCCATCAAATCCTCCTACAGAACGGCCACAAATATCTCTTGATGATTCAGAAATACGGACTCATCATCGTGTACAAGCGTTTATATACACAGTACAATTTAGGATCAATCCGATGTGTGTGTTTTATAAATGAAGCCCCTGGAGATTATTAATCTGCTCTCAGAAATGAGTCCATCATCTAATATTATAGAGCATCATATTAGAAATGTCTCAGAAATGGATGTATTTTATCTTGTCATTTCTCTTCACACTGTTCATGTGTGTTTATTTCCACAGTCACTTTCACCAACATGAATCCCAAGACCAGGAACGACTTCCTACAATGTGAGTCTCTAGAAAACAAGCAGAAAAACTCACTGAATGTGTTCATGTTCTTCCTGTAGAAGGAGAAATAAATCATGATAGAAGAGTTTTATAATTGATCATGTAAATGATGATTTGCACAGGATATTTGGTCAGCTGTACTGAGACACTGATGATACATTGAACATTGATTCATGAAGAGTTCAGATACATTAAAAGATCAGACAGATTCATAATTCCTGTTTCTGATGTGTTTTCTCTCCATCAGATTCCCATCAGCTCACTCTGGATCTGAACACAGTGAATAAACTCCTCAGTCTGTCTGAGAGGAACAGAGTGATTACTAACACTGACACAGAGCAGCCGTATCCTGATCATCCAGACAGATTTGATTATTATTCTCAGGTGTTGTGTAGAGAGAGTGTGTGTGGACGCTGTTACTGGGAGATTGAGTGGACTGGAGATGGTGGTGTGTGTATATCAGTGTCATATAAGAGCATCAGCAGGAAGGGATCGGGTCATGAGCGTTGGTTTGGAGGTAATGATGAGTCCTGGAGTTTGTTCGGCTCTTCCTCCAATTACACATTCATACACAATAAGAAACTCACTTCTCTCCCTGTAAAGTCCATCAGCAGAAGAATAGGAGTGTATGTGGATCACAGTGCAGGAACTTTGTCCTTCTACAGCGTCTCTGACACAATGAGCCTCATCCACACAGTCCAGACCACATTCACTCAGACGCTCTATCCTGGGTTTTGGGTTTGTTCTGGATCATCAGTGAAACTGTGTTGATGTTTCAGAACAGATTGTAGAGAGATTTTACCCATAATACTTTGAGCTGCATGATAAATCAGTAACAGTGAGATACAGAGACTCTTATTTCCTCTTCATTACATTAATACTGATGAACTTCACTGAAATAACATAATAAATGTATCAAATCCTCATTGAGACAGTAAGGACAGTGTGTGTGAGTGTGTGTGTGTTTTTCTCAAACTCTGTTTTGATGAAAATCTCATTCATTTTTTTTTTTTTTTTGTAGTGACATAATAAATCATTTTTATTATCAAAAGTATCTTTCAGTTAAAATATTAAAACAGAAGGCTCATTACAAAATTAAATCATGTTTTATTAACAAAGTTCGGGAGGAGCACGTTCAGATTGTGTTCCACAGAACACAAGTGGAGAGCACTCAGCAATTAATGGTAAGAGGTATATATATGCTCAGCAGTCTCACCTCAATCCATTGACAGTTTAGCAGCATCCCTCCACCACCCCTTCTCCACGCTTCTAGTCCTAAACACTTACATATGGGGGGAGTACTCTGCGTTCGGGCCGAACAGCACGCAAAATACGCATTAAACTTTACCCCCTCTAATTTTATGTAAGTGTGAACTCGTGAAAAGATTGAGGATAGTGTGGTTTTAAAAAATGAAATAACGGTTGTGAACAATGTAAGGAGTGAAGATGTGGAAAATGACATTAGTAGTGGAGAAAATAGTGCTGGAAAACAATCACAGTTCAAAATGTGAGGAAAATTGTGATGCAGAAGATGAGGGATGAAGAAGCAATTTCTGAGATTTCAGATATTGGGTCACAAGGGATGGAAATCATGAACTCTTTACAAGAAATAAATGACTTTCACAACGTTTGATAAAGTTGTTGATGAAATAATTCTTATAAAGGATGCTTATGAAATTAAGGAAAAGTAAAATATGAAAATATTTACTCTGTGCTTTTTCTTTTCTGTCTGTCTTCTTCTTCTTAACCCTCAGGTGGTTTACGGGGTCTTTTTGACCCCAAATGACTTTTGCTCAAATTAAAAAAAATGTTCCCTTTGTCCAAATGGTATGAAACCTTCTACGGCTCTTCACACTTTCTAGATCTACAAAAAAAAAATTAAATTGGAATGATATCTGTTTTTATGTTAGCGTGACAAAAATTGTGACACTCGTGGTCTTCGGGGTCTCTGGAGACCCCGCAATCAAAATAGACAAAATTCATCATCAAAATCAGAAACAACGCAGAACACATCGACAGAAATGGCACAAATAAAGTGGCACACTTCCACCAATGCAAAAAACATCCACAATGCTAAATTATTTTGCTCACAACACGCGTACACACACACACACACACACACACATATAGAGGAATACATTTTTGAGACTATAAAAACTGTTCTCTTATCATTTGTCAAATAAAATCATCCAAAATGCAGTACCACCACAAAAATAAATTGGTGACACTGACACATTGAAAATGTGCACACTCACACACACACGCACACACACACACACACATGCACACACACACACAGGAACATTTGTAGGGCTATAATTTGTCAAAATTATGGGGGGGGGGGGGGGGGTGAGGGTTCAGTACAAAAAAATGCTAAACTTTGACAAAAATATTTTATTTTTGTTATAATTGTGATTTTATAATATTTAGATATGAATCCAACTGAATCCAACTTGTGAAAAGATATCTTTCAGGTAGTCAAATAGCAAATAGCATATAGTGGAGCTCTATGGCCAACTAGTGGTTAAAGTGATTTTTTTTTTTTTTTTTACTGCATTTTCCAAAAATGTTACATTAAACCATTTAAAATGATCCATGTTATCCCCATGAATGAAAGTTAGAAATCTGGGTCTTTTATAAAGTGAATTTTACATCAAATGCTGTTTTTTTGTAAAAAGCTTATTTAAATAAATATTTATTTATTTATTTATAGAAATTTAAAAGATATCATAAATTCTCCAAAAACTGCACAAATGTTGAGTAAAAACATTAACAAACAGAATAAAATTACATTTGTAAAAAAAAAAACTATTATCTTGTTACAAAATTAAATGTTATTGTCTGGGGTCTCTGGAGACCCCAAAAAACACGAGTGTAGACATAAATAAAGAGCATCAGAGGGTTCTTAACTATGAGTGTGTGGAGAGTCTGATCATCATGAGAACATGATTAAACCAACGCATTCTCATCCTAGGGCGTCATATACTGACGCTTTTGACATTTCGTCTACATCAAACACACATGGCACCCTTTAGTGTCAATATGAGACGCACAGAGCTTTGTTCGGTTATGGGTAGGTTTAGGTCTGGGGTAGGGTTAGACCGCTAGGAGGTGTCTTCTGGCCCATATCTATCTGCGTCTCATATTGATGCTAAAGGGTGCCATGTGCGTTGGATGTAGATGAAATGTCAAAAGCGTCAGTATATGACGCCTTGGGATGAGAGCGGGCTGGATTAAACTCTTGTAAAATCAGGACATTTTTGTGTAGAGTTTTGCAGAAATCATGAAGAAAATGTGTAATGTGTGTGAAAACAGGTGAAATACATTTGTGTTTTGAGAAATGTGTCTTTGTTTTAAGAACTGAATGAATGGTTTGGGAAATTGTGCCAACTGAATCATTTATAGAGTGTTAGAAATTGAGGAAACCTATAATACGCACCCATACAACAGGACACAGTAATAAACATCAGTGGCCTAGGCTAAATTTATCAACATTTATTTTAGTAAAACACCCTAATAAATGCGTTCAGTGCTCAGTGTTGAGTGATGCTGCAAAATAATTACTGAATCAGAGCTTTCATTGTCTAAAGGCACACTATACATAAACATATACATAAACATATAGGCCATTAATAAAATTAAAAATAAAGGTTCTTTATTTGCATTGGGTCCATGAAGAACCTTTAACATCCATAGAAACTTTCCATTCCACAGAGTTCTTTAGATTCCCTGTAAGGTGCGTGACTGTATTACTAGTTCATCAAACATCTTTTGTTATTACTAAGTTATAAAATATTATAACATAGTAATAATGGAAAATGCTTTGTTATAACAATCTATTGATAATGTGGATAATATATGCATGTCCTCTAATGCCGGAGATTTGGCAAAAGCATGAACTCTTCACCTTTAGCTTTTAAATCAAGTGGTTGGCTGGTCTTGTTAACTCCTTTAGCCACTGCCATACAGGAGTATTTCCCATTGGTGGCCAGGCTCGCAGTGGCAGAGTATTCGGCCCCTGAATAAATGTGCCGATCTTCTTTCAGCAAAGTATACTTTATGTCCGCTTTTTTGATCTTCTCCAAGGAGCTTACAGCACTGTGGCAGGTCAGAGTGAAGCGTTCCCCTTCAAAAACCTGATCTGTGCTCAGTCTCAAAATCGGCTTCGAGAACAGTTCTAAAGAGTGAGTCAGAAAAATTTAGTTTATTATCATGCAGTGGAGGGTTATTATAGTTCATAAAATAGTTCATTACTTGAAATAAAATAAACTTTAACATTAAAAAAAAAAAAAAAAAAAAACTAAAACTAAAATTACAAAAACTAAAACTGAAATAAAAATGACCAAAAACTATGGTCTATAATATATAAAACACACAACAAAATTACTAAAACTAACTATGATTAAAATGAAAACATTTAAAATATGAATAAAATCTCAATGATAGTATAATAACACTGATGCAGTGTAATTTATTTTACATGTTATGTATTATAAGATGCATCATTACTCTCTTGGCTAAATAAAGTGTATTATTTGTTCATTAATAAATATAATAATAACAATATAGCTGCAAGCAGCAATACGGGGCCAAGCCCTGCAAGGCACAGCAAGCAGACAAAATACAGCAATCTACAAGTACTGTAAGCACAGCAGCGCAGCAAGCATTTAAGCAACAACAGCAGTGCGGAGCCAGAAGAACAAAAAGAGCAGAAATTGAATATACATGTAAATGTACACCAAGCACAGCAGTGCAGCGAGCATTTAAGCACCAACAGCAGTGCAGAGCCAGAAGGAATTGAAATGACAACTTTATACAAAATTTTAAAGTTGTCCCACACAGGACTCGAACCCACAACCATATTGGTTAAGGATTCATGACACTTGGTTTAGCACATTGCGCCACTCAGAGGATGTACAATCACAGACTGCAGAGGAGAGGCTTCAGTGTAAGAATGAGCACACAAAAGCAAGTTAACCAGATTAGCATGCTAAGCTAACTTAATGCTAATGTAGCTTATGATGTGGTACATCCAATCCTGGCAAAATAGATATCCTCAGATTCGACATGATGCAAGGAATCGATAGACACCAATTTTATGATTTTGTGACAAACTGTTCACAAGTTACAGCCTCTGAACCAATTATGGGTCGACCTCATTAAGTTTGCGACATCATAACTTTTTTTTTTCCAGTATAGCAAAAAAATCGGGGACAGTACTTTTATGCGGCTCAGTCCGAAGATCATTTGAGTACATGTTTGGACAAAATTAGACCAATTTTGAAGGAGGAGTAACTGTTTTACATTCGCTCAAATATGGCGGCCAGTCACATTGTTGAAAAATAACATATGAGATATCGTTGAAATCAGCATAAGCCAAGGAATATATTGACATAAAGAAATCAAATTTCAAGCAATGTTAGCAAAAGTTATAAGCGTTTTTTCAAAAAACAATGATATCTCTGGAACACTAGGTGGCGCTGTGATCAAACTTATCAGGTACTTTCGAGCCATGCTAATGATGATCCATACCAAATTTGGTCTAGAAATTTCAAATAGTTTAAAAGATATTGCAAATTATGACATAATTCAAAATGGCGGACACGTGGTACATCCCATAATGGCAAAATCGATATTCACGGATTCGTCATGACCCAAGGAATCGATAGACACCAAGTTTATAATTTTCTGACAAACCGTTCACAAGTTATTGGCCAAAATATGCATTTTCCATATCTCATGACCCGTAGGTGGCGCTGTTCCCAACTTTGGCATGGAACCTCAGATCATGCTTCCGATGAAGTGTACCAATTTTTGTTTCGATTGATCAAAGTTTGGCCGAACTATAGCTTCTGAACCAATTTTGGGTCGACCTCGTTAAGTTTGCGACATCATAACTTTTTTTTTTCCAGTATAGCAAAAAAATCGGGGACAGTACTTTTATGCGGCTCAGTCCGAAGATCATTTGAGCACATGTTTGGACAAAATTAGACCAATTTTGAAGGAGGAGTAGCAAAAAAACTGCATACTGTACTTTTCAAAATGGCCACTACTGTAATGGGTGGAGTCTTAATGTAAGATATTGTTTCTGATCAGCATGATGAGATGAATCAGGTGTACTAAGTTTCATTTTTCTAGATCAAAGGGTTCAAAAGTTATAACCATTTCAATGTTGAATTTTTGAACTGCTGGTGGCGCTATAGAGTTGGTCCTAGAGACACCAAATTTGGTCCAATTACTATTCATGGCCATCTCTACAAGTGTGCCAAATTTCATCATTTTCCTATGTACGGTTCATAGGGCTGCCATAGACTCCCATTTGCGGAATAATAATAATAATAAGAAAACTAACAGATACAATAGGTGCCTCAGCCCCTTCGGGGCTTGGCCCCTAATAATCCATGAGTGAAAGATGATTAAATAATTTTGATATTAATGACCAGCATTTACACTGCCATTCAAAAGTTTGGGCTCTGTAAGATTGTTAATGTTTCTTAAAGAAGCTTCTTGTGCTCACCAAGGCTGCATTTATTTGATCAATCCATCAGTCATACAATTGAATGCATAATTCTTAAAAGTTAGTTCACCCAAAAATGAAACTTCTGTCTATGATTACTCTCCCTCATGTCGTTCTAAACCCGTAAGACCTTCGTTCATCTTTGGAACAGAAATTAAGATATTTTTGATGAAATCCGAGAGCTTTCTGATTCCTCCATAGACAGCAACGTCACTGCAACTTTCAAGGCCCAGAAAGATAGTAAAGACATCATTAAAATAGTTAATGTGACTACAGTGGTTCAACCTTAATGTTATGAAGCGTCAGGAAAATATTTTTTTAAACAATGACGTGGAAGAGAAGAGATTGTTGAATAATGTCGTTATTTTGGAGGATTTTTGCACACAAAAAGTATTCTCGTCGCTTCATAATATTAAGGTTGAACCCCTTGTCTTTACTATGTCTTTACTATTTTTCTGGGCCTTGAAAGTTGCAGTGACGTTGCTGCCTATGGCTGGTTTAGAAAGCTCTCAAATTTCATAAAAAATATCTTCATTTGTGTCCCGAAGAAGGACGAAGGTCTTACGGGTTTGGAACGACATGAGGGTGAGAATTGAATAACAGAATTTTTCATTTTTGGGTGAACTAACCCTTAAAAACAGATTAAAATAATTTTGAGTGTAGCCAACAGATGTGGACTAAAAGCCACAAAACAACATTTTTGATTTCATGCATGGGTCTTTAGAAGAAGTTTCGGTAACACTTTAGAATACTGTTCCTTCATTAATGAATAATTACACAGGAACAAATGAGTAATGCATTATTAACATTCTAGTAACTACTATTAACTAACAAGAAACTCTGATTAACAAATTAGTAAGTAATCGCGCTCAGATGAATGTAGTAGTTCATTATTAGCTAATCAATAACTACTATTTTTTTCATACCTCCCAGAGAATTACTATCTAGAGGTTCATAATTAACATGAATAATGCATAATTTATAATAAAAGGTAATGGTAACCCACTAGTAATGACTCAAGTATTACTACATCATTCAAAAGGAACTACTAATTATTTGGATCAGTATTCTAAAGTGAAAAACATGATAAATACCTAATATTGACTGAAGTCATTGTAAGCTTTTGAGATTATATTATGCATTATTAATATTAATTATGAACCTGTATATAGTAGTTCTTAGTAGTCTTCAGTGAGGTATGAAAAATAGTAGTTATTGATTAGCTAATAGTGAACTACCACATTCGACTGAACGCTATGACTTACTAATTTGTTAATCAGAGTTTCTTGTTAGTTAATAGTAGTTACTACAATGTTAATAGTGCATTACTCATTTGTTCCTGTGTAGTTATTCATTAATGAAGGAACAGTATTCTAAAGTGTTACCGAAGTTTCTTTGACCAAGCAAAATGTACATGATGTTACCTTCTATAATCACTTTCACCGTGTTGCTTTTGTTGGAGAAGCCCGCGTCAGGATGCATGATAACCACATAGACACAGTGCAGGTAGACGTCTTTGAGCTTCTGCATGGTGAGAGTGGTCGTCACAGAGTTGCTCATACTAGAGACTCGCTTGACCTCCTGATCGTCCTCGTAGAAATAGAAGTTCAGACTGCCCGTCTCCTCTGGTGCGCTGCATGTGGCAGTGATGTCTTCCCCCTCAGAAATGATATCAGACTTCACCTTCAGCGTGGGGACTTGAAGACCTGCATGAGTTTAAAAACTCTTTATTAACCCCTGAACTCACCATAGTCAGTCACATCAACTACAAAATTTAGTGGTAACAACAAAAAACATGCAATACTTTCCAAATCCAAACAGATCTCAAACATTATTGGTGCGAATTTAAAAATAAATAAAAAATAGTTGCAAACATGTGTGGTTAAATATTAGGGGTGTAACGGTTCACAAAATTCACTGTTCGGTTCGTTACGATACAATGGTGTCACGGTTCGGAACGTTTTTGATAGCCTAAAGCAAAAAGAAAGAAATGACAGAGAAATGTCCTTGATTTAAAAAAATTTAATTAAAAACTAACATCATAAAGTATGGTCATTTTTTACTCTGAGCAATGAGCTATACTTGAGTCTTCTTATGAGCATATAAAACAAAAACAGCTCCTTATAAAAAAATGCAATGTAATATTGTAGTAGTAATAAACAAAGGTTTATTTTATTTCAGATTACTATTTGAGGGCAGCAATTTTATTCATAATGTCGAAATAAAACCAACGTAACGTTACTTGAAAGCACAATGTTTCTTCCTGGTTTCCACGTCAGCGCTATTTGATCCGTTAGTAATTCTCACTAGATCTCGGAGCGATCTTATTACTTAAGTGGCAAATTCAAATGCTTTCTTTACTGGATCTCTTAGCGCTGTGTAGTAACAGTGTCGCTTGATCAAGATCGGCTCGCGCTGCATTGGTCCAAACTGATAAACGGTCTGTGAAGCACAAAATAACAAGTAGCGTAGTTCCGTTCCGCTTTCATTACGTTTGTCATTTGATGTTGGGCAATGTTGTGGTCGCGGCATTACATTATGAGCGCACTTGCTACGCGCCTACATTTGAAATAACAAAATTTTGTTTGGCAGGAAAAATGGTCCAACGAACCGTTCGGTTTGTAATGCGTACCGGTTCAATACCAATACGTGTATCCCCAGACAGCAACATAGTGTCTGCCCAGATCCGGCCCGCTAGCCTGGATACCAGCCAAACTTAGCCCCAACATCTGAGGTCGGGAATTTCGGTCTGGACTTGATCCGTTGTGGAGCAACTATGCTCGAACCAGAGCTGTTCGGACCAATCAAATTGTCAGGGTGGGCTTTATACAATGATGGACAGATGATCAACAGTAACGTAATCATCCACGTCACCAAAGAGCGCTTGTGTTGAATTTGTTTACAACAAAGATGGCTGCCGCTGGAGAATTGAGATGTGTAGATTCCGCCATCGCGTCTGTTATAGAAGATATCGACATTGCATTAATTTTAAAAAAGAGGAACAGAGAACCGCGATCAAGGCATTTGTCGATCGGAAAGATGAATGAAGAACATACGTCACTTACTCCGTTGCTCTGATTGGTTGTAGGTCTATCCAGCTGAGTGCAGAGGCATTTTCTTTCCTGGTTCGGTTGAAACACGCCCCTTAATCACAGCCCAATGGAGCAGTATCAGACTCACATTCTGACTAGAATCTGAGTATGAGGACGTCAGGCTACCGGCCTACATCTGGTACGCGTTAAATCCACATGTACCAGATGTGGCCCGGATCTGGGCCGACACTATGTTGCTGTCTGGGTCATTACACCCCTATTAAATATATATATATATATATATATATATATATATATATATATATATATATATATATATATATATATATATATATATATATATATATATACACACACAAATAAATGCAGGCGGCAACATACCTTTTAAAACAGCTGTTTTCAGTGACATTGTAGAGGTTGCAACTGTTACAATAAACATGCAATAGTTCTGATATGATTTATTTCCCTTTTTTACATCACAAAAACCAGCTGTTTTAACAGGGGTGTGTAGACTTTTATATCCACTATAAGTGGACAGCAACAGCTGCTAAAATAGAATTAGTAGAATTATGCTTTGATGAGCATCAGTTATGTAACTAACCTGTGACTCTGAGTTTCTGACTGGTGCTTGTCTTGATCTTGTCATAGATGCGGACAGCGCACTGGTAGCGACCCAAGTTGAACACTCTGGCTGGAGATAAACTGCGCTCCACCACTGAGGCGCTGGTATTTTTGGAGTACATGACCTGATCGTCCTGCAGGAAGCTGAAGGTGTATGTCAGTGGCTGGGAAAGGCTGTGACTGACTTTGGCCTCACAATGCAAGGTTAGGTTAGTGCCACTCGCCACATTATTACCAGGAAGCACAGTCAACGTCACCTGATCAATGGTGAATGCTGCTCAGAAAGACCCAGAGATAAAACACACACACACACACACACACACACACACACACACACACACACACACACACACACACACACACACACCCACACACACACACACACACACACACACACATTTTAAATATTTATTTAAGTCCACTTAAAAGACATGATTTACAGGGACATAAATACTATAGATGCAGTCAAATGCATGTACATAATCATGGACCAGTGGCATACAGCAGATCTTCACAATATTTAACATCACTCAGTTGTTATGGATACAAGTAACACCGTCTCCGCCAGATCTGACGGCTACCTATAATAGCAGACAGAGCACAGTACTTCGCTAGCCGTTTAGCCCTCTTTTTGGGCATCCCTAGTTGTTGAAGCCCTCTTACAACCAGCCTGTGTGTGTGTCCTAAGCTGCCAAATATGAACACAAGTAGTCGGCTCTGATAACCTAACTCTGAAATGATGTTTAGGAGTGGTTGATATTTAATAATCTTAGTCATAAATGCTTCTTCCATACTATATTCCACTATATGTAAAAATATCTACCACTAAACCTACACCCATCATAGAAACAAAACACTACATTAAAACAAAACACGTTTTGGCCACTTTATAAGCCTTTGTAGTGTCTGGATGAAATCACAATGACTTATTCTTTCTAAGCTTCAGAAAGCTTTTAACCTATTGGACTCATTCATGTAAATCACAGGCCTAGCTCAAATGAGTCTGGATCAAATTGCCCCATTGTCACTTTAGCGGCATGGCAGAGGCTAAACAGAAACACCTCCAAACTCCGCCGTGAGCTTCAAAAAGATTGTAATCAACTCAACTCAACTCACACTTCCTTTCTTGGTACCGAATTAAACCTCTCGGTTTGCCTTAGCTAAATATATATAGTAGGTTGTGATAAAATGTTTTAAACTATGTTTGCCATCCTTTGGAGTAAAAAAACGAGTTCTGACACCATCATAAAACATGCAAATTAGGCTGTCAGAAGGAGACAAAGAAACTCTCTCCCGCTAAAAGTTAGACAACAACTATTGGTCATCTCACCCAAAATAGGTGTGGACTAAGTTCTCCTTAAAAATAAAGGTTCTTTATGCACTATGGTAAAAGTGTTTTGAGGTCAAAAGAAGAATATCAAATGACAGGAACATTGACCAATCATATTGTTCCTCTGAATGGGTGGGGCTTGTTATCACTTAGTTTTTGACGAGGTCCACCCGCTGTGGGGAACATGATCTGGGGGAACATTTTTGATAAAATAGCTAGCTAGTGCTATGGAAAACACAAACATGCTAGTGAGGAGGACATTGTTGCTAATGTATTATTATTAATGAATTAATGCTAATTAACTGTTATCATAATTCGAAAAGGAATTGATGTTGTTGGTGTTTTACTGCCGCTCTTGTTTATTTCAGCTGGAAACTGCACTGAATTATATGCATAAGTATCTTTTCAGAGTAAAAAAAAAAAAAAAAGTAGATAGAGGCTTGTTTTTCCAATTAACTTCTGCTGCAAAAAAATCGTCAAGACAAACTTTGAATGTTGTCTTGAAAAGCTTTTGTCTGTGCAGAACAGGAATACAATGAATATAACAGTCATCAAAAATGGTACCAGACACAAAAGTCTATCAGTGATTATGGAATAGGCACACAAATCATTGAGCATGAAGATGTCAGGGTTTGGTCCTCTTACCTATGTCTTCTGCTTTAAGGGGATAACTAGCGTTACTGACTGATGTCCCTTGGTTTTGAGCCTGACATGTGAAGCTGTGGATCTCTTCTGGAGAACTGATGTAGTCAATGCTGAAGAGTGCCTTGTCAGTTGCCTCAACCACTCTCCTCACAGCCACTGACACGCGGGCCTTCAGTAAGGTGTATGTTATTGGAAGCGTTCCATTCTCAGACTCACACAAAACCTTGAATGGCCAACCAACAATCACCTTATCAACAACACGAATGACTGGGGTAGAAACAGGCACTGGAAAATAGAGGGGAGGAAAATGAGAAGCATGGAAAAAGCATTAGGGTGCCTATTCACTAAAGAAAGTGTGTTCTTGCAATGCACCATATCAATTGAAATTAATATGTCTGCTTCATATTCCAAGCAGTCAGCTCCTCACTTCTAAAAAATAAACTAAAAAATCATGCATTGATGGGTCCATGAAGAACCTTTAACATCCATGGAAACTTTCCATTCCACAGAGTTCTTTAGATTCCCTGTAAGGTGCGTGACTGTATTACTAGTTCATCAAACATCTTTTGTTATTACTAAGTTATAACATGTTATAATATAGTAATAATGGAAAATGCTTTGTTATAACAATCTATTGATAATGTGGATAATATATGCATGTCCTCTAATGCCGGAGCTTTGATAAAAGCATGAACTCTTCACCTTTAGCTTTTAAATCAAGTGGTTGGCTGGTCTTGTTAACTCCTTTAGCCACTGCCATACAGGAGTATTTCCCATTGGTGGCCAGGCTCGCAGTGGCAGAGTATTCGGCCCCTGAATAAATGTGCCGATCTTCTTTCAGCAAAGTATACTTTATGTCCGCTTTTTTGATCTTCTCCGAGGAGCTTACAGCACTGTGGCAGGTCAGAGTGAAGCGTTCCCCTTCAAAAACCTGATCTGTGCTCATTCTCAAAATCGGCTTCGAGAACAGTTCTAAAGAGTGAACAAGGAGTCAGACAAATTTAGTTTATTATCATGCAGTGGAGGGTTATTATAGTTCTTAAAATAGTTAATTACTTGAAATAAAATAAACTTTAACTAAAAAAATGTATATATATATATATATATATATATATATATATATATATATATAAAATGTAATTTATTTTACATGTTGTGTATTATAATATACATCATTACACTCTTGGCTAAATACAATTTTTATTATTATTATTATTTGTTCATTAATAAATTAATACATTTTGTTCTGATAAACAAATCAAAGCAAAATCTGCATGCGCAGAACTCTATACACTGTATAGAATTATGTGCAAAATGTGTGTAAAATATTTTTTAATGTTGAAAATGTTTAACATTCCATTTTCCATTTCAACGTGATATTCCAATTTTCGCTTCAATGCATAAATTACATTATTGAAATAAACAGGCAAACTTATAATGCAATAATAATAACAAAAAGCAAATAAACCCTTTAATCCAACAATATCACATGGAGATGAAAGTGGACTCTTGATAGCTGAAAGCATTCTAAGATTAGTCAAAATGTGTATGGTTGTGGTTAGTTACCTGTAACATTTAGCCTATAGACGGCCATCTTTTGCACGCTGCCTTTCTCTGCTTTACACACATAGTCCCCTGAATCCTCAGCTCTTACGGTGAAGCTGTATGTGAATGTTGTGTGATATTGACGAAGTACGGTGTTGCCTTTGGTAAGGAACAAGTCGAGAATTGAGGGATATTGCACCTGACATGTGATTTGCACCCTGTCACCCTCAACAACATTCACGTTGGGGGAGATGCTTATTTGCGGCCTGATCGCATCAAGATCTGTAAAAAGAAAAAAATATCAATCTCACTGTCGATGCAAGATACAGTGAGGAAAATAAGTATTTGAACACCCTGCTATTTTGCAAGTTCTCCCACTTAGAAATCATGGAGGGGTCTGAAATTGTCATCGTAGGTGCATGTCCACTGTGAGAGACATAATCTAAAAAAAAAAAATCCAGAAATCACAATGTATGATTTTTTAACTATTTATTTGTATGATACAGCTGCAAATAAGTATTTGAACACCTGAGAAAATCAATGTTAATATTTGGTACAGTAGCCTTTGTTTGCAATTACAGAGGTCAAACGTTTCCTGTAGTTTTTCACCAGGTTTGCACACACTGCAGGAGGGATTTTGGCCCACTCCTCCACACAGATCTTCTCTAGATCAGTCAGGTTTCTGGGCTGTCGCTGAGAAACACGGAGTTTGAGCTCCCTCCAAAGATTCTCTATTGGGTTTAGGTCTGGAGACTGGCTAGGCCACGCCAGAACCTTGATATGCTTCTTACAGAGCCACTCCTTTGTTATCCTGGCTGTGTGCTTCGGGTCATTGTCATGTTGGAAGACCCAGCCTCGACCCATCTTCAATGCTCTAACTGAGGGAAGGAGGTTGTTCCCCAAAATCTCGCAATACATGGCCCCGGTCATCCTCTCCTTAATACAGTGCAGTCGCCCTGTCCCATGTGCAGAAAAACACCCCCAAAGCATGATGCTACCACCCCCATGCTTCACAGTAGGGATGGTGTTCTTGGGATGGTACTCATCATTCTTCTTCCTCCAAACACGTTTAGTGGAATTATGACCAAAAAGTTCTATTTTGGTCTCATCTGTCCACATGACTTTCTCCCATGACTCCTCTGGATCATCCAAATGGTCATTGGCAAACTTAAGACGGGCCTTGACATGTGCTGGTTTAAGCAGGGGAACCTTCCGTGCCATGCATGATTTCAAACCATGACGTCTTAGTGTATTACCAACAGTAACCTTGGAAACGGTGGTCCCAGCTCTTTTCAGGTCATTGACCAGCTCCTCCCGTGTAGTTCTGGGCTGATTTCTCACCTTTCTTAGGATCATTGAGACCCCACGAGGTGAGATCTTGCATGGAGCCCCAGTCCGAGGGAGATTGACAGTCATGTTTAGCTTCTTCCATTTTCTAATGATTGCTCCAACAGTGGACCTTTTTTCACCAAGCTGCTTGGCAATTTCCCCGTAGCCCTTTCCAGCCTTGTGGAGGTGTACAATTTTGTCTCTAGTGTCTTTGGACAGCTCTTTGGTCTTGGCCATGTTAGTACTGTAGTTGGATTCTTACTGATTGTATGGGGTGGACAGGTGTCTTTATGCAGCTAACGACCTCAAACAGGTGCATCTAATTTAGGATAATAAATGGAGTGGAGGTGGACATTTTAAAGGCAGACTAACAGGTCTTTGAGGGTCAGAATTCTAGCTGATAGACAGGTGTTCAAATACTTATTTGCAGCTGTATCATACAAATAAATAGTTAAAAAATCATACATTGTGATTTCTGGATTTTTTTTTTTAGATTATGTCTCTCACAGTGGACATGCACCTACGATGACAATTTCAGACCCCTCCATGATTTCCAAGTGGGAGAACTTGCAAAATAGCAGGGTGTTCAAATACTTATTTTCCTCACTATAGTCAGCTGTGAATATGCTCAATAAAGACCCCATGAAATGACTTGGTTAGCTGTATTTTCTTGTGTTGCAATACTTCTTGCCATATCATATGGGGTTGAGAGGCATTATAACTTTAGGGGCATTATAACTTTACGTTTAACTGGACTAAAATGTACATAATCCAAGAGTGAAAGATGATTAAATAATTTTGATGTTAATGACCAGCATTTACACTGCCATTCAAAAGTTTGGGCTCTGTAAGATTCTTAATGTTTCTTAAAGAAGCTTCTTGTGCTCACCAAGGCTACATTTATTTGATCAATCAATCAGTCATACAATTCAATGCATAATTCTTAAAAGTTAGTTCACCCAAAAATGAAATTTCTGTTATTAATTACTCACCCTCATGTCGTTCTAAACCCGTAAGACTTTCGTTCATCTTCAGAATAGAAATTAAGATATTTTTGATGAAATCCGAGAGCTTTCTGATTCCTCCATAGACAGCAACCTCACTGCAACTTTCAAGGCCCAGAAAGATAGTAAAGACATAATTAAAATAGGTCATGTGACTACAGTGGTTCAACCTTAATGTTATGAAGCGACGAGAATACTTTTTGTGCTAAAAAAAAATGTATTCAACAATTTCTTCTCTTCTGTGTCAGATCTCCTACACTATTTGCGTAGTAAACAAAGTACAGCACTTACGAGTTATACACCAGAATGCTGGCTAATTATTGGCCGACGCTGGTGATGTGATCACACGACACTAGGGTGACCACCCGTCCCGCGTAGCGCGTGTGCGCACAGCGTTTGAAGCCCAATTCATGTGTCCCCCAAATTGAGACCGTGTCACGCATAATCTATGCTTGCTCAAAAAAAAGTCGCTCTATATCCTCGAGCCCCAAGCAGACAAACGAACATTACTTGACATTTCAGCACGCTATTGTTGCCACACCCACCCCTCAGTTGAACTGCTGACTAGGTTGTTGTCAACTTTTTCGTTGTTGTCATGACAGCGCACGCACGCGCATACCAGACACTCTGGGAAGGAACTTTTAGATGCGCGCTTTCCAATTCGAAAAATTCGAGAAAGAGACTGAGTCTGATAGCCTGGTTCTACCAGACTCTCGTACATTTCATTTGTACTCATTTTTACTTCCTTGAAGGCGGGTTCTCTGTTAAAGTTCAAAACTATTGGATCTGCCCAGAGTCACTCAGGATCTGCCATAGCCAATCGCTAACGTGTGGTCGTCCGAATGATCAGAGGATTATGTTTAGAATAAGATGTCTGTCTTTTATAAAGTTTATAAAGCGACAAGAATACTTTTTGTGCGCAAAAACAAACAAAAATAACGACTTTATTCCACTATTCATTTCCTTCTCTCTGTTCCTCGAGTCTTGATAGAGCAGCGCGTCTGTGTTGTACGTCACATGTAGGCTCACTATTGGCCGACGCTAGTCATGTGTGTGATCACATCAACGTCATCGTTCTCAGCCACTCCCTCTGTTCGCTGATTGGTCCTACAAAAAATTGGTTTCTGGAAACCTAAGAATATACAGCAGTCCCAGACGTAGTACTGAAGGAAAATGAAATTGAGCGGAAGTGCGTAGGAGGGCGCAGCCAGGCTATGAGTCTGAGAGGCACCGCCATCATCAATTAAAAAGAGAAGGTGTGGGTACAAGAAAGACTGGGAAAATGAATATTTGTGGCTGAAAGGTGTTGAGGGGGATACCGAGAGGGCTTTTTGTGACCTTTGCAAAACGTCCTTCTCAATCGGACATGGAGGGGAATACGATGTCAATCGTATTTTTTTTTTTTAAATACTTTTTTTTTTACTGTTCCTGTGGTGTTGAGCAACTACAATTCCTGTTAATCCTATAATTTTATATTATAATTTATTTAAAGTGAATAAATTGTAATGAAAAATAAATAAAATGAAATAGTAAATCTTAAGTGGAAGTACATCTGTTAATTCATTGAATGTTCAAAATATTATGAATCTTTATTTAGAAAAAAAATACACATTGGTTGGCCTATTCATGAGCATACATCAGCAATTACTCATGTTTAGGGGAATAGGGCATTATTAATATACCATGTAAGGTGGTATGTGCTAGAAATGGGTAAACCATCAGTGAGTCTGCCCGTGGGGTGGGGGCACCGCCGCACCAGGCAGTGTCCCACATTGTCCCTCAGAAACATACCCCTTGTCTCCCCTTGGGCTTATTAGCAGGTGGTCACCCTACACGACACGTGCATGTGATGCTGATATAGGAGCTGGCCAATAGTGAGCTTGCGTTTTGACATAGAACCAGGAAGCGCTGCACTGTTTACACTACGTCAACAACAGCGTAGAAGAATGACATGGAAAAGAAGAGATTGTTGAATAATGTCGTTATTTTGGAGGATTTTTGCGCACAAAAAGTATTCTTGTCGCTTCATAATATTAAGGTTGAACCCCTGTAGTCACATGGACTATTTTAACTATGTCTTCACTACCTTTCTGGGCCTTGAAAGTTGCAGTGACGTTGCTGCCTATGGCTGGTTTAGAAAGCTCTCAGATTTCATTAAAAATATCTTCATTTGTGTCCCGAAGATGGACGAAGGTCTTACGGGTTTGGAACGACATGAGGGTGAGAATTGAATGACAGAATTTTTCATTTATTGGTGAACTAACCCTTAAAAACAGACTAAAATAATTTTGAGTGTAGCCAACAGATGTGGACTAAAAGCCACAAAACAACAATTTTGATTTCATGCATTGGTCTTTAGACCAACTTTTTTTGACCAAGCAAAATGTACATGATGTTACCTTCTATAATCACTTTCACCGTGTTGCTTTTGTTGGAGAAGCCCGCGTCAGGATGCATGATAACCACATAGACACAGTGCAGGTAGACGTCTTTGGGCTTCTGCAAGGTGAGAGTGGTCGTCACAGAGTTGCTCATACTAGAGACTCGCTTGACCTCCTGATCGTCCTCGTAGAAATAGAAGTTCAGACTGCCCGTCTCCTCTGGTGCGCTGCATGTGGCAGTGATGTCTTCCCCCTCAGAAATGATATCAGACTTCACCTTCAGCGTGGGGACTTGAAGGCCTGGATGAGTTTAAAAACTCTTTATTAACCCCTGAACTCACCATAGTCAGTCACTTCAACTGCAAAATTTAGTGGCAACAACAAAAACCATGCAATACTTTCCAAATCCAAAAAGATCTCAAACATTATTGGTGCGAATCTAAAAATAAATAAAATAAAACAGCTGTTTTCAGTGACATTGTAGAGGTTGCAACTGTTACAATAAACATGCAATAGTTGTGATAAGATTTATTTCCCTTTTTTACATCACAAAAACCAGCTGTTTTAACAGGGGTGTGTAGACTTTTATATCCACTGTAAGTGGACAGCAACAGCTGCTAAAATAGAATTAGTAGAATTATGCTTTGATGAGCATCAGTTATGTGACTAACCTGTGACTCTGAGTTTCTGACTGGTGCTTGTCTTGATCTTGTCGTAGATGCGGACAGCGCACTGGTAGCGACCCGAGTTGAACACTCTGGCTAGAGATAAACTGCGCTCCACCACTGAGGCGCTGGTATTTTTGGAGTACATGACCTGATCGTCCTGCAGGAAGCTGAAGGTGTATGTCAGCGGCTGGGAGAGGCTGGGACTGAATTTGGCCTCACAATGCAAGGTTAGGTTAGTGCCACTCGCCACATTATTACCAGGAAGCACAGTCAACGTCACCTGATCAATGGTGAATGCTGCTCAGAAAGACCCAGAGATAAAACACACACACACACACACACACACACACACACACACACACACACACACACACACACACACACACACACACACACACCCACACACACACACACACACACACACACACATTTTAAATATTTATTTAAGTCCACTTAAAAGACATGATTTACAGGGACATAAATACTATAGATGCAGTCAAATGCATGTACATAATCATGGACCAGTGGCATACAGCAGATCTTCACAATATTTAACATCACTCAGTTGTTATGGATACAAGTAACACCGTCTCCGCCAGATCTGACGGCTACCTATAATAGCAGACAGAGCACAGTACTTCGCTAGCCGTTTAGCCCTCTTTTTGGGCATCCCTAGTTGTTGAAGCCCTCTTACAACCAGCCTGTGTGTGTGTCCTAAGCTGCCAAATATGAACACAAGTAGTCGGCTCTGATAACCTAACTCTGAAATGATGTTTAGGAGTGGTTGATATTTAATAATCTTAGTCATAAATGCTTCTTCCATACTATATTCCACTATATGTAAAAATATCTACCACTAAACCTACACCCATCATAGAAACAAAACACTACATTAAAACAAAACACGTTTTGGCCACTTTATAAGCCTTTGTAGTGTCTGGATGAAATCACAATGACTTATTCTTTCTAAGCTTCAGAAAGCTTTTAACCTATTGGACTCATTCATGTAAATCACAGGCCTAGCTCAAATGAGTCTGGATCAAATTGCCCCATTGTCACTTTAGCGGCATGGCAGAGGCTAAACAGAAACACCTCCAAACTCCGCCGTGAGCTTCAAAAAGATTGTAATCAACTCAACTCAACTCACACTTCCTTTCTTGGTACCGAATTAAACCTCTCGGTTTGCCTTAGCTAAATATATATAGTAGGTTGTGATAAAATGTTTTAAACTATGTTTGCCATCCTTTGGAGTAAAAAAACGAGTTCTGACACCATCATAAAACATGCAAATTAGGCTGTCAGAAGGAGACAAAGAAACTCTCTCCCGCTAAAAGTTAGACAACAACTATTGGTCATCTCACCCAAAATAGGTGTGGACTAAGTTCTCCTTAAAAATAAAGGTTCTTTATGCACTATGGTAAAAGTGTTTTGAGGTCAAAAGAAGAATATCAAATGACAGGAACATTGACCAATCATATTGTTCCTCTGAATGGGTGGGGCTAGTTATCACTTAGTTTTTGACGAGGTCCACCCGCTGTGGGGAACATGATCTGGGGGAACATTTTTGATAAAATAGCTAGCTAGTGCTATGGAAAACACAAACATGCTAGTGAGGAGGACATTGTTGCTAATGTATTATTATTAATGAATTAATGCTAATTAACTGTTATCATAATTCGAAAAGGAATTGATGTTGTTGGTGTTTTACTGCCGCTCTTGTTTATTTCAGCTGGAAACTGCACTGAATTATATGCATAAGTATCTTTTCAGAGTAAAAAAAAAAAAAAAAGTAGATAGAGGCTTGTTTTTCCAATTAACTTCTGCTGCAAAAAAATCGTCAAGACAAACTTTGAATGTTGTCTTGAAAAGCTTTTGTCTGTGCAGAACAGGAATACAATGAATATAACAGTCATCAAAAATGGTACCAGACACAAAAGTCTATCAGTGATTATGGAATAGGCACACAAATCATTGAGCATGAAGATGTCAGGGTTTGGTCCTCTTACCTATGTCTTCTGCTTTAAGGGGATAACTAGCGTTACTGACTGATGTCCCTTGGTTTTGAGCCTGACATGTGAAGCTGTGGATCTCTTCTGGAGAACTGATGTAGTCAATGCTGAAGAGTGCCTTGTCAGTTGCCTCAACCACTCTCCTCACAGCCACTGACACGCGGGCCTTCAGTAAGGTGTATGTTATTGGAAGCGTTCCATTCTCAGACTCACACAAAACCTTGAATGGCCAACCAACAATCACCTTATCAACAACACGAATGACTGGGGTAGAAACAGGCACTGGAAAATAGAGGGGAGGAAAATGAGAAGCATGGAAAAAGCATTAGGGTGCCTATTCACTAAAGAAAGTGTGTTCTTGCAATGCACCATATCAATTGAAATTAATATGTCTGCTTCATATTCCAAGCAGTCAGCTCCTCACTTCTAAAAAATAAACTAAAAAATCATGCATTGATGGGTCCATGAAGAACCTTTAACATCCATGGAAACTTTCCATTCCACAGAGTTCTTTAGATTCCCTGTAAGGTGCGTGACTGTATTACTAGTTCATCAAACATCTTTTGTTATTACTAAGTTATAACATGTTATAATATAGTAATAATGGAAAATGCTTTGTTATAACAATCTATTGATAATGTGGATAATATATGCATGTCCTCTAATGCCGGAGCTTTGATAAAAGCATGAACTCTTCACCTTTAGCTTTTAAATCAAGTGGTTGGCTGGTCTTGTTAACTCCTTTAGCCACTGCCATACAGGAGTATTTCCCATTGGTGGCCAGGCTCGCAGTGGCAGAGTATTCGGCCCCTGAATAAATGTGCCGATCTTCTTTCAGCAAAGTATACTTTATGTCCGCTTTTTTGATCTTCTCCGAGGAGCTTACAGCACTGTGGCAGGTCAGAGTGAAGCGTTCCCCTTCAAAAACCTGATCTGTGCTCATTCTCAAAATCGGCTTCGAGAACAGTTCTAAAGAGTGAACAAGGAGTCAGACAAATTTAGTTTATTATCATGCAGTGGAGGGTTATTATAGTTCTTAAAATAGTTAATTACTTGAAATAAAATAAACTTTAACTAAAAAAATGTATATATATATATATATATATATATATATATATATATATATATATATATATATATATATATATATATATATATATATAAATGTAATTTATTTTACATGTTGTGTATTATAATATACATCATTACACTCTTGGCTAAATACAATTTTTATTATTATTATTATTTGTTCATTAATAAATTAATACATTTTGTTCTGATAAACAAATCAAAGCAAAATCTGCATGCGCAGAACTCTATACACTGTATAGAATTATGTGCAAAATGTGTGTAAAATATTTTTTAATGTTGAAAATGTTTAACATTCCATTTTCCATTTCAACGTGATATTCCAATTTTCGCTTCAATGCATAAATTACATTATTGAAATAAACAGGCAAACTTATAATGCAATAATAATAACAAAAAGCAAATAAACCCTTTAATCCAACAATATCACATGGAGATGAAAGTGGACTCTTGATAGCTGAAAGCATTCTAAGATTAGTCAAAATGTGTATGGTTGTGGTTAGTTACCTGTAACATTTAGCCTATAGACGGCCATCTTTTGCACGCTGCCTTTCTCTGCTTTACACACATAGTCCCCTGAATCCTCAGCTCTTACGGTGAAGCTGTATGTGAATGTTGTGTGATATTGACGAAGTACGGTGTTGCCTTTGGTAAGGAACAAGTCGAGAATTGAGGGATATTGCACCTGACATGTGATTTGCACCCTGTCACCCTCAACAACATTCACGTTGGGGGAGATGCTTATTTGCGGCCTGATCGCATCAAGATCTGTAAAAAGAAAAAAATATCAATCTCACTGTCGATGCAAGATACAGTGAGGAAAATAAGTATTTGAACACCCTGCTATTTTGCAAGTTCTCCCACTTAGAAATCATGGAGGGGTCTGAAATTGTCATCGTAGGTGCATGTCCACTGTGAGAGACATAATCTAAAAAAAAAAAATCCAGAAATCACAATGTATGATTTTTTAACTATTTATTTGTATGATACAGCTGCAAATAAGTATTTGAACACCTGAGAAAATCAATGTTAATATTTGGTACAGTAGCCTTTGTTTGCAATTACAGAGGTCAAACGTTTCCTGTAGTTTTTCACCAGGTTTGCACACACTGCAGGAGGGATTTTGGCCCACTCCTCCACACAGATCTTCTCTAGATCAGTCAGGTTTCTGGGCTGTCGCTGAGAAACACGGAGTTTGAGCTCCCTCCAAAGATTCTCTATTGGGTTTAGGTCTGGAGACTGGCTAGGCCACGCCAGAACCTTGATATGCTTCTTACAGAGCCACTCCTTTGTTATCCTGGCTGTGTGCTTCGGGTCATTGTCATGTTGGAAGACCCAGCCTCGACCCATCTTCAATGCTCTAACTGAGGGAAGGAGGTTGTTCCCCAAAATCTCGCAATACATGGCCCCGGTCATCCTCTCCTTAATACAGTGCAGTCGCCCTGTCCCATGTGCAGAAAAACACCCCCAAAGCATGATGCTACCACCCCCATGCTTCACAGTAGGGATGGTGTTCTTGGGATGGTACTCATCATTCTTCTTCCTCCAAACACGTTTAGTGGAATTATGACCAAAAAGTTCTATTTTGGTCTCATCTGTCCACATGACTTTCTCCCATGACTCCTCTGGATCATCCAAATGGTCATTGGCAAACTTAAGACGGGCCTTGACATGTGCTGGTTTAAGCAGGGGAACCTTCCGTGCCATGCATGATTTCAAACCATGACGTCTTAGTGTATTACCAACAGTAACCTTGGAAACGGTGGTCCCAGCTCTTTTCAGGTCATTGACCAGCTCCTCCCGTGTAGTTCTGGGCTGATTTCTCACCTTTCTTAGGATCATTGAGACCCCACGAGGTGAGATCTTGCATGGAGCCCCAGTCCGAGGGAGATTGACAGTCATGTTTAGCTTCTTCCATTTTCTAATGATTGCTCCAACAGTGGACCTTTTTTCACCAAGCTGCTTGGCAATTTCCCCGTAGCCCTTTCCAGCCTTGTGGAGGTGTACAATTTTGTCTCTAGTGTCTTTGGACAGCTCTTTGGTCTTGGCCATGTTAGTACTGTAGTTGGATTCTTACTGATTGTATGGGGTGGACAGGTGTCTTTATGCAGCTAACGACCTCAAACAGGTGCATCTAATTTAGGATAATAAATGGAGTGGAGGTGGACATTTTAAAGGCAGACTAACAGGTCTTTGAGGGTCAGAATTCTAGCTGATAGACAGGTGTTCAAATACTTATTTGCAGCTGTATCATACAAATAAATAGTTAAAAAATCATACATTGTGATTTCTGGATTTTTTTTTTTAGATTATGTCTCTCACAGTGGACATGCACCTACGATGACAATTTCAGACCCCTCCATGATTTCCAAGTGGGAGAACTTGCAAAATAGCAGGGTGTTCAAATACTTATTTTCCTCACTATAGTCAGCTGTGAATATGCTCAATAAAGACCCCATGAAATGACTTGGTTAGCTGTATTTTCTTGTGTTGCAATACTTCTTGCCATATCATATGGGGTTGAGAGGCATTATAACTTTAGGGGCATTATAACTTTACGTTTAACTGGACTAAAATGTACATAATCCAAGAGTGAAAGATGATTAAATAATTTTGATGTTAATGACCAGCATTTACACTGCCATTCAAAAGTTTGGGCTCTGTAAGATTCTTAATGTTTCTTAAAGAAGCTTCTTGTGCTCACCAAGGCTACATTTATTTGATCAATCAATCAGTCATACAATTCAATGCATAATTCTTAAAAGTTAGTTCACCCAAAAATGAAATTTCTGTTATTAATTACTCACCCTCATGTCGTTCTAAACCCGTAAGACTTTCGTTCATCTTCAGAATAGAAATTAAGATATTTTTGATGAAATCCGAGAGCTTTCTGATTCCTCCATAGACAGCAACCTCACTGCAACTTTCAAGGCCCAGAAAGATAGTAAAGACATAATTAAAATAGGTCATGTGACTACAGTGGTTCAACCTTAATGTTATGAAGCGACGAGAATACTTTTTGTGCTAAAAAAAAATGTATTCAACAATTTCTTCTCTTCTGTGTCAGATCTCCTACACTATTTGCGTAGTAAACAAAGTACAGCACTTACGAGTTATACACCAGAATGCTGGCTAATTATTGGCCGACGCTGGTGATGTGATCACACGACACTAGGGTGACCACCCGTCCCGCGTAGCGCGTGTGCGCACAGCGTTTGAAGCCCAATTCATGTGTCCCCCAAATTGAGACCGTGTCACGCATAATCTATGCTTGCTCAAAAAAAAGTCGCTCTATATCCTCGAGCCCCAAGCAGACAAACGAACATTACTTGACATTTCAGCACGCTATTGTTGCCACACCCACCCCTCAGTTGAACTGCTGACTAGGTTGTTGTCAACTTTTTCGTTGTTGTCATGACAGCGCACGCACGCGCATACCAGACACTCTGGGAAGGAACTTTTAGATGCGCGCTTTCCAATTCGAAAAATTCGAGAAAGAGACTGAGTCTGATAGCCTGGTTCTACCAGACTCTCGTACATTTCATTTGTACTCATTTTTACTTCCTTGAAGGCGGGTTCTCTGTTAAAGTTCAAAACTATTGGATCTGCCCAGAGTCACTCAGGATCTGCCATAGCCAATCGCTAACGTGTGGTCGTCCGAATGATCAGAGGATTATGTTTAGAATAAGATGTCTGTCTTTTATAAAGTTTATAAAGCGACAAGAATACTTTTTGTGCGCAAAAACAAACAAAAATAACGACTTTATTCCACTATTCATTTCCTTCTCTCTGTTCCTCGAGTCTTGATAGAGCAGCGCGTCTGTGTTGTACGTCACATGTAGGCTCACTATTGGCCGACGCTAGTCATGTGTGTGATCACATCAACGTCATCGTTCTCAGCCACTCCCTCTGTTCGCTGATTGGTCCTACAAAAAATTGGTTTCTGGAAACCTAAGAATATACAGCAGTCCCAGACGTAGTACTGAAGGAAAATGAAATTGAGCGGAAGTGCGTAGGAGGGCGCAGCCAGGCTATGAGTCTGAGAGGCACCGCCATCATCAATTAAAAAGAGAAGGTGTGGGTACAAGAAAGACTGGGAAAATGAATATTTGTGGCTGAAAGGTGTTGAGGGGGATACCGAGAGGGCTTTTTGTGACCTTTGCAAAACGTCCTTCTCAATCGGACATGGAGGGGAATACGATGTCAATCGTATTTTTTTTTTTTAAATACTTTTTTTTTTACTGTTCCTGTGGTGTTGAGCAACTACAATTCCTGTTAATCCTATAATTTTATATTATAATTTATTTAAAGTGAATAAATTGTAATGAAAAATAAATAAAATGAAATAGTAAATCTTAAGTGGAAGTACATCTGTTAATTCATTGAATGTTCAAAATATTATGAATCTTTATTTAGAAAAAAAATACACATTGGTTGGCCTATTCATGAGCATACATCAGCAATTACTCATGTTTAGGGGAATAGGGCATTATTAATATACCATGTAAGGTGGTATGTGCTAGAAATGGGTAAACCATCAGTGAGTCTGCCCGTGGGGTGGGGGCACCGCCGCACCAGGCAGTGTCCCACATTGTCCCTCAGAAACATACCCCTTGTCTCCCCTTGGGCTTATTAGCAGGTGGTCACCCTACACGACACGTGCATGTGATGCTGATATAGGAGCTGGCCAATAGTGAGCTTGCGTTTTGACATAGAACCAGGAAGCGCTGCACTGTTTACACTACGTCAACAACAGCGTAGAAGAATGACATGGAAAAGAAGAGATTGTTGAATAATGTCGTTATTTTGGAGGATTTTTGCGCACAAAAAGTATTCTTGTCGCTTCATAATATTAAGGTTGAACCCCTGTAGTCACATGGACTATTTTAACTATGTCTTCACTACCTTTCTGGGCCTTGAAAGTTGCAGTGACGTTGCTGCCTATGGCTGGTTTAGAAAGCTCTCAGATTTCATTAAAAATATCTTCATTTGTGTCCCGAAGATGGACGAAGGTCTTACGGGTTTGGAACGACATGAGGGTGAGAATTGAATGACAGAATTTTTCATTTATTGGTGAACTAACCCTTAAAAACAGACTAAAATAATTTTGAGTGTAGCCAACAGATGTGGACTAAAAGCCACAAAACAACAATTTTGATTTCATGCATTGGTCTTTAGACCAACTTTTTTTGACCAAGCAAAATGTACATGATGTTACCTTCTATAATCACTTTCACCGTGTTGCTTTTGTTGGAGAAGCCCGCGTCAGGATGCATGATAACCACATAGACACAGTGCAGGTAGACGTCTTTGGGCTTCTGCAAGGTGAGAGTGGTCGTCACAGAGTTGCTCATACTAGAGACTCGCTTGACCTCCTGATCGTCCTCGTAGAAATAGAAGTTCAGACTGCCCGTCTCCTCTGGTGCGCTGCATGTGGCAGTGATGTCTTCCCCCTCAGAAATGATATCAGACTTCACCTTCAGCGTGGGGACTTGAAGGCCTGGATGAGTTTAAAAACTCTTTATTAACCCCTGAACTCACCATAGTCAGTCACTTCAACTGCAAAATTTAGTGGCAACAACAAAAACCATGCAATACTTTCCAAATCCAAAAAGATCTCAAACATTATTGGTGCGAATCTAAAAATAAATAAAATAAAACAGCTGTTTTCAGTGACATTGTAGAGGTTGCAACTGTTACAATAAACATGCAATAGTTGTGATAAGATTTATTTCCCTTTTTTACATCACAAAAACCAGCTGTTTTAACAGGGGTGTGTAGACTTTTATATCCACTGTAAGTGGACAGCAACAGCTGCTAAAATAGAATTAGTAGAATTATGCTTTGATGAGCATCAGTTATGTGACTAACCTGTGACTCTGAGTTTCTGACTGGTGCTTGTCTTGATCTTGTCGTAGATGCGGACAGCGCACTGGTAGCGACCCGAGTTGAACACTCTGGCTAGAGATAAACTGCGCTCCACCACTGAGGCGCTGGTATTTTTGGAGTACATGACCTGATCGTCCTGCAGGAAGCTGAAGGTGTATGTCAGCGGCTGGGAGAGGCTGGGACTGAATTTGGCCTCACAATGCAAGGTTAGGTTAGTGCCACTCGCCACATTATTACCAGGAAGCACAGTCAACGTCACCTGATCAATGGTGAATGCTGCTCAGAAAGACCCAGAGATAAAACACACACACACACACACACGCACACACACACACACACACACACACACACACACACACACACACACACACATTTGTTTCACTATATTAGAGAGGACATTGCATAGACTTCAATTGATTTTATGTCAAAATATCTACCACTAAACCTACACCCATCATAGAAACAAAACACTAGATTTAAAACAAAACACGTTTTGGCCACTTTATAAGCCTTTGTAGTGTCTGGACGAAATCATGATGACTTATTCTTTCTAAGCTTCAGAAAGCTTTTAACCTATTGGACTCATTCATGTAAATCACAGGCCTAACTCAAATGAGTCTGGATCAAATTGCCCCATTGTCACTTTAGCGGCATGGCAGAGGCTAAACAGAAACACCTCCAAACTCCTTCGTGAGCTTCAAAAAGATCGTAATCAACTCAACTCACACTCCCTTTCTTGATACCGAATTAAAGCTCTCGGTTTGCCTTAGCTAAATATATATAGTAGGTTACGATAAAATGTTTTAAACTATGTTTGCCATCCTTTGGAGTAAAAATGACCAGTTCTGACACCATCATAAAACATGCAAATTAGGCTGTCAGAAGGAGACAAAGAAACTCTCTCCCGCTAAAAGTTGGACAACAACTATTGGTCATCTCACCCAAAATAGGTGTGGACTAAGTTCTCCTTAAAGTTGATGACGATGGCTCATGGCTATCTTAGTCTTATTCTTGTGCTATGTGTCTTGTTCATAGCTTTTTGTCTTGGACATATCTCCGGCTTCTTGCCTTGTTTTAATCTTGTGCTCATTCATTTTTATCTCTGGGTGAAACAGACTTACCCTGATCTTCTGGCAACTTTGCTTTCAAGTAAACCTTTTAAACTTCCCGCTAACGACGCGCTCTCTGGAAGAACCAGAAGAACGCTTCAAACTCACGAATTAACCGAGGAACTACACACACACACACTAATTCTTGCTCAGCACCAAAGATCCATCCAAGTATTATTTCTATCGAGATTTAGATGAGTTTAAGATTGTTTGCCCCTGCCTTAAGGTGATTTGATTCTTTGCTGGCTCTCAAAAGTTAACTGTTTGTGATATTTGCCATTCTGTGGTCTACTCTCTCTCTCTTTCTTTACTTTTTGTTTATTCTGTTTAAATGTATTATTTGTTTAAGTATAGTCGTATGTATTCATATTAAAACCAATTATACGCTTGATTGTCTCTGTCTGATGCTCACCTAACAAAGTCTCTTAAATGTGTGATCTTAAGCTTCAAGCTTTTATATTGTTGAGTACTTTATAGTAATTCATGATCAGAAGAATAATCTTCCTTAAGAGTTGATAAGAAGAATAATCTTCCTTAAGAGTTGATAAGAAGATACCCTCATTCACTATTCTCTATACATTAGTTCACTAATATAATCCACGCGATTGAGCAAATCATAGTTAATTCAGTTAATTTAATTGAATTTAATTAAGTTAATTGAGACACTGATGAACACCTGCTGTTAACAATCCAAATCACTGAAGGAAAGAGGAACTAGAAGAACAGGAAAAAAAGATGAAATCAAGATAAAATACATTAAATCTTAGCAAAAGATCTCAGCAGAGGAGGATTAAACAACTCCACAAACAGCATTACCATCTTCACTTATTACTAACCAGTTTGACTTTATTTCTGTCAGACGTCTACAGAAGTTATTATTAAAAGGTGGCAGAGATTAAGATGTCATTTTATTTTCATTTGATGTTACCATGACGGTGATCAGTGTTTGCTTTAGTGTTTGCTTTAGTTTGGGCTCTTGACACTTGACATTTGAACATTAGTTTTTTTTTTATTTGGCTGCTGTAGCTGTGTCTTTAAAATAGATTTGCTATGGAGAAAAAAATAATCAGATGACATTGGCTGTTTGTTAATGGTCACAATCATCATCTAGTGGTCAAATTCACTGATCTCATTTATTGTCTAATGCTTTTATATGGGTGATGTTTTGTATTTTTGATGTTGGTGTCATTGTGATTTTACAGACCGAGATCTATCAGTGATATGACATTCAGAAAATATGAAGGATTTAAAAAAGTTTATACTCAGAACATTTTGAACAACGTATGACAATCATACGTTTTATGCTGCAATGCATGTTGGGTACCAGCATAGTACAAAAAAAAAAAGAATAAATTATGCAGCTGAATTGTCTGGTTATTTTCTTTAATTTGTACTTTTGCTGTTGGTTTTGTGTTGACTTTTAGTAGCGTATTTTGTGATGTTCAGATCTTTTTTGTTGATTGTCACCATTGTTGAGATTCATTGGCTGATTCTTGATGTCTGTGTGTGTCTGACTGAAGCCATAGTTCAACATTTTTAGTGAATGATGAGTTTAAAAATCCTTCATAACTGATTTTGCAGCACTGCTTGATCTTTTGTTGTAGTTTCACAGTATAGTAATATGATCTACACATTTTTGATAAGGGATTGGACACAGGCTTAGATCAGTGATCCAAACATTATGTAATGACATCATAATCAGCAACACCTGATCCCATTTTGGCTGGCTTTGTTTTTTCCACAACAAATGTGTCTTAAAAACACACAGTTACAGCAACCAAAGAAAAGCTAATGTTAAAGTCAAGGGTCAAGAGCCTAACTAAAGCAAACACTGATCACCATAACGGTGATCATCAAATGAAACAAAACAACATATAAACCTCTGTTAATGTTTCTGTAGACGTATGAAAAAATTTATAAAGCCAGTCTGGTCAGTAAATAGTGAAGTTGGTAATGCTGTTTTTGGGAGTTGTTTAATCCTCCTCTGCTGAGATCTTGAGAGATGTAATGTCTTCTGTGGCTGAAGTCAGTTGTAGTTCTTGTGTTTCGCTTTTTTATCTTCTTGTTGTTTCTCTGTCCTTCAGTGATTCTGCTTATTAACATCATGGGCCCTATCTTGCACCCAGCGCAATTGACTTTGTACACCGACGCATGTTTCATTCCTATTTTGCACCCGCGCAAAGCGCGCTTTTCCCTCCACAGAAGCACGTCGCTAAACTAGGGAATGAACTTGCGCTCCCTGGGCGGTTCAGCGCAAAAAAGGAGGCGTGTTCCGGCGCAAACAATCCCTGGTGCTATTTTACTGTTCCATAAAACAATTGCGCCACTGGCCAGAAAAAAAACCTAGTTTAAAGTCAGTGGCGCGTTGCGCGTTGTTCATTATGCTATTTTAAGGGAGCATGCTTGATCATAATGTATTGCGTGCACAACGCGCATACACTTTGATTCTCTCATCTACACAGAAGCAGCATTTTCATTTTTGCAAATCATATTATTACAAATGATAGATAGATAGATAGATAGATAGATAGATAGATAGATAGATAGATAGATAGATAGATAGATAATTTATTATAAAAGCATACATCTATCACATACATCTACATCTTATCTTACACATTTACCCACATTATTATATACCTGTTTAACCGAAGCTAATTTGGGTGTGTTTCTCCATCCCCAATGTCACTTCTCTCTCTTTTACGGCCGTGACGAGAGCGTTGCTCTCCTCGGCTGTGAACCGCTCCTGGCGCGCGCCTGGCAAATCCGCCGTTATAATAGCAATATACGCCAAGGAAATAGCGCGTCTGCTCTTAAAGGGAATGTGAGATGATGCTCTGATTGGTTTATTTCACGTTACGCCCAAACCACACCTATGAATAATGAAGCTACTTCAGACCAACCCCTTTTAGATTTGCGCCAGGCGCAAGAGCCATTTATCCCGCCGGGAAAATAGCAACAGCGCCGAGACCCGCCCACAAAGTTACTTGCGCTTTGCGCTTTGACACTTGCGTTTCAGATCGTTAAAATAGGGCCCCAGGTGTTCATCACCAATGCTCAATCATCGGTTAATTAATCACTGAATTATATCATTAACTTCATCACTGCTTCAGTGTTACTCCAACACTCTGTAGTGTGAACACACAAGTGTTAATTTAAAATATTTTGCAGTGGGGTTAAAAGGGTTAAATGTGAAGATAAATTGCCATCCTTAAATTTCAATTAAGTATAAATTAAAAGTAAAGTGTATTTTAACAGTAATCAACTGTAAATTAAATTACGGCATAAAACTGTAGAAAAACCGCCGTCTGCAGTGTTACACAATAGATGGCTATTTAAAAGTAATCATAAAAGCTTTTAAACCTTTCTGTTTGAAGAGATTATGCAAATTTATCGCACTCTCAAAAACAGTGTTGGGTCTGAGATAATTTTAGCTAATTTTTGTTAAATCTGCTGTGAATTCTGCAAATTTCCTGTCACACGTATAAAGTGTCTTTAAGGTAATCATATAAAATATATTTAATCAGTAAAATATAATGTTTTGTAATTTATATTGAAACTTGTATGTAATATATTTAAATACATTTGTAATCACACATTGTTACATGGTGAAGTATTTAAAATATATTAACTTTAAATGTAAAATTGAATAACACACTAAAGTTAAAATCATAATCAAGTACTTTACATGTGCTTTAGTATGTTAGTCAACACATCAAAATAAGTATACTTCTTTAAAGCACAACAAAATATTATTGAAACATAATGATTTAAAATGTACTTTAAAGTAAAACTTTTAATTTGACATTATTACAAAGTGCATGTTTTAAAGGCCTATTTAAGTGTGTTAAGAAACAGTAATGAAAGTGTCTCTCTTAAAGTACACTTAAGTGGCGTTTTATTTCAGTAATATTATATTATATGCAAGTACAGATTTAAGATTTGAAGTACACTACAATCTATTAAGTGCACTTATTTAACACAAGGGGTGAATTCTGTGATTGTCTTCTCAGTGAAGGGTAAAGCGATGAAAACTTCTAACGAGTCATCCTCTCGGTATGTTTACTTTGAGCAGAACACACTCAGCTCTTTTCCTGAAGTCTTAAAGAAGGCCACACTGACAGTGTGGAGAGCAGTGGCGTTCCCAACAGAAAGAAGAGGAAGGAAGGAAAGCACATAAACAAACACAAAACATTATTCCCTGAGGAGCACAGAGCCTGCATTTCTGGCGCACAAATCTCAGCCTTGCCAACAAACACAACCAGAGTTCTCCGCTACACGTCAAGCCCAGTAAACACCACTAAAATCTGATTAAACAAGGATAATCCGAACCCAAAGTTAATGGTGGTTGGGTTGATTAGAAAGCGATAGTGTTTGTGGGTTGGATTCTGCATCTCTGATCTAGTTTGAGCCTCTAATTAAACGCAGACTAAACATCTTGCTATTATACGAAGCACAAACTTCCTGTGAGCGGCTAAACAGTCCGTGACAAAATATCTCTGAAGGATCAAAGCATCCAAGCGAATCACAGATCTGCTCTGACTAAAAATACATCCAAGAAGTCCCAGAAAAGCACAGAACTGTCATGATATTTCACTGCTCCCTTTGCCCAACTATATAAATCAAGCGATCAGGTGAATCTGAGAGAGGTAAAAATAACTCAACAGCCCCAAAACTGTCGTCGTGACCAAAACCGTTTCCCTCACATGCACATAAAACGTAAACTGAGGACTTACCTGCCTGTGTGTCGGCCGCTTGCCCTGTGGATGAGAGCAAAAGTGAGAAAGAGGTGAGACAAATGAATAAAAAGAGGATGAGATGATGATGGTCTGAATCTGTCCGGAGTGTCCTTACACAGAGCGCTCAGGCCGAGCCAGAGAAGACACACGCTCATCTTCACAGGTGAGTGTTCATGAATGTGAAGGATGTTGAGGATGGAGAGAAGGGTGGAATGCTCGCACTTATCACATGGAACCGCCTTTCTTTGTTTAACGTGGATCAGGAAACGTGTTCCTTCCTCAGGATGTGTGTATTTGAATGCTTGGTTCGTCCAGGCCCTTGAAAACATTGCCATTCTGTTTACAGCTTCAAAGGCCTCCTGTTTCAGTGCTGTGCTGAAGACATCACAGTGATATATAAGATTAAGAAGATGATCAACGGTGTGGCATCCGTCTAGCACAAACACCAAAAGTACCATGGTAGCACTCCTTGTTTTTTGTTTTTTTTGGCCATGGTAACATGATATCACATTTCTTGAGATGGTAACTATGGTTAAACCGTGTATTCATTAGACGTTTTTAGATATTACTATGGTTTTTACCATAGAAAAACACACAAATTTTTACTGTGCTGCTCACTGCAGAGCCAAATGACGTCTATCTCCCCCTCACTGGACATAATGGGTGGAGCTTAACCTAATCCAGCTCCACCTCTCTGAACCTATTGGGTGGAGTTATGTTTAGCAACAGGGTTTTCCTCTTCTGTCACCCTACAGGTTGTAAGTGGAATTACCCGGCTTTAGAATGAACGATATCCACAGACAAGGTAGATTATGTTGCATTTTATTAAAGTATGATGTATTGCGACATCAGAAACGAAGAAAAACTAAATAATGATTGTTGCCGTAAAGCAAGTCAAATTTGTAGTTTCTTATGTCTCATTCGAACTACAGTAACGCGACCCCATCTGGCAAACTTGCATAGTGTGGTTATAGTAGATATAGGGCCGCAAAGCCAATGCAGAAGTGTCGTTCACCCTGTTACGACTTGATGAACCACTGAAACGATTTTGGAAACATTATTTTAAGGTAAAAAAAAAAAAAAAAAAAGTTATTTAGTGTTGCTTTATAGTACTGAAACTTTCAGTTTTCATTTTAATTTTAGTTTTAGTAATTTCGTTTATGTATTTATGTATGTAATTTCGTCATATTCTATTTAGCTTGAATTTATTTAGTTGTAGTTGGCTAGTTTTAGTACTTAAGCTTAAAACTTGTTTTATTTCAGTTAGTCGCCAAGGCAATGGTTCTACTTTTCTTTTTTTTAATAAGTTTAAGTTTTTGCCATCTAGTTTTTAATTTTAATTTTAGCTTTATTTCAATTAACAGTTAATAGTTTTAGTTTACAATAACAACACTGCCGATGATATTGCCATGTTTTTAGGCATTTTTTTGTTGCACTTTATTTTACAGTATGTGCACTTTCAGTGTACTTACAGTGTACTTATCAAGAAAGTACTGAAGGTAACTGCATGGGTTAAGGTTAAGTTTAGGGGTAGGTTCAGGGTTAGTACCTACTTATTACCCAGTTATTGTAATTATTACAATAGTATGTACATGCAAAACAGGCCTGTAAAATAAAGTGCTACAAATGTTTCCATTACAATACCATTGATGCATGTTCTATGTATTACTATGCATTTTTGGACATATATTTATAGTAATTTTTATAAATATATAAATATTACTATAAATAACCCCATCCCCTCACACCTTCTACAAGCCATCTCTCCCACACTTCTTCCAGCACTCACACACATCATCAACTCATCCCTACATACTGGCATTTTCCCTACTGCATTCAAGCAGGCTCGGGTAACTCCACTGCTTAAAAAACCAACACTAAACACATCTTTTGCAAAGAATTACAGACCTATCTCTCACCTACCATTCATTGCGAAGACACTTGAAAGAGCTGTTTTCAACCAAGTAACATCCTTCTTGTCTCTGAACAACCAGTTGGACGACAACCAATCTGGCTTTAAGAAAGGGCATTCAACTGAGACTGCATTACTGTCGGTCACAGAAGCCCTACAGCCCAGCAAAAGCTGCTTCCAAATCTTCAGTTCTCATTCTCCTGGATCTGTCTGCTGCCTTTGACACTGTGAATCATCAGATCCTTATATCCACCCTTTCATCACTGGACATCACAGGAACTTCACTCCACTGGTTCAAGTCCTATCTCACAGGTAGGTCCTTCAGGGTCGCATGGAGAGGCGAGATATCCAAAGCACATCAACTGACCACAGGGGTTCCTCAGGGTTCAGTTCTTGGTCCCCTCCTCTTCTCCATCTACACCACATCACTGGGACACATCATACAGGCACATGGTTTCTCCTACCACTGCTATGCTGATGACACACAGCTCTTACACTCATTTCAACCAGATGATCCCACAGTAGCTGCACGGATCTCAAGCTGTCTGGCGGACATCTCGACATGGATGAAGGAACATCACCTGCAGCTCAACCTGGCAAAGACTGAGCTTCTCGTCCTTCCTGCCAATCCATCTCTACAGCACGACTTCACTATCCAGCTAGATTCATCATCAATCACCCCATCAAGGTCGGTCAGAAATCTCGGAGTAATATTGGATGACCAGCTGACCTTCACAGACCACATTTCAAAGACAGCTCGATCATGCAGGTTTGCACTGCACAACATCAGGAAGACCAGGCCTTTCCTAACTGAGCATGCAACACAACTTCTCGTCCTGGCCCTGGTCATCTCTAGGCTTGACTACTGCAATGCTCTTCTGGCGGGGCTTCCATCATGTGCAACTAAACCTCTACAAATGATCCAGAATGCTGCAGCTCGTCTTGTCTTCAAAGAGCCCAAGAGGGCCCACGTCACTCCTCTGTTCATCTCTCTGCACTGGCTACCTCTCAATGCTCGCATCAAGTTTAAGGCATTGACGCTTGCTTACAGATCTATCACAGGCTCAGCTCCCTATCAAAGCCACAAAATCATTTTCCAGAACATTCTCATTCACAGTTCCATGCTGGTGGAATGTAGCCTGGTAATACCAGACTCTGCTACTTCGCTTTGCTTCGTAGAGAGAGTCTGGAGTTCCGTAATAGAAAAACGTTTTCTTTACCGCCTGGGGGCGCTAGTCTGAAGCTTAAAATCATTGGTTACCCGTAAGCCAATCACATAACGTTTGGTTATGGCGTGTGTTATGCGCATGCTCAGCCGCATCTAACTTCCACTGTAAACACATGTATGATGCGAAAACAAAACCATCGAGCGAAATACCGGAGTGAACATGGCTGTGAACGACTTTTGCAGATTATGTGAAGTAAATCTACGCATCCAGGGTACAATCAGCGTCTACGTCACGGCTCTCAGCCCGCCCTCTGTTCGTTGATTGGCCGGCTGTTTTCAGGCCGAAGAAAAACGGAAAGCTCTGACGCGGTCTCAGACTGAGTACAGAAGCGAAATGAAATTGAGCGGAAGTACGAGGCTAGGTGGAATGATCTCCCCACCCTCATCCGGAATGCAGAATCCCGGACAACTTTCAAAAGACAGCTGAAAACCCATCTCTTCCGTGAACACTTAACCTCATAAAAAAAAAAATTAAAAAAAATATATAAATATATAAAAAAAATATATATATATCCTTTTTCCTTCTTCCTTTAAATCCTCGCTTATCAGGCTTATGCTACTCTGAACAATGCCTAAACTTCATATTTTGAGCACTTCTTGCGTTGTTTCTTGCCTCTTCACGATGACTTGCTTAATTTAGTCCTAATTTGTAAGTCGCTTTGGACAAAAGCATCTGCTAAATGACTAAATGTAAATGTAAATTTATTTTCTGGATATTGCACCATAGTAAAATTATGTATTTCTAGTCATGTAACATGCTATTACTGTGTTGTACCATGGTAGAAATTATCCAAAAACCATGTATTTTTGTTTTGACATCCATCATGGTATTATGTCTCTTGAACATGGTACGATGACAATACCATGTATTTGTGGGCATGTTCTATGGTATTTTATAAGTATGTCATGTATCATAATAAGGACTGGTACAATCACTTTACTTTACAGTACTCTTTTGTAAGCGAATTAGACTTAAAATGATAAAGTCAGCATGAAATCAAAATGGTCCATTCTTATTTTTTATGGTATATTGCATTATTTATTATAAATGAATTATCCGTGCACAACTTTTTCTTTTTTTATTTTTTTATTGGGTGTACCATGTTTACTGGCACGAGGGCCGGGCAACCTGTCACTCACATGAGATCCACCAGCAAACCACAACCATCCAAATTAATTCCCCATGGACAAAATCAAGCCCCACCCTATATTTTTTCATCTATGAGAAGCTGTTTCACCCGGATATACGTTACAATAGGAAAGACAAGAATATCGCAAAAAGTCTTACTCATCTTTTGTCAGATCTATAGAAAGAATAGCCTCTGCAACAGTGACCCTGACACCACAAGCCATGTTGGGCACATGACAGAAAGTCTGAGATTAAACTCGTTCAAAGAGAATGAGTTAAAACCAAATATCAATACGTGCCTCTAGATTTCAAGGTTCTGATTCTAAATATCAGATAAGAGTATCTGTCTCACTGGCCACTGAGCACTGCTGTTAGGTTGCAGTATGTGAGTTTGACCACTAGATGTTGCTCTAAGTTTGCAGTGAGGATATTGGGTGCAGTGAGACTGTGTACAGTCTATAAAGAGGCAGAGGTTTGTGTTGATGTTAAATTAGTATAATGCTTCATCTCTACATTATCAGAGACAAGAACTGAGTAAAAATGTATTTCTTTCTCTACACTTCTAAATTACTTGTCAAAACAAGCTGTGATGCCTTGGATGAGATAATTAATTGAAGCTGTCACATTCACCACATTTGTGTGACGCTTTTGAGCGAAAGCCTCTGTTCATGGCAGTTTATTTCCTCACTTGCCTGAGGGAACTCCTGAATTAACAGTGCTAAATGATTCATGCTGTATGTTTGAGCATAATTGGGCGTCTACCTTGCCACGCCAGCACACATCAGCACACCAGTTTAGTCTTTTTCAGTGAATTAGCTCTGGTTTAGCACACCATCCCAAACACAGGATGTCCTGCTGCCCACATGAAAAAAGATGTCATGATCACAAAATCAGAGCTGCAGCACATGGAAATTTAGATTTAGATGACTTTGTTATCGTGTTACACAATGTAATGCCTTTTATCGCTTGGAAAAGGGGCTCATGGCCACAACACACATGAACTATGTGTTGCCTCATGAACACAGCAGAGACTGTTAATAGTCTGTCTAAAACAAAAGTGCTCAGCAAAAAAACAGCATATCTCAATAGCTTTATTTTAACAGCACTCAAGCACCATCCATAACATCTTAGCATACAACCACACTACCTAATAACTACCACAACACCTTAGCAACCTTAGCACAGTAAATACATAAAAATACACACACACACACACACACTCGCACGCATGCACACACACACACACACACACACACACTCTAAAAGCTTGGGGTTGGTAAGGGGTGTTCATTTTAAAAACATTAACATTATGCTCACCAAGGCTGCATTTATTTGTTCAGAAACACAGTATAAACAAAATGTTATAAATATTAAATTTCTATTTTAATATATTTTAAAATGCAATTAATTTATTCCTGTGATCAAAGCTGCATTTTCAGCATCATTGTTCTTTATAAATCATTATAATATGATGATTTGATGCTTAAGAAACATTTCTTAATATTATTAATGCTGAAATAAAGTTGTGCTGCTTAATATTTTTGAAACCGTATACATTTTTTTTCAAGATTCTTTGAATAGAAAAATATAGGGTGGGATATTATTTTGTGCATGGGGAATTGTTGTGGATTGCTATTAGTCAATCTTATGTGAGTGACAGGTTGTCCTACCCTTGCACCAGTAAACATGTAATCAGACACATGGAAAAAGGTCCAAAAATTCAGAATTTCTTTTTCTTTTTCTTTTTTTTTACAAAAGCTGCCACTGGGGCGGTTGTCACTGTCAGGTTGAAAATAAAGTTGATCTATTCACAGCAGTGTATTTATTTAACAGAACTCAATATACTCAGAATACCAACAAATGAAAAAAGACAAATATAAAGACCAAACTAATTAACCAAATAGACAACAGGTGTGCAAATTAATCAAATCATATAAACTAACTAGAACACAGAAAACTGGGACACAGAACTGAAATACAAGATGAAACAACAAAGGCGGGCAGGAGTGGGCTCAGGAGGAGGGCGAAAACAGAGGAGGGCAGGAGTGGGCTCAGGAGGAGGGCGAAAACAGAGGAGGGCATGAGGGGGCTCAGGAGGAGGGCTAAAACAGAAGAGGGCAGGAGGGGGCTCAGGAGGGGGGCATGGGGGGGGCTCAGGAGGGGGGCATGGGGGGGGCTCAGGAGGAGGGCATGGGGGGCTCATGAGGATGGCGAAAACAGAAGAGGGCATGAGGGGGCTCAGGAGGAGGGCTAAAACAGAGGAGGGCAGGAGGGGGCTCAGGAGGAGGGCATGGGGGGGCTCATGAGGATGGCGAAAACAGAAGAGGGCATGAGGGGGCTCAGGAGGAGGGCGAAAACGGAGGAGGGCGAAAACAGAGGAGAGCATGAGGGGGCTCAGGAGGAGGGCTAAAACAGAGGAGGGCAGGAGGGGGCTCAGGAGGAGGGCATGAGGGGGCTCATGAGGAGGGCGAAAACAGAACAGGGCAAGAGGGGGCTCATGAGGGCGACACAGGACAGAAACCATAGATAAACATAGGGGCCAGGGATGAGCGGAAGGCGGCATGAACCATGGCAGAGAAGATGGCGGGAGAAGCCTGAGTGGAATCCCCAGCACGAGAACCAGGATGAAAGCCCATGGTGGAGTCGAGGGAGGGAGGAGCCATGGTGGAGACTTGACCTGCTGAAACAGGGGGACAACCGACCAAGATGGAGCTGCAGACGGTGGAGACCCAGGCGGAGACGAATAACTGAAGAAACGGGGCGATACCATAGATCCTGGAGGGCAGAGCGGAGCCACAACAAAGAGCAACCGAGGTGAATCCGGCGTGCTGGAGGACTGAGGCGAAGGCGGAGCAACCGAGGACCAAGGTGAAGCTCGACGGAAGGAGAAGCCTGACAGAGCCGAAGGTCTGGAGGGACGAAGAACAGCTGAAGGCCGGAAGTCCATGGTGCAGGCAGAGCGACAACTGACCAAGGCAGAGCCAAGGGGACGAGAAAGCATAGTGAAGCCATAGGGATGATGGTCCCAGGTGGAGTCAAGGGGGCGAGGAGCCACAGTGGAGTCAACAGGCCGAGGTAAAGTGACAGGCACAGAAAGTTCTGGGCTGAGCTAGAGAGTCGAAACTCCAGGAATGTACTGACAAATACTAAGCTTGAGGTGAGTCGAAGCACTAATATGGAGCCAGTGTGGGAGTAGCTGAATGTCTGAGACAGTGCAGACAGGGCTGAAGTACAGGGCAGAGCATACAGGGATTACACAGATAAATTTCTAGGTTGACACAGGAAAAGCATATCTCTCAGGAAACACAGACATCAGTAACTCAGTTAACAGGTTCAGTGCAGGGTGACAACAAGCTCACTCCTAACCAATGAGCGAAACTTCCTCCGCCGCAGTTGAGGGACTAGGACATCAATTCATCCCCTCAAACTCCACCAGAATTCCCTCAGGGACGGACGCCTGTCCGGCCGGCTCACACACTTGACATTTCTTCAGGCTCGGTCTCTGTCTCTCTCCTTGCTGGCACTGGTATCGTGGTGGGCTCAGGCTCGTCGGTCACTGGGATGTTTCCTCACTCTCGCAGATGGTGAAGGGGAAATACTGTGGAAGAGTACCCACTCCACATAAAGCTGGCCTGTAAAAATCAAACACGCCTATGTGTGCTTCATCTGTGACTGGTTCCCCTGCTAGAGGAGGATACTATCCTCTGCTAGATCCATTTTTTCTTCTGTCACCACCAGGTTGCAAATAAAGTTGATGAAACCTTGATCTTCGCAGCAGTGTAATTAAAACAAAAACTCACCCAATCATAAACAGAACACAGATCAACCATACCGTGGTACCCTTCTTTGCACCTTATTTATTCACATCAGTACCTGAAATGTTACCAATTAGTGTAGCAATTAGTACCTACATTATATATATATATATATATATTTTTTATATAAATGTACATTATTTTAGTAGCCTACTTTTTGAAAGGGTACCAACCTAGTGACATATTTTCTACAGTTCCTCCAAGAGTGTAGGATTGCTTTTTTCCATAAAAATGATTAAAAATATTTTAGAAGGCAGCATTTTAATGTTATCTGTACCTTTTTTTTTTTCTTCTTCTTCTTTTTGGGAACAGGCTTTCCACCGGAGACGCACTTACGATGTCTTAAAATATTGCCACTAGGTTTTGGAACAGAGCCTTTGTTTTACATTTGGCTTCCTCACATATAATGATCTGGCTATATCAGCAATGGGGAAGTAATGATTTTGCAGACTGCTTTGAAGGAGCTGTGCAACACATTTAGTATTGTAACAACCCGCATTAAAGTGCAAGCTTGATTTATTTTAGGTCCTGGCAGAGCTGTCTTGATGGAGGGGTCATGCATTGAGGGTCCTGATTAATGGTTCTACCTGAAGCTGCAGTGCCTGCGCTGGGCTGAACCGTATAAGAAAGAGTGGCTCTTTTCGAGCACAGAGCGGAGTCATAAAAATCACTCAGGGTCTTAATAATGCCTGTCATGAAGGCAAAGAGTGCCAAGGTAACAAGCTGCATGTGGGAAAACAAACTGGAGTGAGGATAAATGTTTAACACCAGCATTACCGAGCAAGTTAAATAAGATTAAATGGCAGCCGATAACTCACACATGGTACTTGAATTTGCCATTATGCTATGCGTTATTATTTCAGCTATTTTCTCACTTATAGCATGAGCAGCTATTAATTCCTTGATTTGTTATTGCACATTTGTTATGAATTCAAAGTTTACAATTCAGCTAGGAAGACACAGCTGCCACTTCCCTTTGGAGGCATGAGGCGAAAATTGAATTGACAATGTTTTGCCAAGACACTGACGGCCATGAGATGTAATATTTGCCTAAATCGAATGAGGGTGACAGGTGCATTTTGTTTTTGACAAAGAGACAATGAAGACAGCGACATGCACCAGACGTGACAGGTCTTTGCTTTTTCCCGCAGACACGTGTCTATACTAAAGGCGGCCACTTACATTCTCTTAATCGGTAAAATCTAGGTCATTCTGCAGTTGCTGTGCAAATGTCCTCGCATGTGACTAGGTAAAAACGATTAAAGACATGCTTTTATAGCTATCTGTGTCAGACACAACTATGATTTCATCTAGCACACTAGCTGATCTCACAATATTATCAGTCACCTTATATTAAAGTGATAAATCCAATCTAAATTCATCCCACGGGGAAAGGGACAGATACATTAAAATTATAGCGATTTAGAGAGAATCCTTTATATTGACTCTGCATCAAAACCCATAGGATTTTATACAAGCCCTTATAGGATGTTTAATTTGATTCAGGAGTGACTGCTCTCATTTTCTGTACATTCATCAGGTCATTTAAAATCATTTTAACTGTTTTAATGCACTTTATGAGTGACCTCACATGAACTATAAAACTTAATTTGCAACTCAGCACCATGGATTATAACTGTATTTTTTATGCAAATCAACAGAGGACTACAGTGACGATGCATTTTTGTAGGCTGGTCTGATTTTGTGTATGGCCAGACCCGGCCAGTTTAGGTTTAGTGTTGGGGGTCGGTCTTCTTTTACAATGTTGTAAATTGTATGTAGCTGTGACCCTTACACTTAAACATAATATATTTTCCCTGTCAATGTCATGTTATTTATTAGTATATTTTTTATTTTATTTTATTTGAATTCCTATTCATATTTTTCCTTGTTTTCCCACATTGATCTTTTTTTCGTAACTAACTAAATTTGTAAATTAATGATTAATTCATATAATGAAAACAAGCTTAAAGTGGTTAAGGGAACTTTAACATTATTTCTGCTATTCGAGTTTCTCTAGATGCTAGCTGCAATATCTAGTGACGACACCTGGTGGGCTTTTTGTGCTACTTGCCAGAAGACCAGAAGAACTTCTTTCTACCGTGGTTTAATTAACCATTCTACACATATAATATTGAAGTAATGTTTATATATAATGAAGCAATAATCAGCTCCAACCCTAATTAAACACACCTGAATCAGCTAATCGAAGTCTCCAGGATTACTATAAACTTCCAGGCAGGTGTTCTGGAGCTGGTTGGAGCTAGACTCTGCAGGACACCAGCTACTGAACTAACCAATGTGAAGTCTTCATTTTCAAATAAATTCATAAACGGTGCTTATTGCTTCGTCTGTAGCCAGAATATGACGTGCAGTTTATTCCACAGATGCAATCTATTAATCGACAGTAATAATCACTATTACAATATCAGGAGCAATAATCAACAATAATGATTTTGTGACAACATAGCTCTAATTAGTTGTTTTTATTTGTATTATGCAGTTTTGTGTACATGAACAACATTAATAGTCTGTGTAAATATTAATAAGCATAAATGGCATGTCAGATGCAACTTCTCTTCCACATTTGCAGTGTAAAGATGGCTTTTGCTGATGTTGATAGAAACTGGATTTGTAACAGTCTATAGTATTGTGATTGATCTTTTTTTTTTTTCAATCAGTGCGAAAAAATGCAAATATGAAATATCAAAAGATGGTTTATCAAAAACCCAGCTGAAAACCCGACTGAAACCGGCTGAAAACGGCGTTATTTAACAACATCAACAGCTGGAGGATGGAGGACGGCATGATCGGAGCTGTGTTTTTGCTGTGTGTCATGGGTTTTGTGATAAAGGAAAAGGTTGAGAAGTGCCTGAACTTTGGCGTCGGTCCATCTATCGCTGTTTGTGGAGTTAGTTTGTGGATTAAGTATACAAACTGTGTGTTAACACTGCTTTTTAAAAATGGCGGGTGCCTGTGTTTCGTGTGGCATTCGTTCATCTTTAGCGACCTGGATCTCTACCTGTCGCAATAATATAAAACTCTCCTGATATTAGCACATAGCAAATAAAGCATATTTTGTTACCTTTTGGAGCTTGGAAGGGTTCAGTTTGAGCAGATGTTTTATACCATCATCACTGTCTTCGTCAGAGCTCATTTCCCAGTACATTCATCATCTGGCTCATATTCACCATCTCAAACATCTTCTCAAAAATATCATTTTCAACATCTTCAAAATCAATATTTTGATTGTTGACAGCTTCTTCACCAGACTCACCATCAAGTAGCAGTGACACCAATATTTGATTGTGTTCAGTACTTGCTCTGCAGTAAATCACTGAGTCATTTCAAGTTTTGCAGACGATACTTGTGTATTCTTTTGTTTTCTGCCTGCGATAACTATGATTGAAACTTCACTTCATTATTGTGTACCAGACATTGCCACCTTGATGAATAAAGGTGAATTGCACTTATTCAGTCATCACAGATTAAATTATTGTTATGCAGAAAAAAAAAGAAAAAAACACTGTACACACCTTGAGGCATTGGGTCCTTTTTACAAAAATGAATGGGAAAACAGGCATTTTTTTTTTCTTTCTTCTTCTTCTTGTTATATTGTTTATAATGACTTGATTGAGGAATACTGAGAAGGATGATGTTTAACTTTAAAAAATGAATGAGGAGGAGGGTAGTAAGACCAGAGGTATGCGTTTAAGGGTTAAAGCAAACTGTTAAAATATTTCTAAAATATTGTCTAAAAACTATTTTTTCTTATTATTATATCAATCTTATTTAAGTGGACAGCATTGTTGGACCGATATTTTGAAATGTACCAGGTTGTTTTCCGTTAAGTTCTGGGTTTCCAGACAATTCCTTCAACCCTAAAACAACACAATGCAATGCATAATGCAAAATAAATGTAAAACACCTGTGAAAAGTCAATACAGAAAATTCCTTCATATTAACATGGTACATTGGGCTGTATTTTTCTGGTCGTTTTGTAGAGTGTATGTCCTTAATATTGTGCATGTGTCCATTAAGTCAAGACTGTAGGGTGTCCCATTAGACATTTTAGGTTTCAGAACCCAGCCAGCACAGCCATGTGGGGCCCCAATGGGTTTCACCTGGGCTATCTAACTGGGGCCCAGCCAGTTTTGTCCTCAGTTTCCATGTTGGCCCCACATGGATTTGCCCAGATGAAATGAACACTGCTTAGTGTGCACACTACAGGCTGTTTAATGTAACACTTAATCAGTGTTGGAGGTAATGAGATAATTAAGTGATTGAATAATGATTGTGCATTATTGATGAACACCTGTTGTTAACAAGCATAATCACTGAAGGAAAGAGAAACATAAGAACTACTTCCAGACATAGCCTTGGATGAAATCAACTGAAGATAAAATACATTAAATCTCTCAAGATCTGATTAAACAACTCCACAAACAGCTTCACTTATTAGTAACCAGGCTGACTTTATTTCTGTCAGATGTCTTCAGAAATTCTATTTATTCAAATTATTCAAATAAATAATCAACATCTTAACAGAGGTTAAGATGTTGATTATTTATTTGAAAGTAATAGTTTGATTTGATGGTACCATTATGGCGATCCGTGTGTGCTTTAGTTGACTTTTTAACATTAGTTTTTCTCTGGCAGCTGTATCTGTTTGTTATGGCGAGAACAGCAAGAGAAAATGTAATCAGATGTTGTAAGCTGATTGATGATAAGCATATAATCATCATCATGTAGTGGCTTAACTCACTGATATTATGTGTGAGGTTTATACAGGTGATATGTTAGTCATTTTGTTTTATTGGTGTGATTCTACAGCAAGAGATCCAGCACAGTTTAATCAGAACATCAAATAATTTTTTAAAACACCATTTACACATGTTGGACTCCAGCAAGTTCTACTTGCACACAGACATCAAGAATCAGCATATGAATCTCAACAATGGTGACATGCTTCATGCTGCAATGCATTCTGAGTGCATCATACGAAACTTATCCATGGCTCCCAGAATGCATTGCAGCATGAAGCATGTCACCATTGTTGAGATTCATATGCTGATTCTTGATGTCTGTGTGTGAGTAAGATTTGGAGGAGCCCAAAATAAGTAAATGGTGTTTTAAAAATCATTTGATGTTCAGATTGAACTGTTCTGATTAAATTGTGCTGGATCTCTTGCTGCAGAATCACAACAATAAAACAAAGTGAATAACATACTACCTGTATAAACCTCACACATTATATCAGTGAGTTAAGTCACTACATGATGATGATTATATTCTTATCATCAATCAGCTTAAAGCATCTGACTACATTTTCTCTTGCTGTTCTCGCCATAACAAACAGACACAGCTGCCAGAGAAAAACTAATGTTAAAAACTCAAGAGCCCGACTAAAGCACACACGGATCGCCATAATGGTACCATCAAAACCAAACTATTACTTTCAAATAAATAATCAACATCTTAACCTCTGTAATTCTTAATAAGAATTTCTGAAGACGTCTGACAGAAATAATGTCAGTCTGGTTAGTAATAAGTTAAGCTGGTAATGCTGTTTGTGGAGTTGTTTAATCAGATCTTGAGAGATTTAATGTATTTTATCTTCAGTTGATTTCACCCAAGGCTGTGGCTGGAAGTAGTTCTTGTGTTTCTCTTTCCTTCAGTGATTATGCTTGTTAACAACAGGTGTTCATCAATAATGCACAATAATTATTTAATCACTTAATTATCTCATTAACTCCTACACTGATTCAGTGTTACATTAAACAGCCTGTAGTTTGCACACTAAGCAGTGTTCATTTCATCTGGGCAAACCCATGTGGGGCAAACCTACATGGAAACTGAGGACAAAACTGGCTGGGTCCCAGTTAGATAGCCCAGGTGAATGTAGCCCACATGGCTGTGCTGGCTGGGAAGGGTGCAGCAGACTTCTATCCAACAGTCAAAGTGGCATTACACCAGGGAAGTGTGGACTCAGAAGAATCCATTTGGGACAGAGCCACAGATGTGAACCAGAGAACTCACAGTTGTTGTTTACGACAACAGAAACACAATAGAGATGTTCAGCTCAGAGAAGAAAGTGATATCTAATTTTCTTGGACTCATGTATTGTGTCGTGTTTTAATCAAAATGGTGTGTTTGTGTGCTTGGCTTGGGGGAGCTGGAGTGAACTGCTGTTCTCAGACACTCTCATGAAAGAGTAAGGAAGCATAGATTTCACTTTGCAACAAAAGTGCGCTGTCGGTTTAAACTGACTTGTCTTGCACTTTCACATTAGTGCTGCGTAAATCCTCCTTGGCTGTTTGGCTTGTGTGACTGTACAAAGCTTGCGATATGAGGCACGTGCTTTCAATATCTGAGTGAATATCTGTTGCTAGACATCTAGCCAAAACATTTTAAAACTACATCGTATCACACTGCTAAACTCTGGAGCAGGGTTTTATAACCGCAGATAAAAAGCGGTGCTAACCTTCCTTCTAAATTACAAGTGCGAAATGTTCCACTACCCAGGCTTGATAAAACAAACCCAAAGTTAAGTGCAGAGTGAAATGCCTGAATGTGCATCTTATCTTCCTCTTTTTCTCTCTCTGTCTCTCTTCCCTTCTGTGGTCCATCAATAATACATGACATGAACAGTTTTTAGATGGTCGCTTCTTTTACTCCGCCAGTTGCTGGGGAGAACTGACACAATATGTTGAGTCAGTGTTTGCACAGCCAACTCAACGGAAACGTGTGTACACAAGTGGCAGACACCTCGGATGGGTTGAGTCATCCAACTAAGTTTATATAATACCTGGATGCTATCCCTTAGCATTCACATGAACTCCATAGCACTTCATCAGTGGGTGCAGAACCCCCTGAAAGTATGACATTTCTGCCATATTTGCTCATGGGTGCTCATTCATTTTGGGGCCAAAACGAGAGCTGTAAATGCTACCACATTTTACATAAGAACAGCACTGATGGATTGGCTGATGGCAGCACAAGTCTCAATCCCTTCAAATGGAGACGTAAATGTTGTAATTGGGTGTTCCAAGCACATTAACGACCAGACAAAGTCTTATTTACAACATCAACATCGCTTGGCAACATTGCTCAAAAAGTTGCCCTGTGTATCATCACCTTTAGTGAGAAGATCATTTTAATAATCTGAAAAACCTTTTGTAAAATGGAAAGATTCCATGGATGTTAAAGGTTCATGGAACCATAGGTTGGAACCATAACCAGCCTAACACAGGTTTCACAGTGCATACGAGTGATAGGCCTTGTTATTTTATTGAGCTGGGATGACACACAAATATTAACGTTAATCAAAATTGATATTACCATCAAAATAAGTAGAGAATTGATACGATGGTAATAGGTCGGAAGACCAGAGTTTCACGTGAAGCATTCAGAGATTTTTTTTCCTGAGTTACCGCTGGGTGTGAATTGTACTAAAATAACGTTGCCTTATCTTCTCTGAAAAGTTTTCCGCACATTCAGCTGACATACACCACACTTTAAATAAACAAACAAAACCTATCCAGTGATAAAATGTTTTCTGTGTTCAAACTTCACAGAGGCAATTTATGAGATCAATGTACACTACCGGTCAAAAGTTTTAGATCGGTAAGATTTTTAATGTTTTTAAAATAAGTCTCTTCTGCTCACCAAGGCTGCATTTATTTGATTAAAATACAAACAAAAACAGTCATATTGTGAAATATTATTACAATTTAAAACAGCTGTTTTCTATGTGAATATATAGTTAAGTGTAATTTATTCCTGTGATCAAAGCTGAATTTTCAGCATCATTACTCCAGTGTTCAGTGTCACATGATCCTTCAGAAATCACTCTAATATGATGATTTGATGCTCAAGAAACATTTATGATTATTATCAATGTTGAAAACAGTTTTTTAGATTTTTATTTCATGATGCTATGATGAATAGAAAGTTGAAAAGAACAGCATTTATCTGAAATCTAAAGCTTTTGTAACATTAAACACTATCGTTCAAAAGTTTGGGGTCAGTAAGAATTTTTATTTTATTTTTAGGGGAAATAAATAAAATAAATCAATACTTTTATTCATCAAGGTAACTCATCCTTGATGAATAAAAGTATTGATTTATTTTATTTATTTCCCCCAAAAATAAAATAAAAATTCTTACTGACAAAAGTTACAGTAAAGACATTTATAATGTTAGAAAATATTCTATTTTAAATAAATGCTGTTCTTTTGAACTTTCTGTTCATCAAAGAATTTTGAAAAAAAATTGTGCGCAACTGTTTTCAACATTGGAAATAATAATGAATGTTTTTTGAGCATAAAATCATCATATTAAAATGATTTCTGAAGGATCATGTGACTGGAGTAATGATGCTGAAAATTCAGCTTATAAATTAATAAATTACATTTTAAAATATATTAAAATAGAAAACAGTCATTTTAAATTGTCATAATATTTCACAATACTGTTTTTTTTATTTTATTGTTTTTTATCAAATAAATGCAGCCTTGGCGAGCAGAAGAGACTTCTTTTGAAAACATTAAAAATCTTACCGATCTAAAACTTTTGACCAGTAGTGTAGATCGGAGGAGAACAAAAAAGTGTTGGCTGATTTTTATTGACAGATTGTCACTCTACAGCCAATGATATCGTTAGCGTCAGCGTGTGCGCGCCTGACCAATGACAGTGTAGTGACTGTACATTTCAATTGAATGTTTGATTTGAAGTGATAAGTAGGTTAATTTCTAAGAAAATGTATGCTTTACGTTGTATTAGAAAGGACAGTAATGGTAATACATGGGACAAATGTTTTGAAAGGGAAATATATTAAAAAATGAATGTTACATGTCTGTTTAAAAGAGTAACGTTAATCAACTTCAAATCAAATCAAAAGGGCTCAACTTAACTCTTGCAGAGATCAATTTAATTATTAAGTTCATGTTACTTCGAAATGTGTTTTATTGTGGCCAAAAAACTTCTTCACCTAACTTAAAACATTATGTTGGATCAGCTTTAAAATTATTAAGTTCATGTTACTTAGAAATGCGTTTTATTGTGGCCTAAAAGGTAATTCACCATACTCAAAACATCGCTTTGAATTAATGTAATTCTGCCAGCAGTCTTAACGTAAAAATTCTAGAGGAAAACGTTAACATATTTTTTTTTTGTTGACCCAATGTTTTATTTTTTAGAGTGTAGGAGGGGAATGGGGCAACAAGTCGACACTTGGAGCGGGGCTTACGGTGTTGGCTGGCTTCTATGCGAAGAGAGCACACAGGAAGCTACCAGCTCGACACGTAGGCTATAGAATCTAGCGAACGTGTTAGGTGTCGCCCAGCCCGCAGCTCTACAAACATCTGTCAGCAAGGCACTCTGTGCCAACGCCCAGGAAGCAGCTACACTCCGAGTGGAGTGGGCTTGCAACCCAGGGGGGCAAGGTGCATCTTAGGATTCATAGGCCAAGATGATGGCATCTACTATCCAGTGGGCCAGCCTCTGCTTGGAGACAGCCTTTCCCTTCTGCTGGCCTCCGTAACAGAAGAAGAGCTGGTCTGAGGTCCTGAGGCTTTGCGTTCTGTCCACATACAACCGCAAGGCGCGGACGGGACAGAGAAAAGCCAGGGCTGGGTCTGCCTCCTCTGGGGGCAGCGCTTGCAGGTTCACCACCTGGTCCAGAAAGGGAGTGGTAGGAACCTTGGGCACATATCCAGGCCGGGGTCTCAGGATAACGTGAGAGTTAGCCGGCTCAAATTCCAGGCGCGATTCGTTGACAAAAAATGCGTGCAGGTCCCCTACCCTCTTGATGGAGGCCAAAGCAAGCAGGAGAACTGTTTTTAAAGATAGGACCTTTAACTCAGCTACCTGCAGTGGCTCAAAGGGAGGTTTCTGCAGTGCAGTCAGCACCAGAGATAAGTCCCAAGAGGGTATAGAGGCAGTCTCCTCGCTCCCCTCAGGAACCTGACAATCAGGTTGTGCTTTCCCACTGATCTCCCATCCACTGCAATGTGATGTGCGGCAATAGAGGCAACATACACTTTGAGGGTGGAGGGAGACAGCCCTCACTCCAACCCATCTTGCAGGAAAGAAAGCACGGAACTGATTGAACACCTTTGAACACTCAACGAACAGGTTCCACTTCAGGGCGTAAGCATGCCTCGTAGAAGTGATGGTGTCTACGAATGATTGTTGTAGATCACCTAGAACCTCCGCATCCCGTACAGGAATATAAGTGACACGAAGCGTCCTCAGATGCTTCTGACTCCAAAGGAGGAGGTGGCGGGCGAGTTGAGACATGCGACGGGAGCGTAGACCACCTTGATGGTTGATGTACGCAATGGTCGCAGTGTTGTCCATACGGACCAGTACATGCTTGCCGAGCAGCAGCGTTTTGAGGCATCTCAAAGGAAAGTGTACTGCAAACAACTCGAGGCAATTGATGTGGACACATGTTCTAGGAGCACTCCGGCTCGGAGAAATGAAGGGTCTGACCACGGGCTGACCAAAGGTGCCGTCCACAATCTGGTAAGCTCTCCATGTACTACGGGAAAGAAAGGCACTGGGGCGGCGGGCTAAGAACCAGTGCGGTCCACCTTGATCTCAACACCGAGATGGTCATATTCCCGAAATGGGAACATGAACCATCCACAAAAGCTGCTTCAGCGTACTAAGCCCAAACACGTGATGCTACTATTGTGACCGTCAGAGGGGGACAGGGAACGACCGCATCCAGAAACGCACGGGTGGAATGACATCTTGAAAAAGACGCAAACGCACCCGTGTTGCTCTTTCAGGAAATTAAAATTCTCACCAGTGCCGGAGCACACAGGGGAATGATCACGGCAACACTGCCTGTACAAGTGAAGCACTCACTTTCTTCGCCCTCAACCGGCCGTCAGAGAAACAAACACAAAAAGGAATGCTGTTAGAACAGGAGTTGAGTGCTCAGAAGGCTTGCGACCACCGCTGCACTCGCGCTGTAGAACCCCCAACACACCGGGAGAGACTTCCAGAAAAAGCACTGACACACTCGCTCGTTGAATGAATCAACACTCTTCAGAGACACCGTCATGAAGACCGATCGGCTCCAAAGCGAAAGACAAGTGTTGCGTGCATCCGCTTCCGTGTTTATACCCGTGCTGCGGGGAGGAGCACGAGATGCAAATCTCGCACACAATGTGCATTGGTTCGTTTTATCAATACTCGAAGATGACAGGCTCCCTAAGCATGATCCCGATCAGTCGACACATCGACTATGTCGAATGTGAGCAACTAAAAGGGAACTTTCTTTTATGGTTTTCTTAAGTTTGCTTTATGCACTTGAAAGCAGCATACATCTATCCTGTGCTGTGACGTCAATAACGGCTTATAAGGAAAGATTGTTTCAAGCTGTTAAGAGCCCTTCAAAATGGGCACTGCTAAAACAGCTATCATAACATAATAAAATATTTACATGCTTTTGAATGGCCACCAATGGAGAAAGATGCTTTTTGCTACCATAATGCTGTGATTTGTAAGCTTCTGGCTCAACCAAAATCTATTTGAAAACCTTTATTGCAATTCAGTCTGGTGCCACTAATGGTGCAGAAATTACACATTGCAACTTTGAATGCGAATATATTGTATGTTAATGAATGTTTATTCCCCAACAATAGTGATAATAACACCATCAATTTATTTTTGATACAACTTTCCAGATTCGCTGACCCACAGATTTCCCCATTGCCCCATCATCTCTAAACCCTGCTCTCAGCCTCAACGCTGATCACATAACATTACCATAAAATCCTTGCAAGCAGTATTTCATGGACAAAAGCCCACTAGAACATCTCTGCAGGGTCTTTAAACACATTCACTTGTAGTTTCTGGGAGCAGTAATCTAAATCTGAAGACAGCATCATACAGATACTTTCATATCCTTTTACTTTGCAGTAAAAGTGCTGCAAAAAACATTCTTTCTCTTTGCCAAAACTCTTGGCTAATAATCTAATTTGCATTCAAGAGCAAAAATGGCACGTTAATATCTCATGCTAGGTATAATGTGTTTCATAACGCAATGCGGCATGCCAATTCGAACTACCTGATTTTACAAAATCTGCTTATAAGTGAATAAAGACTTTTTTTTTCATTTTTCAATTTGTATTATTCCCACACAAAACTTTTGCATGACTTCAGAAGTATTAGGACTTAGCGACTGCATTTATGATGCGTTAAACGGATAGTTGAAACATAAAAGAAGATATTTTGAGAAATATCTGTTTTTTTTTGTTTTTGTTTTTTTTTGTCTATACAGTGGAAGTCATTGGTCAGCAAAACTGCTTGTGTACCAACTGTAAGACTTGAGAAATTAGAAAATGCCAGGCAGTGTGGTTGAGGAACAACCACTCCCTGAGAAGACAAAGGACCTTTCTGGAAATTAACATTTGAACTCTCTCTTGTGAAACTAGCATTACCATTCGAGATGCAAGTCTCACCTAAGCAATCCTAATCTACATATTTTTCCCTTGACCCCTCATTCCCCCGTGTCTCTCTCTCTCTCTCTCTCTCTCTCTCTCTCTCTCTCTCTCTCTCTCTTTGAGATCACCTGAAATTCACCCAAAAATCTATATGGTTTAATGTGAACAATTATCATACAGTATTATACATGTTTGGTATCATTTGAAATGTATCAGTGCGACTGGTACAAATGTCTCATTCCCAAAGAGGTAAACCAAAAGGTAATAAGTTATTAAGAGTTTTAGGGATAACTTGTATACAAAGGAGGGTGTGTCTTCCAGGCAAATGGCATCCTGCTCTCAAAGGTGTAAAATCAATGCAAATTCCCATTGTCAGCAAATGTTTCCATGTAAATCAACCTCTGTCCTTAGTAAGTCTTTGATGGTGATTAATGCAAATTGCCACTGGAAACTCATGTTTACATTTGAAAAGATGTTTCTGCCTTGGTCTGAGTAGATGAGAGATGCTGAAGAAGGCTTGTGGCGATTCTATAACCCAGACCAGCCCGTGATGTGAAGTGTATGCAAAACACTTTGCATCATGTACTGTATTTTATAATGTCAAGGTTCACATCTTCTCTCTTTATTCCAGAACATTTGATGTTTCTATTATCTTTGAACTGATTATGAAATTGGCATGATACATTAACCTGACATAATAAATTGTAAACATCTGATTTTATTCTAACTGACTCTGACATTATTTTCAGTGAAGAGTTAAAAAGAATAGTCAAACATTCGCTCACATTTAATGATGAACAGATATCATTAAAACCTTTTCATTTATGGAGTCAGATGAAATAACAAGGTAATACATATGAAAAAATGTATTTAATTTAATCAAATTACTTTGTCACGAGTAAAGACAGTAACACGCAGAGACCTTCACCCGCTGATCGGATGCCTCCATTGGGCCGATTAAGTCGGTCTTTCCAACATTTTACAAAATATCTTCTGTTCCACAGATTTTTTATTTTTATTTTTCGGTCAAAACGAAATGAGGTATGATGACAGAATTGTCATTTTGGGCAAACTTTCCCTTTAATGCTGTGTGAAGATTCTTCAAAATTCTCATATGTTCCACAAAAGTACTTTTTTGGTGTACTGTTCCATTAACTCTTGATCTTGTTAGTGGTCCTCTGTGTACTTTTCTGGCTTAGAAACTGTTGAGGCCAAATGGTGGGGATTTCAAACATTTGGCAGCCACACTCCTATGGGTGAAGCCACAGCACAGATGCAATATAAAAACCCTCTAGAATTGGGATTCTGCTGCTATTTCAAAGACAGAAATCCTTACCAAAAGTTACAAGATGTCATCACTTAGCCCCGCTGTCAGTATCAGAGTGATGTAAAACTTTACAGCAAGAAGCTTTGAAAGTGCACTGCATTGCAAATGTTCCTACCTTTATCTGCCACAAAAAGTTTTCTTTTATGCAACACTATATTTTTGTGGTTTCTTTGAAATGTCATGCAGAATCATTCAACTGAAATGAACTGAATAATATTGTGTATCTCTTTCACAGGCAAAGACAATGGATGTAATGTTGTAACAGGATTGCATCAACCCAATGATCCAATGAACTGAGAACGGTTTCTTACTCTGAACTGAATCTTTTATTTATTTATATATATATATATATATATATATATATATGTTCTGAAACTGTAGTATATTGCATTATTTAAAATTGTGTTTCTTATATTATTGTTATATTTCATTTCTACTGTGTAATTCCAATGTATGTCTGCACTATCTGATTCTCTGACTGTTTCCCGCAGTTTCTTGTTCAATCACTCCATTCCCTCTGAATCTCATTTGTAGTTTTGATACGCGTCTCACTCAGTCGTGCTCATCATCCTAGGGTTGATCTGAAGGTTGATTGTGTAAGTAGTCTGAAAACAGGCCAGGGACCCCGGAATCCCCCCCCCCCCCCCCCCCCCTCTTAATCACGCAGATCTTGATAATTCTCTCTCGTCTTTCCACATCTTCATTAAAATGAGCTCCTCCACCACTGAGTCAAGGAATGCCGGGGAAGCCCACTCACAAATCAATAGTGACATCAGCGAGAGAAAAGCAATGCCGTCCATCAGCTGTCTCTGCGCGACTGCGAAATAGGCCACTCCGTCTGAGACGAGTGAGGGGGAAACTCTTTCTGCATTATACAGAATAAATCCCTGTAGCTGCGTTTCACTGGCTTACTGGATGGATGTCAGGAATGCTCTGATTAGTTTTGACATCCATGCATTTTCCAAACCGCTTGTCCTATGTAGGGTAACATGAATGCAGGAGCCTATACCAGCATCTTTGGGCCATAGGCAGGGAAACACCCTGTATATATGGCAAGTCAATAGGGCTAAAGGCCCTGATATACTCACAGCAAAGTTTTTTTTTTTTTCGCTCATCATTTTAGGGGTAAATAGAAGTTTGAAATACTTTTGCATTGACTCACTGTTAGTGAACATCCCGATTCCAACCACAATGAGATGAATATGTAAATATGTGCTACACACAAAACGCAAAGTTTCTCGGCAAAACATTTCTTAGATAACGCATAGAAATATAATTTTTCTTCCCATCTCATTTTTTTTCATCACTACATCCCTTTAGGGAGCGTAAAAGGACGATACCTGTGTATTCTTTTGTTTTATGCCTGTGGTTATTATGAGTGAAACCAAAGACTATAGATATAGAAAGACGGTTCACTCCTATTATGTATGAATGGGAGAAACAATATGGTGGAATAGTCCCGCCTTCTAAGTAAAAGAGCCAATCACTGATTGGTAAAGTCATTACGTCACTGCAGCTGCTGTTAGAAGCTCCGGTTCCCATATAAACTTGAGAATCGTGTTTAGGACCTCACATGTGCACTGTCTGGTCTAGCCTGAAAAATAAGCTTTTTTAACGTATGTAATTTAATTGTGAGTTCAGTAAGAAGTTTTTGAGATTTCAGGATTCCCCCATTTAAAAAGATTTGATCTTGGATGTCCGAAATAGCTGCCCGGAGGCATTGCAAATATGGCCACCGAGATAACAGACTTTACTTGAAAGGGACTTTGGTGAAACATCACATCATCACTGTGTATCAGACATTGCCACCTTGAGGAATAAAGGGGAATTGGACTTTGAGTCATCAGAGATTCCATAATTGTTGCACAGAAAAAAATATACTTACACTATTACATACCTCGGGTCGCTAGCGACCCTATATATATATATATATTTTTTTTTTTTTTTTTTTTTTTTACACAAAAATTTATTAGAAGAGAGACATTCTTTTATATGTTTTTTCTTGTTCTATTGCTTATAATAAATAGATTGATGAATACTAAGAATGTTGATAACTTTAATAACTTTAATAACTAATAAAACTAACTTTAATAAATGAATATATAAAACTATATAAAAATATGATTTATTAATATACAAACGTATTTACATTAAATTAAACGTTATTTTTTTATTTGTGCAACTAAGATGGTGCCTTTTGGTGCCCTACGCAAACAGTTTGTAGGAAGCTGTAGTCCTGACCAGGATGGACAGGTTTCAATGTCAGAATTGCTGCTTTTGGCAATGTCTAAATATCACTCTAACACTCAACTCTAACATCTGCACCAAAAACTTGCAAAAGCCTGCAAGCACCCTAAGCACTTTATTGCCAATAAGTCTGACTGCACAAGACAAACCCCCTCAATAAAGCTGGCTTACACAATCCCCCTGTTAAATATTCAACATTCATAAAGTAGTATTGGATTCAAATTCTGCTAAAAACTTTTAGACTAATAATTTTAGGGTTTTAGGGAACTCAAGTTTGAAAAACAATCCCTCTCATTTTTGTCTAAATCCTTTAGCTGCTCAAACCTCCAAAGGGCTTCAAAAGAGAGAAAAATGTTATCAGCCAGTTACATTACCATTTCTTCATTTGACACATGTGATTTCATCACAACCTCTAAATTGTATTTGCAGAAGAAAACTTAGAATTTTGAAAAACTGTCACTGGGTTGACGCAGAGAATGAAAAATAAAGAATCTAATTGTAGAAGTAGGTGTTTAATGAAAAAAAAAAAAAAAAAAGTAAGAAGATACTCAGGTAACTTCAAACACTTTAAACACAAACAGAACAACAGCTATATAATGACAAGAACGGACAACCAATGATACAAACAGAGGACTATACAGTATATATACTGGAGAACAAAGGAAGGAAACAAGATAATGAGCAACTCAACTACAAAACGTGTGTAAATCAAATCAGTAACCAAGGCAACTAACAAGGAAATCAAACAGGCAGGCAAGCAAAAACCAAAATATGAAACGACACCGTTTTCAACTAAAAACGGAAATCTTTTTATGTGTTTTGGCCGCCTGAAAACACAAACTTTTGAAAACGTTTTTCAAAGTGCAGGTTTTTGAAAATGTTACTGTTATTGTCTCCGTTTAAAGTACAAAAATTTGAATTAGTGAAAACGGTGACGTCATGCGCATGCGTATTACGTGTTCAGTCTACAGGTGCGTAGTATTTCTGTACAAAGTGACATCACCAACTACTGGCCTGGCATGAATAATACAGCGTTTTAGTTTTTTTTCACGGATCTGTGTGAACGGGGATCATTTTGATAACGTTGTCGTCTGTATGCGAAAAACACGAAGGTAAAACTGTTGTTTTTAGTACATCATTGTTGTGTAAATGTACCCTAAAAATCAGACAAATCAACCATAACCCTGACAGAAATGTGCACTCCAACAACTTGTTTCAGGCTTGTGTTAACAAATATCAGGCCTCTGAGAGGAGTGCGAGTGAAGGACGTGAGGGGGAAGAGAAGAGCTTCTCTTCTTTCATGCATGCCTTTGTTAGATCTGTTCAATCGCAGATGTGTTTGAGTGTCAAGTGCTTATGAATGGCATTATCTGATGGTCTGAGAGAGATACAGTAGAATGGTGGTATAGAATTAGAAAAATATCACAAACTTGGATTCGACTGTCACCATAACAACCAGAGCGTTGCACGTTCAGAGGTAAATTGAAAATGCTTCTAAAATTCCAATTTAACTTCAGTATTTGAGTTGAGATACCCTCAACTCAAATACTATATATTTCAGGAAGTATAACTTAAATGGAATAAAATTAATGTAAATGCTGTGAACAATATGAATTATACATAAACATGTTTCTATATGCGCAACATGGAGTAGTTCCTTAGATATCTGATGATTTAAATAATTAATGTTTGCCTATAGGAATTTTTATTTTTATAATTCATTATATGTAATCATTTGACTATCATCGTATAAACTATAGACCTTAGTCAGGTTAGATGCCATATTGTATTTAACACAGATGAAAAGGCTGTGAGGAATCGGTATGGTTTTAAACCACAGTACGATCCATTGAACACACTGTACTTCTGTCCCTCACAGAATCGTTCTCATTCTTGTCAAAAATTCAATATGGTGCTACCCTGACTAAAGTCTATACTATCCAAAACCTTACAAAAAACATTTTGGAATTTGAATTTGTGGAAGCGAATTTGTAAAGTGAAATAAAATGGCCCAAAAATTGCCTGTCGAATAATATAAGCTGTATTTTTAAACAGACTGAATATTTTGGAAGTGAAGTCTGGAAGGCGAATGTGAATTATTGAATTTTTAACAATGAAAATGTGTGTGAAATTTTTTGAATTTGTTAAAAATGTTGAATTTCAGAACCTAAAAATACAATCCATTAAAATGCAAGCTCTGTTAATGCAATGGATTTTTTTTTTCAATTAGTGCAACATTCTTTAAAATATCATTTTTTGTGTCCTACAAGTTATACCACTTTGGAACCACGTGAGGGTGAATAATGAGATTTCTAAAAGCACATTTGTCATAATTTTTCCATATGCAATGCAATGTTCGCTTTGACGTGTCATGACCTGTTTAACCTTTGAAGGTCTAAATGCAGCAAACCGCTCTTTAGATGGTGTCTGGGAGGCTCAATGTTTACACTTCTGTAAACCCATGAACGGCTTACTAATAGTAGTCAATGAGCATTAAACTGGGTTAAGAGAATGTATTTTAATATAAGTGTCAGATGACATTAGATTGAATCTTGCTTGACTGAACATTTTTTTAAAAACAAATAAAAATCGCATCTGCTTTTAAAAAAACCAGAGCATTGACCGATTTGTTTTGCGATTTCACTGGAGCAGGAAGTTTTCAGATAAGAGACAGAGTCTGTGATAGAATTGTGGCTTACATCCACGCAATGGCATTTTCTTAACTACAGCGTTCTGAATAGGACCAAGGTCTTGTGACTCATTGCTTTAATCACTGATGTTTTCAAAAAATGATAATGTCAGGGTTGTCTGCTGCCTCCTCTCAATATGTCCTTCACAACTTTCAAACCTAACCTACGCCTTTACTCTCTTGTGTTAATTGCTTTGTGTCCCTCTATATACCCTTATGTTTATAGGGTTTCATTAAATATATTTACATGCACTTTAAAAGTTTGATTTAAGTCGGAAAAAAGCAATCATTTGTCTTTTTTAAAATGTGATGTAAACACTTTAGTCTGACTCAAATCATACCGGGCCAGTTTTTGTGAAATTAGTCAACAGATTTAACAATTTAACAATTTAACAACAGACTTATAATGCAACTGTAGCTCGGGTTTGTCCAGCATATCCAGTATACATGAAAAAGAATTGTGCAAAATTGTGTTGTCCACTTGCAGTGTACTTCAAGTAATCTTAAAAGTATAACTATAATATAACATAATAATAATTAATAATAATAATAATAATATAAAAGCTAATACAATATTAATGAAAGTAAAAATTTCGGTAACACTTTAGAATACTGGTCCGTCATTAATAAATACACAGGAACAAATGAGTAATGCAATATTGACACTCTAGTAACTACTATTAGCTAATAAGAAACTTAAACTAACAAGATTAATGAATTAGTAAGTAACAGCGCTCAGTTGAATGTGGTAGTTCACTATTAGCTAATCAATAAGTACTATTTTTTTCATACCTCCCAGAGGACTACTAGGAACTTTACAAGTTCACAATTAACATAAATAATGCATAAGCTATCATTAATTCTAAAGTGAAGATCATGACAACCCACTAGTAATGACTCAAGTATTACCAAATCTATTGGAAGGAATTAATAATTATTTGCATTAGTATTTTAAAGTGAAAAGCAAGATAATTCCCTATAATGACTGAAGTCTGTAAGCTTTTGAGGTTTTTATAAGGTTTTGGATAGTAATTCCATCCGATGGATTTGGTAACACTTGAGTCATTACTAGTGGGTTACCATGATCTTCACTATAGAATACTGTGCCAACTAATTAGTAATTACTTTAGAAAGATGAGGTAACACTTGAGTCATTATCCAAAACCTTTCAAAAACCCAAAAGCTTACAATGACTTCAGTCATTAATAGAGAGTTATCATGCTTTTTTCCCACTTTAAAATACATGTACAAATACAAATACAAATACACTGTTCCAAATTATTAGTAGAAGGATGTAGTAACACTTGATCTCTTCTTATAAACTCAGAGGCGGGGATTCTGACGACAATTAAACACGACCTTGGTGTTTATCAAAAAACAGGTAGGTAATTTGGCCAAGGATTTTTATGCAGGTGGTGTGAGGAAAAAAACACTGACATTCTGGATTCGGAAGGCAATAAAATCATTGGCTAGCCCCTAAAAAGCTTGAAAATACCTTATGACCCCATGAGAAACGATTACTGTCCGAATAGGGCTTTTTGGTTTAGGGCCGTTCTGTACTGTATTGTCAATGTTTCATGCTAAGAAACGGGGTTAATTCAAACTACTACTAGTCTATAGTCTCAAATATAGCCTACTTTATAAATTAAAATATCATAACAGTTTAATTTGAATTATCCTACCTCATCTGTCGACATGATGCCGGTGAATCGCAAAGCTGGTTCAAACATATCCACAATCATCACTATGATCAGATGCTTTCTGAACTGCTGTTTTCTCACCGCTATCATTTTTGTTGTTTGTTTATTTTGTTATTGAGAGGGAAGCGAGCGGCACATATTTACATATTCATCTTACAGTCGCTCTCAGCAGCGTGGGCGGCGCCGGATGTTTGTTAACAGTATATCACTGCAAAGGTATTTACAATCAAGTTTTACTTTAAAGTAGATTTTAAATCATTATGCTTCAATAATATGTTGTCATGCTTTAAAGAAGTGCACTTATTTTGATGAGTTGACTAACATACTAAAACACATGTAAAGTACTTATAATTTTAACTGTAATGTGTTATTCAATATCACATTTAAAATTAATATATTTCAAATGTACTAATTTAGCACCTTCATCATTACAAATGTGTAATTACAAAAATATTTTTTTTTAAAGTCCTCAGAGTTCCTAAGTTCAGAAATGAATAAACCTTGAGAACGTATGGCATCAGGTCAGTGTATGCAAGGTTCATTTCATCAGCCAGAAATATTTCTTCTCTAGCTGTCCAGATTTATACATCTTAATATTTTTGCACTGTGCCCGGGTCGTTGGTCTCGTTTGCAGTCACACTAGAGACTGAACAAAGACAAAATGGCACCCACTGTGAAATATTTGGTGAATGTTGCATAATGCTGCTGAAACTTTAAAAAGAAATGTTTGCATACAGTCTCAGAGCTGTCTGAACACCATGCATTCATTCTTCTGTCTGATCAGAACAGTAGAGTAGCCTTGGATGGCTGCGCTTCAATAAAACCTCTGAAAATGCCTGCAGTTGTGCTCGTAACGCCTGCCACTCCGCTGAATTTATTACATATTACGGGAATTTAATCAGAAGATAACAAGATATGTTGTCATGGCAACCTCTCCGATCAGGGCCAGTCTCATCCTAGTCACTGCACTGGAGACGGCAAAACTATTAATTGGAAAAGACTCAATTGACAGGGAATGTGGATAACTGCCTGTAGGGAACAGGTAAGGAGGGGTTCACATGCATGAAAGATGCAAAGAAGAGCAGCAGAGAAGCTAAAGTAAAAAGAAAAATCATGGAGAAGATCTCATTACTATCTTAACTGCTGCTTCCAGACAGTAATGAGATGAAATTGAGACGCAAGCCTCCTACTTCTCCAGTCCCCCCAGTAATCTCACATGTTTTAAAGTCCCCTTGCAATCAATTTTACTGTGAAAAAAAATCTTCATGTTTTAAAATAGCTTGAATGTATCTCAGCACCCTTGCTTCATTTAATATAGGTCAGATTTAACATGGATAAAGTTGAGAAAAGACGGCCTGCCACACAGACCGGCGCCATCTTGCCAGTTGGAAGCCAAGCCAAGGATGTAACGATAAACTGGACGGAAGCAAATGCAAGTGCAGATATGTATTTATTGGATAATCAATACTCAATGGTAAAGACAGATCGATGCAATAATATCTCCAGCACTGTAGGCAGTCTCTCTCTCTGGAAGAAGCCGACGATCAGGAACACAACAGCAGGAGAGCGTGACGCAGGGACTGAGACAGGCGATCCCCAGTGCAGCGTGAAGGTGAAATCCAACAGTGAGATCAGAGGTGAAGTAATCCAAAGTCCAGTATACAGGAAACACGAGGGAAGAGGAACAGGCACGAAGACAGGATACTCAAACAACGATCTGACAAACATGAGATGAAAGACAGGGCAATAAATAGGCTGGTAAGATGACATACAGCTGCCACTGATCACAGATAATCAGTGGTAACGCCCACATGAAACAATCAGCATAACGAGACAATTAACACACACACAAACACACAAGACACGAATGAGACAGCGGATCTACCAACCGTGACAAAGGAGAACACCAAACGATCTGACCAATGTTCAATGAAGTGCTAGCTAATGCTCGCTCCCTGGTCAACAAAACTTTTATCTGCAACACCTTCATCGTTTCAAATCATCTGGAATTGTTCTTTGTGACTGAGTCATGGGTAAAATCAGGTGACCTAAGTCCTTTCTCTGAACTAGTACCTCCTGACTTTGAATTTTTCAATACCCCTCGTCTTACAGGTCGAGGAGGAGGTCGTGTGACGGGTTTTAAAAATAACTTGCCATGCAGGCTGCTGACTACCGCTAGTCATACTAGCTTTGAGGTTCAGTTGATTCATGTGAATTCCTCTAATTCTGTATTGATCATTTTAATCTACCAACCACCGCCATCGAATGATTTTATTGAAGAATTTGCTGACTTTTGGGGGACACTCTGACTAAATATGATTGTATTTTAATTTTGGGTGATTTCAATATTCATGTCTGTTGTGCAGCCAATGCCTTAGCAAAGGATTTTTTAAACCTCATATCTATACTTTGTGCAATGGGTAAACGGTCCCACTCACTGTCTTGGTCATACGTTAGATCTGTTCTTGACTTATGGTTTATCTGTTGCTGATGTTGTCACCAGTGACACTTCGTTTTCTGATTATAAACCGGTGCTGTACTCTACTCTTCTTCCTTCTCTACCCAGTACCAAACCAGCTCAAGCATGCTGGTCTCGTACTCTGACTGCTCAATCTTGTAATGCATTTTCTCATATGTATCTGGAGGAATATCAATCTCTTATTCGGGAACTTAGACAGCAATGTCGTCAGTGTGAACGAAAGTGGAAGAAGGATGGGCTTCAGGTATCATATGAAATACTGAAGGCCTCTTTGCATAATTTTCAAAAGGCTGCCAAGATTGCAAAGGCGAAATATTTATCGGACATCATAGCCAAAAATTCTTACTATTCTAGAATTGTATTTTCAACGATAGACTCTGTTTTAAACCCCCACCCCGATGCAGATATTTCCAGTGATTTCATTTTCACTATGTGAAAAATTAAAGTATTTCCTAGATAAAGTTAAAAATGCACGGGCTCAATTATCTACGATGGCAAATTCTATTCCAGACCCCATTTTATCCACTACTCAGTGGAGTGATTTTGAATTAGTCTCTTTACAAATATGTAAAGAAATCACTCAAAAAAAAAAAGAAAAAAAAACACCTTTTCTCCCCACAATGTTTTCTTTCTTCTTCTTTCTTTCTTTCTTTCTTTTATTTATTAAGCACTTTTACACAATTTGTCATTGAACAAAGTGCTGTACAAACACATAAAACAATCATAACAACATACATCATTAACACCACATAAAATAACAATGAAATAAAATAAACCCCTCAGTTTGATAAACCTACAAATGTAACTACTATACCCCATTAAATGCTAGAGCTAGGAGGTATTCTTTAAGCTTATGTTTAAAAACAGTAAATGTACGTTCCAATCTGATAGAAAGGGGTAGATCATTCCATAGTTTTGGAGCTATCGCTACAAAAGCTCGATCTCCACTTCTCCGCTTTGTTCTTGGAGTCGTTAAAACCAGCTGGTCAGCTGACCTCAAGGACCGTTTTGGTTCGTATTTCTTAATAAGATTTACCAGGTACAATGGAGCCATACCATGCAGTGATTTATGAACAAAAATGAAAATTTTAAGATTTATTCTGTAGTCAATTGGTAACCAATTTAAAGAGCTCAATACTGGGGTAATGTGGTCTCGCTTACGAGTACCCGTCAAAAGTCTCGCAGCGGCGTTTTGAACTAATTGTAAGCGATTAATCAGTGTTTTATTTATGCCGATATATAACGCATTGCAATAATCTAGTCTTGTAAATATAAATGCATGAATGAGCTTTTCGAGATCACAAGTGGACAGAAATGGTTTCACTTTCGCTATTAATTTCAAATGATAGAAACAAGACTTAACGACAGAATAAATCTGTCTCTCAAACCTGAGATCACTGTCGAAAAGAACACCTAAATTTCGGACTAATGGCTTACAAAAGGGGGCTAAATCACCCAGATCATCAGGATTATTTGGAACTCCAAACCACACAACTTCAGTTTTCTCTTCATTTAGTTTTAATTTTTTTTAAGATAACCATGACTTAATGTCATGTATACAATTTCGCAACAACTCTATTTGGTTCTTGCTGGGGGTTTTTTTTCAGAGGGAGATAAATTTGCATATCATCTGCATAAAAGTGAAAGGGTATTCCATGCTTGCTAAAAATTTACCCAAGGGGTAGCAAATACAAGGAAAACAAGATTGGGCCAAGAATGGACCCCTGTGGAACCCCACAAAGCAGAGGGGCAGGTTGTGAACTATCTCGACCAATATTTACCGAAAAGGTTCTATTTAAAAGAAAAGACTTGAACCATGCAAGCGCTGTACCTTGAATTCCTACTACATTTTCTAGACGTGAGAGTAAAATGTCGTGATCGATGGTATCAAACGCAGCGCTAAGGTCTAATAAAACAAGAACTGCTGAAGACCCTGAGTCGACTGCAGTCAGTAAGTCATTTAAAACCCTGATCAAGGCAGACTCAGTACTGTGAAAAGGCCTAAAACCTGACTGAAAAACTTCAAAGATATCGTTCTGAATCAAAAAGCTATTTATTTGATTCCAAAACGACCATCTCCAAAACCTTGGACAAAAAAGGTAACTTCGAGATTGGCCGGTAGTTTGATACAACAGCAGGGTCCAAATTAGTTTTTTTTTTTTTTTCAAAAGGGGCTGGACAAGAGCGTATTTAAAATGTTTAGGAACAACACCAGTTAAAAGACTATTATTTATAATGACTAAAATACTATGGCCAAGAACATCAAATGCTTCCTTTATCAATTTAGCTGGAATAATGTCTAATGAACAGTCAGTTATTTTTGACTGTTTGATTAACTCAGCTAGTGACTGCAAGGAGATCATTTCAAAATGGTCAAATGTAACAAATGGTGGCCGAACAACAGAAGGATCAAACAAACTAGGTTTGATTGTGGTTTTAATGTCAGAGATCTTTCGGACAAAATAATCCAAAAAAGTCTCACAAGTTATGGGTGTCAGATGGAGTAGCACGTCTGATTTTGGATTAAAAACAGAACTTACTATATTGAATAAAACTTGCGGCTTACTATTATTATTTGTAATTACTTCTGCAAAGTAATTCCTCTTAGCCATCTGTACGGTATTCTGATAGTTATCTTGAGACTCCCGTAGCATTTGAAAAGATACCTGTAACTTATCTTTTTTCCATTTTCGTTCAAGTTTTCTACAGGTTATCCTCAACCCCCGAGTCACATCATTCAGCCAGGGCTCTGATCTAAATTTGCACTTTTTGACATGAAGTGGGGCTACTGAGTCCAAGAGGGATAAACAAACAGAATATAGCACCTCAAGTGAGGAGTCCACATTAAGAGAAAAACTATCCATAAAATAAAAAGGGTTAATTTAAAAAAAATTATCTTTAAATTGCTCTATTGCTCCAGCTTTTAAAGCCCGTCGTAGTTGGCTTTGAGCTCTAGGTTTTTCAACTTTACGTGGTGTCAACATCTTAAAAATAATTGACTTATGGTCAGAAAAAGTTTGATCTGATATTTCAACATCAGCAATAGATAAACCATAAGTCAAAACTAGATCTAAAATATGACCTTGAACATGAGTGGGTTTATGCACGTGTTGTATAAGATTGAAAGAATCGATTACATTCAAAAAATCTCTTACCAGTGGCTTTGTAGGACAACACACATGTATGTTAAAATCACCCACTAGTAGCAATTTATCATATTTCAGTACAATTTCACTTAAAAAATCAGTAAACTCACAAATAAAATCCTTGTTGTATGCAGGCGGTCGATATATTACAGCACATGCAACTTGATTAGTCAGAAACAACTGCAGTTCAAAGCTTAGAAAAGTGCCGGCAGATAATAGCTGACACGAGAAACTATTCTTAAAAATAGATGCCAGGCCTCCACCACGACTTGTGATGCGTGGAGTATTAAGAAAGCCACAGTCCTGAGGCAACAGATCCGTGAATGAGCTTAAATCGTCAGGAATAAGCCACGTCTCAGACAATAATAAAAAGTCTAAGTTGCATGCAGTAAAAAAGTTATTTAAAATAAATGTCTTATTTGATAACGAACGCACATTCATCACTGCCAATGTTAATTGTTAATAAGGGCGCTTATATTAAATGTTAATAAGGGCGCCCGGTGAGAGACCACCTTTCTTCCCGTTCAAATGGTAGTTTGAGGAAATGAGAGTGGGTCGCATTAGAGGAAGTAAAGCTCGCCTTCACCTTCACCGCAAAGCCACTGCGACGTCTGTAAGCGCACAGCGGTCGGCACAGGTGGAACGGGAGCGAGCGCCCAGGTGGCAAGTAATCAAAGCCAAAACCTTTCTGCGCACAAACGCTTGCTCCGTCCATTGATAATTTAATATCCAAAAGCATTTGCCGGTCATAGGTGATCAAAGCAGAGGAGTTTATCACATAAAAATATATAATCACGAATACAACAAGGACAAACTCTCAAAGCGAGAGACGGCGTGCCAAGTACACTGGCGCCATCTTGATTCCTCAAGTACAGAAAGTTTTGCCCTCACAATTTGTAAAACACAATTTTGACACAATTGGTCTTGATCTAGTGAAGATAAAAAGCAACTGTCTTTTGACAGGGATTGTTCAAGATTGCTTTAAATTAGCTTCAGTGTCACCGATCCCAAAGAAGCCTTCGCCTGATCCTGCAATTTCGACCAATCTCCAACCTGCCGTTTTTATCTATGTATTTTATTCATGCAGCTACAAAATTATTTGAATAGTAATGATATTTCTGAAATTTTTCAGTCTGGTTTTAAAACCTTACACAGCACAGAGACTGCCCTTTTGAAAGTTTTTAATGACATTTTAATATCCACTGATGCTGGTAATACCATGGCTTTAATGATGTTAGATCTCAGCTCTGCGTTTGATTTTGTATCCTGCTGTCTCGCTTGGAGCAATACATTGGTGTAAGAGGCACTGAACTCGACTGGTTTCGGTCCTTCCTGTCCAACAGAAGATTCTCTGTAAATATAGGGAAGCATTCTTCTTCTGCAGCACATGTTACATGTGGTGTCCCTCAGGGTTCAACTTTAGCACTGTTACTGTTTTCACTGTACATGCTACCCATTGGTTCTATATTTAGGAAATTCGGTGTGTCGTATCATTGCTATGCCGATGATACGCAGCATTTATGCGTAATGACAGGTCTGCCATAAATCAACTGATAGACTGTCTTCAAGATTTGAAAAGACGGCTAACCAACAACTTTCTCCATTTGAACGATGACAAAACTGTCCTGTTTGGGCCTACCGAGAAAACTCATTTGAGCAATGTTGACTTGGGTTCTCTCATGCCATATCGTTCTTTTTTGCAAAGAATCTGGGTTTTACACTGGAAAGTGGCCTAAAATTGAAGTTCCATGAATATGCAAATTAGCCCCGCCTCCACTCACTCACACCAGGTCAGAATACCTGATCCACTCGCTCAACTTTACTGTAGCAAACGCTACATGATGGCAAGTGGAAATACTGGTTTAATTCAGCTTTGTATGTTTGAACCAGAGACTATGGAAGCTTGTTTCTGCCATGAAATAAAAAAAATAATAAGCTTTTTTTCTCAAAATTCAGATTTTTGAATTTCGCAATTGCGAGTTTACATCTCACAATTCATGTTTTTGTTTTCCTCTGAATTTCTGTTATAAACTCACAATTCTGACTTTTTTTCTCGCAATTTTGAGTTTATATCGCGCAATTTTGACGTTTTTCTTGCAATTCTGACTTTTTTCTCGTAATTCAGAATTATTTTCCGCAATTTATATCTTGCAATTTTGACGTTTTTCTTGCAATTCTGACGTTTGTCTCACAATTCTAGCTTTTTATTCTCACGATTCTGACTTTTTTTCTTGCAATTTAGTTTAAATCTTACAATTCTGACTTCTGACTTGTTCTGTGGCGGAAACAAGCTTTTATAAAAAACTGATTCTTCAAGAGCAAATTATACAGGGTTGTCCATAAGTCGATGTATCAGAATGTTATTATTTATTTTTGTATTTTTTTTGTATCACTCTCTAGCGTCAGATACATAATGATAATTGACATGATTAGCCTTTTGGCTACGTTATCAAACAGCTAATAATGTGTTGCTAATGTTACACAAACCATGTTCCCGTGCATTTAACAACGTAAAATGTCAGTGGAGAAAGGCATATAGTTCATTATAACATTGTAATATACATAATTTACCCTCTATATCGCTATATGTACCCGATTATCCTGTCCCATCTTAAACGTGTTCTTGTGCTTACTGTGGAAAAGCCCCGCCCCACACACTGATGGGACTGGTTACATTTGTGATGGTAAGAATTAGGGATAGTTTCAAAACGTGTTTTTGAGACTGTCTTTGGTTCACTGCAGTTTTAAGGAGAAAATACTCAGCAATGGTGTTGACTTATGAATTTGCCCATGGTTTGTCTTAAAACATATTAAAAGCTCCACAAAGACATATAAACAACATGAAAATTTTGATTCTCACCACAGGGGGATTTTAAGAGATCTCAAATTCTCCTAAACAGCAATAAATAAATAAAAATGAATGAATAAAAAATTACATAAAAACACATACAGGTCATTTTGAAGTTAACATAGACTACTTCTCCAAAATGATAAATTATTTAATTTATGAAAAATGTATCATATGGAATGCTGGGCAGACATAAGTGAACATGCATATGTAGGCTATTATTTTTTAATTCATGAACAACATTAATATTGAAAAGTTCAAAAGCTTGGGTGTACTTCTATTTAGCAAGGATGCATTTAATTGATCAAAAGTGACAGTAAATACATTTACAGTATAACAAAAAAAAATCTGTTTCAAATAAATGCTGGTCTTTTTACATTTCTATTCATTAAAGAACCCTGAAAAATACAGTTTCCAAAAAAAAGAAAAAAAAAAAAAAGATATGAAGCAGCACAACTGTTTTCAACATTGATAATAATCATAAATGTTTCTTGTGCATCAGATCATCATATTTGAATGAGTTCTGAAGGATCATGTAACACTAAAGCCTGCAGTTATGATGCTGAAAATTCAGCTTTTTCATCACAGAAAAAAAAAAAAAAAAAAAAAAAAAATCAGTTTAAAATATATTCACATATAAAAGCTAATTTAAATTGTAATAAGATTTTGCATTACTGTTTTACTGTGTTTTTGATCAGCCTTGCTGACTGACCCCAAACTTTTGAATGGTAGTGTATAATTGGGGAAATGAAAACAAGTATAAAAAAAAATAATAAATAAAAAAACAAGACCATGGTGGAAGTTATATTTCCCAGTAATGGATAATGTGCAACCTCTGATAAAATCTGCAATCAAAAGTCTCAAAGAGATCTCAAAATGAACTCAAACATTTCTCGTCACATTCTCCCAGGACCTCTTCATATTAATTTTATAGTTCTGTACTCACACACTGTATGCCAATGATTGCCTCTTTAATGTCTATTGTTTACAGTATTTCTCCTAAGGAGAAACTTTGAAGACAAATCTCAGATCCATGAAGTATCGTGAGCTATTAAAGAATGACATCTGAGTAACCTGGTGAGCCAGGGCGGAGGATTGTGGGATTGAGCTGGTTGTGGTCTCGTTCTCTCTTTCAGTAGTGTGATCCAACTGTCTCTCTATCGACCATCATGCAGAGAGGACGAGAGATACCGCGGACGTGGTGAAAATAAGCACCCAATTATCCTCCATCCTCTTCCCTCTGCAGATTCCTCCCTCTTCTCCTCCGTTATTCCAGCAGGCTCCTTTGATCAAAGGCCTTTATCTTTGTTTCCCATTTGTAAGGGTCTCCGTAGAGTGTTATTCTCAGTGTGAGAGTGTCAGCGGGTTCACATGTTTGCCTGAGTATCTTTCCACTGAATGAAGAGGGATTATGTGTATATCTGTTTGTGTGTGTGCGTGCGTGCATGCGTGTGTGCGTGCATGTGTATGTGTGTGTGTGTGTGTGTGTGTGTGTGATAATGGAAACTGCATGGTCATTTCTGTCACTAACTGCATGATATTAGTAAAACATCCATTAATTCTGAAATGTATCCTATTTCCGACACTATTTATGTCTACATTTAAGATTTATCTAGTTGAATTGCACATAAAATTAACATCCATTTGGATTACATAGTTTTAACATAAACGAATAAACTGGAGGTGATGCCATCTTTAAGGCCGGGACACACCAAGCCGACGGTCGGGCGTCAGGCATGTCGGGCTGTTTTTGGTTTTTCGGTATGTTCTGCACCATTGGGTCTAGTCAGATGCTGTCGGTTTTTTGGGGCCGGTTCACCATGTTGAATACGTGTCCGTCTGTGAGAGAGAGAACTCTGATTGGCTGTTCATCTGAACAAACGAATCAGTGCACGAAAATAAAGCGAAAGTGATGAAAGCGAGCAAAGAAGTCAAGACGGTTCAGACAGAAGGCTGCTATAAATTTAGGTCATCTCACCTGAGCATTCATGTATATTTTCATAATAACATGAGCCGCCTGGAATGAAGAAGTCAAGCTAGCACTGTTTGTTTACTGTTTGTATATCTGCAGTCCTAGTTTCGGTTTGCCTTTTTGAATGACGAAAATAGACTTTTGAAATCTGCTGATATAGACAGATATTTGCTTACAAGCAGGTGCAGAACGCAAGTTGACAGTCACTTTTAGGGCCCTATCATAGGCCTACACCCTGCGCAATGCAGACAAGTGTTTTTGGCTGGTTTCAGCCCGACACGGTTATCATTTTCACGTCCTGTGCCACGTTGTTTAAATAGCAAACGTATTTGCGCCCATTTGTGCACCCATGGTCGTGCTGGTCTGAAAACGAGGTGTGTTCTGGCACATTGTTGGCGCGTTGCTATTTTGATGCAACAGAAATAGACTGCACCACTGACCAACTGAAATCTGGTTTTAAGTCAATGGTGCAATATTTTATTTATTTATTTTATTTAAAATCAGCGCGTTAGTAATGTGTGCCTATAGGCGGGTCCACAACACACGTACACTCTGCTTATTACACACACACTGACTCTGATTGGTTTAACGCACGTTACGTCCGTTCTCATTAAGAGAATAGGGACAACACTTTTAGACCATGCGCTGGGCGCGCCGAACATTTTTCCCATTTTTCCCTAGCAAAAGTGGATTCGGACATGCCCTAAGTGCACTTGTGCCGTGCGCTTTAGACCATGCGCTTAGATCAGTGTTACTCATTGCGCGGCTCGCGAGCCTCTTGCAGCTCGCCAAGCTTTAATTTGTGGTTCGCATGGTGGTAAATAATACGGTGATATGATAATGCATTCATTACAGATATTTCATCAAAACATTAAAAAAAAAGTAGGGCAATAACATAACCCATTAAAAACTCAAAGTGTCAGCTCTACAAATAAGTTCGATCGGATTGAAAGGGGTGGTTTATCGAGAGAACATGTAAACACTTGATCGATTTAAAACCGAAACTGAAAGGACGACGTATGACGCGCTGAACGAGCTGTTCTCCTGATGAATAAAGTGTCATATAAATGAGTGTCCTGTCATTCTATAATTCTCCTTTCACTCAGCATCTGTGAAGTGAAGCAGGACAACGGCTCACCAGTCCTTGTTTCAGATTATCATACAGAGACATGATAAATACAAACAGCACCGCACAACGTTCATATTCCGATTTGAATCTTTTGACTTATAAACACGCACATCAACCCGATCATGTATCACATGATCACGATGTTTAGCGTTCATGTAAACTGAATTCATTCCGATTGATGAATCTGAATGTATAGATTCATCAATCGGAATGAATTCAGTCTGATTGAAACAAAAGTTGTGCATGTAAACATGTCTCTGCGGAGTTGCCAGTTATGGCGGTCTTTCCAGCTCTTAACGCTGCATTTGCTCTTGGATGGTTAGATAGGCCTACATGATGGGCTAATGTAGAAAAAAAAATAAATTAAGGTCATTCTGGGATTAATATTTTCTGGAAATCCTGCTTTTTTTTTTCATTAAAGGAAATCATCTTGTCTCAGTTACAAATTTGACTGATAAATCATAAGTATTGTTTTTTTTTGTTTTTTTTCCCCCCACCATTTTGTATCACCGCTGGTTCTTTGACGTCTTCTTGGAGTGTCCCGGGCTTTAGACACATCACTCACTGGTTAGGAGGTTTCTCTGTGATCAGAGTGTGAATAAATATATGCACATATTCTCTCTTACTGGTTCAAGGCTCAGCTTCTTTTTGTCCGGTTGGTAACCCACTGCACATGACTGTGGTGAATGTAGTCCCGTGAGACCAACACAAACCAGCTCGTGACAAGTCAGCAGGACTGTCTTTGATGAACACAGATCGGAGAAACTCTCCACAGGCAATACGCCCAGAAAGCTCTCTCTCTTTCTCTTTGTCTCTCTGATCTGTCACACTGATATATGAATATAGCCCCAGTGTTAATGCTGAGGCATTTTCACTGAATTTTTAATCTAGTAACTGAGTGTTCTGGGCAGTGACTAGCATGTAGCCAAAGCCGTGATGATTTGTGATACTGCAATGTTTTGCTCTGGGTTTTTTCCCCCCTTGTTTTTGGCAGGCTCCCCTGACCGCATCGCAGGCGCTGACACTGATCTTTCTGATAGAGAGATAAAAGCTGGAAAAGGAGAACTTTTTTCTGAGGGGGGATGCAAATTTATGAACACCACTGGCCTCTTGACAACATAATGATAGCACTAATTGCATCGCTACCTACTGTACATCACTACTTTTGCAGCTTTTTTTCTTTTTTTTCTCTTAAGTCCTTATAATTTAGTCAAGGTTTCTTGACATTTGCCACAAACATTTGTACTTTAGTTTTACTTACCATTTCCCTGACTCCTAAATATGCTGAAAAAATGAAATTTGTAGGCTGTATCTCATTACACTTACGTCTAGCCTCTCTCTGACTCTTTTTAAAGTCAGTCCCACTTTGTTTTCAATTCAATATTGCTGGGACAAAATGATGTTGGGTACAACGGGGCTTTGGGGCCTTTGATTTAATTTTCCTCTAAACCCCTAGATGGCACAAAAACTTGCCGGAGCACTTTCCATAACAAGACGCACATAGAAATTTTGCTGATCCTTGACACGATCGCCGGCAGCAAAGCAAAGTTAATATTTACTGCGCTAATTTGATCTAATATTTGATGTTATTGTTGTAGATTTAAGTAGCAAATGAGAATCACTCAAATTATTAAAAATATATTTGAGACAAAGGTCTTGTTAATGATTTTCAGCTTTGTTCAAGCAAATCAAAAGAACAGTTTTTTCCATTACGGAAGAATATGTAAAAGTATGGTATTTGGGGTAAAAGGCTGTAGGTGCGAAAGGCACAATACATAACATGGTAATAAACATCTGGCTGACTTTTTCATTAGTTGCTATGACATGGTTAGATTCAGATGATAAATATCATATATTAATTTGGGTGATCACCTTAGAGATAATCACCATATTTATAATGATAATATAAAATATTTCATTTATTGTTACTACTGTAAATCTAAATAAAATTAGTATAGGATCTCATTCAATGCTTTCAGAATCTTTATTTAAAAAAAAAATGTTTATGTATTTTTTAAATATATTTTTTTTATTAACTATTGTAATGACAGTATATTTATTGAACAAAAATGAATTATTTTATTCATCAAAATAAACAGAAAATAGTGCAAATTTTGCTAAAGTGGTTATTTTGAACAGGTATTAACTTAGACATTATTAAAAACATTTTTTTTTTTTTTTTTTTTTTTTGCTAATGTATTTGTCCGATACTGTGTGCCATTTGCCCCATGCCGGTGAGCCTTTTATCCCATGTGTGATTTATTTTCACAAAAAAATCTGTTGCTCCATAAATGTTCAATACAAACATTTTTTTTTTTTTTTCTGCAATCATACACTATGGGAGTATTGAAAAGCACATTTTTTTCTTAAGGTGTACCTTTAGACCGTAGTACCCTATACATAATGCTGAATAGAGTACTCTAGGCTCTAGACACACATACACACACACACACACACACACACACACAGAGAGAGAGAGGGGCTACAAAAGGTCTAAAATGTTTTTTTTAAAAATGCAGCCAGTGCAGATGTTTTGCATGGGTTTGTTAGCGAGATGTTCGCGTTCGCTCTAGACAGTGTTATTAGCCTCCTCAGTTTTTTACTCGTGACACATAGCAACACAGTTAAAAGTATCCATAATATGTTGGACCTTTTATTGAAAGTAGCTACTTTTACCTGTTGAGACATGCCTTCATAACCACTCCATAAGAGCAGGGATTGTGATGTTTGAGTTAAGGAATGTGCAACATGCGAAATGGGCTTTTGCAAGGTTGTTTGAAAATAATTCAATTGCAATTCTGCTAAGGTGCCACTAGTGTCACAGAAACGACATACTTCACCTTTAACAGGGGTTTTGACAAGATATTGTAAGACACTGTACAACTTCCAGATGTGTTTAACCTACTGTAATTATGTAAATGTCAGAATGTCCTACATGAAGAGCCACTGCAATCACAATCTCAAGCCCAGGGGACGTGAAGCATCTGCGAATCTGTAACCTTATTAGTGTTTTGAGTCTAAACTAATGCACTGGGTTTGCATTCATACATAAATAACATTCAACACACTTTCATGCCAATTCGTAACTATTTTACATTTTGGTTAAAAAATGGTAGCTAATTTGTATTGATTCATTCAATCCTATGCATACATTTCCGTGCATGTTACACCCCACTGATGGTTATGTTTAGGGGTGGCCTTTCATATTTTTTTTTTCCTAAAAAATCAAGGTTTCATGGGAATTGTTCAAATTCATGCAAATGTTATGTACGATTAATATGTCTCGTGAAATCGGGTTGTGACACACAACCTGAACTAACCTTCCCTTCTGACTCTTTAAGAGACTTATAGACTATGAGTCTGAAAGATAAGGAGCTGCAGGTACTCTCTGTGATGTAATTTCCTATTTCTAATTATTCGTTGCACCACTTTGGCTGCATCCGAAATTGCATACTTCCCTAATATGTACAAATACAGTAGTCCATATGTTATTTGTGCCTGGATGACCTACTTCTGGGGAGATTTTGAAGTGCAGAGATCTGATGGACACTTTACTATCCCATGAGGCCACAGGAGAGGATTTGTGAGTGTCAGTGAACCAACACAACTGAAAGTCACGTGACAATGACTACATGACAGATGTATAGAATAATACACACTTTCATCCTATATAGAACACAATTTATTAATAGTTGCAAAGTAATCACTAATTCAATTTTGGACACAACCTTTGATTTGGCAGACAGAAGTTTCAATGTTAATTACGGCAAGCAAGTAGTACTGAAGACTGTCAATCCAGCACACATTAAATTACTCTTCCTCTTAATACTTTAATACTATATCTGCGTCGACACTCTGAAGTGGTGCACATTTTTAGCGAATTCGCACCAATGTGTTTGGTAACTGTAACTTTCTGGCCTCAGCAGAGCTCTTCGAGCCCTTAAGCTCTCTGTGCTTCTGGGGTTAGAGGTTCTTTACGTTTCCATGGCAATACATCCTCCAGAGAGCTGGATAAAAGTTCTCTTTGTATCCATGTTATCCAACTTCAACCTTTAATGGGCTGATATTGGCAGAGGCTAGCTTACGCTTTATTTTGGAGTTACATCTATACTAATGTCTGGGAGACTTGTGAAAGGTGAATTATTCTATATGATAACTGTCAATTGTGTCAAAAGCACTGGGAGGGTGTTGCTACACTCCTTGTTTGAAAAGGGAAATTGTAGCATGTATGTGAGAGCTTTCAACCAGAACCCCTGCTGCCCTCAGGTCTCAGGTGTGATTTCAAAGACTTCCTCTGTCTTTCATGTGGAAGTTCTTCCTCTACTACATCTTTTCTTTGTCTTTGTCTTCTTTTGTCTTTGTCAACATTCCTCACTTGTAATTCAAAACCATGTGGAATTTCCGTTGTGTGATTTGTGTTTATTTCTTTCTTTTTCAGTCACATGGCCCACAGAAGTGTTGCAAGTCGTGTTGTTTCTAGTCTCAGTCTAATGGCGCTTTTCCATTACCAGTACCAGCTCAACTCGACTCGGCTCGGCTCGGCTCGCTTTTCGTCATGCAACGCCGCAGGAAACTGCCGTGACGTAATCTTCCACGCGACACACACAGGACAATGGAGGAAATCACGTCTGGCGCGTGCAATGATGACGCAGTGAATAGTCATCATTGATAGCGACACAAGCCATTCACTGCCATAATAAAGCTTGGAAGAGCCAGGACATTTTTTTTTTATATAACTCTGATTGTATTCGTCTGAAAGAAGAATGTCATATACACCTAGGATGAATTGAGGGTGAGTGAATCTTGGGCTAATTTTAATTTTTGGGTGAACTATCCCTTTAAAGACATACATCATTCTTATGAAAATACCTGAGATAGCTTGATGAACACAGATATATTATCGCTATCATCTGTTTGTCTTCCTGTTTCATCAGTCAAAACGTCTCTATTTGGTAGTACTTAGGATATTGAAGTCGACTAAAGGAGGGAGAGCGTTTTTTTTGCATTTGGCTTCTAAACTGTAGAATAGCCTTCCTGATAATGTTCAGGGCTCAGACACACTCTCACAGTTTAAATCTAGATTAAACACGCATCTCTTTAGCCAAGCATTCACATAATGCATCTTATAATCTTGCATTCCAGTTATATCAGATCAAAAGCACATGACTGTCTATTGCTTGAAAAGTTATGAACAGCAGCTACACTAAAAAAAAAAAAAAAAATCCATTTGTTTTTATGTTTCTACCTCAGGATTCCATCCCGAGTACACCAGCTCCAATTTGGATCCAACTCTTACACAGATTTTAGATGACCTAACACCTGTGAAGCCAACCCCTGCGAGGACTTCAGATGACAACTCTGAATCATACAAAACTGCCAAATGTTTTATATATTGTAATCATTATGATCACAACTTGTAATAATTGGTTGAACTCTTTCCATTGACGAATTTTCTGACTTTCCGTGTTTTCACTGTTATATGGTAGGGGGTGCTATCACGCATCTTCTGAAAGAGGACAGAATCTCCAGAACAAAACACAGGCAAAAAAAGAGGCAGATACAAATGATCAAAGCATTGCCAGTTGTAGTCTTTGAAAAAAGCTTTTTGTTCAAAATGGTGCTTGTTTTTAATGAAACTTACCAACATGCACGTGTAATAAAACGAATGCATGAAGCTAGAATGAAACTTTTTTTTTGAAAAAAAGGCTTTGTTGTTTCTTTTTTCTTTTTTGTTTGTTGGTATATTACATGTTTAGATATTCATAAAACTAAATATTTTGGGATCCATGAATGTTGTGAAAATGATAAAAAAAATATCTAATCAAAAAATGCTGCCGGTGGCTGACAATTTCTAGTCTGGAGAGGATCATCATTTAGAGTCTAAAATTCTGAGTTTCTCATTTGTAAACAACTTTGCTCGGTTATTCATAGGCTTGGAACTCATAATTATGAAGTGTTCGACTCCACTTGAAGAGCACATAAACACAGCAGTAAAGTGACTCTCCTTCACCAGGAATGAGGAAGCTGCTTTACAGACACTCCTGTTTTACACACTTCACTCAAACACAAAAGCAGTTAACTATTTCAACTCCTCAGTTCAGAGAAACAGAAACTGAAGTATTGTTGAGCTGTTGTGTGTTTGTGTCTCTCTGAATTCATGCACAACACTGTATCAACTGCAGCACAGAGGACAGAGAAACAGGTATGAACTGAGAGGGATTGTTCACACAAAAATGAAAGTGTCTTCATTTACTCACCGTCATGCCGCTCCAAACAGAATTGATTTACTTTCTTCTGTGGAATGTAAAGATGATTTTGAAGAATGTCTAATCTATTTAGTCTAAACATTGAAAGTCAATGTGGTACAAAAGTTTCAAGCTCCAAAAAGGAGACAAAAGTATAAAAGTAATCTAAACCACTCCAATGGGAAAAAAAGGAGTGTACGTAATTGTATTAACATGCACTTGTAGTTTGCTTAAAATAAAAATTATATTAAAAACAAACTGTACTTGCAGATAATATAAAATTAATGAAATGAAAGGCCACTTAAGTGCACTTAAAAAAATAGTACTATTTCATGACTATGTTTCATAACTACACTATATAAAGTACACTCGTTAATAATTTAAAATGAAAAGTTTACTTAAAGTTAATTTAAGTTTACTCAAAACTCTTTTGTTGTGCTTTAAAGAAGTACACTTATTTTGATGTTGGCTACCATAATAAAGCACTTGTAAAATACTCTATAATTATTTAATATAATTAATATAATTTATTATAATTAAAACTGAAGTGTGTCATTCGATATTATATAGTATATATTATTAGATATTATTAGATATTATTATTATTATTATTATTATTATTATTATTATTATATAGTAGCAACTTCATTATTACAGTATTTTTTTCATTTTACACATACATATTTCATAGAATTGTGAAATTACATATAAAGATGTATTTAAGTGGATCAAAAAGTCACTCTTAAGTTCTGCTAATTGCTTTAAATATACGTTTAAACTATAATACATTTTCATTTAATGGCAATTAACATTTAATTATGTTTCTGTAAACATTACGTTCAGTTCACACTTGAGTATTCTTATATTATTTCCATAATAAGTAGGGCACTACGGGGCTGAAGGCACACCGTAAGAAAAAAAAAATACTCCCAAAGTGCATGATTGCAGAAAAAATATATGTTTGTATTGAACATTGATAGAGCAACACATTTTGTGTGAAAATAAATCATAAAAGTGGTTCATTTTCATTAAAAGTCTTATAAATGTATGAGATGTTGAAGAGGACCTTTTACCCCATCACAGGGTAAAAGGCTCACCAGCATGGGGCAAATGGCACACAGTATTGATACAAATACTTTAGTTAAAATGCTATAGTTTTAATAATGTCTAAGTTAATACTTGTTGGTACTATTTTCTGTTTATTTTGATAAATAAAATAATTCATTTTATTTCAATAAATATACTGTCATTAAAATATGTTAAAATAAAAATGTATTTTAAAAATACAGAAACAACATTTTAAAAAGGAAAGATTATGAAAGCATTGAAGGAGGTCACATAATAATTGATTATAGATTCCAAGTAATAACAATAAATTATATTTTTTTTATATGACATGATTAATATCTTATTTTTAAATATGATTGTTTCATTATACATATGGGTACTATCTCTAAGATGGACACCCAACCTAATCTGAATCTAACCATGTCATAGCAACAATTGGAAAAGTCGGCAACTTTAGCCCTGTTCTACCCTACACTTATGTAGTATGTTACTTATAAAAGACCCAAATTGTGTTTCACAAATTAAATAAATCACTGATCAACTCATGTATATAGAGCCCAAATCAAATATGATGACATCAAAAAACATCAAACTTCACTGGTGTTTGTGTCATGACATCATGATTGTTTAGTCATGTGACTGTGACGTGCAAGAACCAATGACGTTTGATGTTATTGACATGTCACCATATTTTATTCGGCCTCTGTAAACAGCTGAGACATTCTTCTAAATATCTTCTGTTGTGTCTCACAATAGACAAAGTCATACACGTTTGGAGCAACATGAGGGAGAGTAAATGGAGACAGAATTAAAACTTTAGGTTGAAGGATTCATATAAAACTGGTCACTGATGAAAAATGCTGACATTCAATTCAGGAAACTATGTATCAGTGGTCTGAACCTAGAGTATAAATGTACCATGCAAGATCTTTAACCACTTCACCAATTCGATTCATGTAACTAAGATTTTTGTGTGCTAGTAGTTTTATGTGTCATTTCCTGTCATTGGTTTCCACACAGCGGATCAGAGATCAGGAAAAGACTGCAGTGAGTCGAGCTGAAGGACGACTGGAGCAGGAGATCAATGATCTGAGGAGGAGAGACGCTGAGCTGGAGCAGCTTTCACACACACAAGATCACATCCAGTTCCTGCAGGTAACAGAGATCTAGAAGAACAGGATCATAGTGGACTTGAGCAAGATCCTGCTATGACAGAGAAACATTTCATGAGAGCAGAATGAGCCGTTGACTGAGATGTTGTCAGGAATTCAGTCAGATTCAGTGTTGTGTTATTATATAATCATCAGTCAGATTTATTTACAATCCTGTAAAAGGCAGATCTTGGAGCCTAAGAGTGAGAACACAGTCAGATGCAATACTCCTCCAAAGTAGCAGTCATGGTGGTATAACATTAAGTTAGGGATATGGATATTTTTTGATATCCAGACATAGTGCTAAAGGTATTGAGTAGTTTCAAAACTTAAGTACTTAAATCTAAAGATAAAGCATAATATCATCAGCTTTCAATGAAATATGATGATTGGAGTTATTTAATAGTTATATGAGTTATTGTTTGACTTTGTCTAAGGGCTTGTGCAAGAGGCTCTAGTGAGAGAGCAAATAAAAGTGTTGATAAGGGACAACCTTACCGGCAACCCCTTTGTAGTGGAAAAGGTTGTGATTGACAGGAACCTGTCATTACAGAGGCAGTAGGACATTTATATAACAGTTGAATAGAATTTAGGGCCAAATCCAAATCTTTCCAGAACAGCCCATATATAGTCCCATTCAAGTCTGTTAAACACTTTGACAGCTTCGAAAGAGAAAATGGCATAAGTAACATTAGTAGTGCCAGCATGGTAAATTATGTGTAACGTCTCAGGTTATACATGTAACCGTGGTTTCCTGAGAAGGGGAACAAGACACTGCGTCCGAAGACACTTTGGGGAATGCCTCCAGCGTGACTGGTGTCTGAGTACATGATTCAAATGCGACAGTGACATTTACCTGCGACAGCCCGTGACATTACTCTAGTGTGACCGTTAGTATAAGAGAGCACTATGAGTATACATCATCAACTTTTTGTCTGAATGATACATGACCAGGTATGCCTGAAGCATGGCTGTGAGATGCAGTGTATCATTCCCCTTCTCAGGGAACCATGTTTACATGCATGACCTGAGATGTTCCCTTTCGAATGGGAACTCGAACTGCACCCGAAGACACTTTGGTGAATGAGTACCTACTCCACCATTCTGAGGGAATAACTGCCTGAATAACTATGACAAGCACAAAGAAGACTCAACAGACCTACAGTAGATGCCAGAGACCAATACCTCACTCAGGTCAACACGAAACTGACAGTGACTCTATTCCCTAAGGCCACGACCTAAGCTCCTTGCCCTATGCAAGGAAGAAGAGGGTACAGTGCCCGCCTTCAGTGCAGGGCCCAAGGTCTGGTAATGTCAGTCTCCCTGAAAGGCGTACCTTCAAGGGAATACTGACAAAGAGAAAAGAGTTCCCTTGCCTATCACTATACTAGGGGGATCTGGTTCAACCCCTGAGAAACCCCACCCTGCCTGACTCGAAGTCAGCGTCTCTGGGCCAATATTATCGAATAGGGCCTGGGACGGGTCTAATCAAAGACAGTTTTACCTCATAGAGGGCTGAACACCTGGTGTCACTGTCTAACTGGAGATCAGGTGAGCAGAGGCCTCTGCAAAACAACTCTCTAAAGTGAGAGGAGGCCAACCATACTCAGCCTTAATGACAGATTACCAAGGTGGCCTCAGAGAGGGCTGAACACTTCATGTCACTCTCTACTAGAGCTCGGGTGAGTGGAGGCCTCAGCAGAATTACTCTCTAAAGCAAGATGAGGCCAACCAAACTCAACCTCAAAGACTGTTAATCAAGGCGGTCTCACAGAGGGCAGGACACTTGATGTCACTGTCTAACTGGAGCTCAGGTGAGCGGAGACCTCATCAGAACGACTCTCTAGAATGAGAGGAGGCCAACCATACTCAGCCTCAAAGACAGTTACTGAGGCCGAACAATAGAAGCACTGTCTAGGCGGAGTTCAGGTGAGCCGAGGCCTAGCAGAATGACTCTCTATAGTGAGAGAAGGCCAACCATACTCAAACTCAAAGGCAGTTTATCAAGTTGACCTTAGAGATGGCTGAACACTAGATGTCACTGTCTAACTGGAGCTCAGGAGAGCCAAACCACTCTCTATAGGGATAGGAGGCCAACCACTAGATTCTTATTGCAGACCCGTAATCTACACGTTGCCTCTGCAAACGTGAGGTCCGAGCCACTTTGCATAAGACTTTCTTCCCTCGAGAAGAAAGCCAACAGGACTACCAGAGCTAGCAAGAGGAGCTTAAACAAAAATATTCCTGTTCAACTCCTCCCGCAGTGGTGGCCGCTGGACCCAAGCCGCAGAAAGTTAGTTCTTAACTCTCATCTCTCAACGCAGTTCGAGTTCCCATTTGAAAGGGAACTGCTGGTTCCCTTATGCATATTATCCGATGCTAGACTGCTCTTCAAAAAGCCAGTCTGGTCATAATGGATCAGATCGTCAATGTATGGTTCCAGTTGTAAAACCAATGCTTTAGATAGGATCTTAATGTTGGCTGACATCAAAGATAATGGATCTTTATCCTTTTTAAGCAACAAATTAATGAGGTCTATATTTTTTATCTCTGAGGAGTGCACTGTGATCAGTGGCGTAATTCATGGACTTAGAATTCATGGACTGGGACCCACAATGTCCCAGATACCTTGGTAGAGCTCTGGAGGAATTCCATCAGGGCCAGGTGACTTACCTTTAAGCAACATTTTAGCCGCGTTGTGGAGTTCCTCCAGTGCTAGGTGCATCTAGGGATTCTTGTCTTAAAAATGTCTTATGCTGGGTACACACCAAAAGATAATCGGGCCGATTTCCCCCCTTCCGACAATCCTAGCTATGTCCCGATTATCTTGATGGTTCTACAGATTATCTTATCAGATTTTTCCTTGGTTTGAGGTGTGTTAAGAGTGTCCGAACCTGATCGGAAGAACGTCGGAGCTGCCTCGATCGCGAATTGTAAATATTCAACATGTTGAATGAATGGTTAAATCTAGGATTTTTTGTCCTCATGTTTGTGGTCTATCACATTTTGAAAATCTTATAAGATGTAAGGTCTGTGCCCAGCATTAGAAATTAATGTATTTTATCTTGTCATTTCTCTTCACACTGACCATGTCTGTGTATTTCCACAGTCACTTTCACCAACATGAATCCCAAGATCAGGAACGACTTCCTACAATGTGAGTCACTAAGAAAACAAGCAGAAAAACTCACTGAATGTGTTCATGTTCTTCCTGTAGAAGGAGAAATAAATCATGATATAAGAGTTTTAAAATTGATCATGTAGAATGTGATTTGCACAGGATATTTGGTCAGCTGTACTGCTGTACGCTTCTAATACATTGAACATTGATTCATGAAGAGTTCGGCTACATCAAAAGATCAGATGGATTCATAATTCCTGTTTCTGATGTGTTTTCTCTCCATCAGATTCCCATCAGCTCACTCTGGATCTGAACACAGTGCATAAACGCCTCAGTCTGTCTGAGAGGAACAGAGTGATTACTAACACTGACACAGAGCAGCCGTATCCTGATCATCCAGACAGATTTGATTGTTGTTTTCAGGTGTTGTGTAGAGAGAGTGTGTGTGGATGCTCTTACTGGGAGATTGAGTGGACTGGGAGTCGTGTGGCTAATTCGTACGAATTAATACGACCTCACTCGTACGAATTAGTGCAATTTTGCAAAATCGTACATATTTTACGAATTGCCCAATTCGTATGAATTCATACGAATGACCTACCCCTGACCCCGCCCCTAACCTACCCATCACGTGGGTTTAGACAAATTGTACAAATTCGTACGAGTGAGGTCGTACGAATTCGTATGAATTAGCCATCTTTTTATCATTCGTACGAATTCGTACGAATTGGTCGTGAGATAGTGTTGGTGTATCAGTGATGCACGGGTCAATGTATAAACAACCCGCACCCGACCGACGTTTTCAACTAACCCGCCCGCAACTCGGACCGCAAAAAAAAGAAAAAGAAAATATTGTACCCGACCCGCTTCCTGACCTGCATTTTTTAAAAGTAGTAAATGCTCATCGTAGCGCCATTGGACCATAGACGTAGGAGCTAGGGGTCAATAAGCTCATAATTTGTACTAAAATAGTCTAAATGTTTAGTTTTAAAAACAACTTTAAAAAGCTGGCTATGTCTATTTTGATGTTTCTGCGCAAGTTCAGCAGACAATGAGGTTCGGGTTTGTTCCGATCAGAGCTTGTGAGTGGAGAGCGCATTTCTGAATATTCCGCTCCGCTCGCTCATTCCGCAGGGTCGCTCGCTCAACCCAGAATGGCCTGCTGGTTCGAAAATATGTGGAATAAGGGCGGCCTCCGACAAATTTTTTTTCCCTAGTCGATTAGTAGTTGTTCATTTAAGCCATTCGTGGACAAATCGCCCCTTTATATTAATTTAATTACTTAAATAGGCTATAGCCTACAGGATAATAAGCGTTATGACAGCACGCATAAAGCTTGCCACAAAGAACCGGTTAAAGTAATGATTATGAATGTGTCTAAATTAGCAAGGAGACATTTAATTGTTTAGTAATAAACTGGTGTTTTCTGTGTCGCTGCAAAGATGAAGTTGACGATGCGGACTCGCCATGAACGCCAGAGAGAAATGCACATTTCATATGGATTACATAATCAGAGAGTAGCCTATTTATTTTGGTTTGAATATTTTCGTTTAAAAGTAAACATTTCAAGCTTTCTGTAATATATAGCCTATATTTCTCAAATCTGTGAGGCACAAGCTGAGTTTCGGCGCCCTCCAGTTCACATGCAATGCAAGTGATCGTGCTGGCGCCTTATTACATTGTCTGCTATATATTTGCTTCTTATTTATTAAATACGGGCAATTGATTGATAAAACATTGATCAAAATTAAGATACAGTTTATACAAAACGAAAATCTTTTAAAAAGAGTTTTCTATAAAACAAAACTTAATGAAGTCGTCAAAATCATGTTTTACCAAAAACAGCGCCATTGCTAGGAGGGCGCCAGCACCTCTGCCTTTCAGCGCCTCTGCCTTGCGAGTGGATGATAGCCCTGAAGACGCCTAGCAATGGTATACCTTTAGTGGTAGTATACTTTTAGTTAAGTTATACCTTTAGTGGTAGTATACTTTTAGTTAAGTTATACCTTAAGAGTCTTCGTAGCGCGCTATGAGACAATGTTATCGGAAAACGCAGCCCAGGTATGATAATGGAGATTCCAAAGCGCTCTTCTTTGGTCAGAACCATGGAGAGCGATCGCGGATAGGTCTGTCCTATGCACCGAAACTTTTAACTATGCAACAAAATATTTAAAGGGCATCAAGCTATTAAAATCTATATTATGTATACGCACAGATAATATAACAGTAGGCTATATTAGTCAGTATTTTTTTTATTAGGTTAAGCAGTGATTGGATAACGTTTTTATTTTTTTTTTTTTTTTTTTTTTATTTTTTTTTTTTTTATTTAACGTTTTTAATTTAAAGCCCACCCACAATTGGTCTGGCCCATCCAAAACTGGAATCCTGGCGCCGTGTCTGGTTGGTCGTGCCAGTTTTGTGGCTATCAAATGTGTAAATAGCATCGCAAGAAGTACAGACTGAGCTCGTTTTTAAGCCCATCTTCGCGCCAGTTATTCAACCAATAAAGTGTAGGCCTATGTATTTCATAGAAAATTGTGTCTAGTACTATATTATCTGTTATTATCTGTCCAGACCGCGCCCCCATGGTAAAGGGGGTGGTCTCGCTATCATCCATCGTGATAACTTCCGTATCAAGCAACTTGACTTTCATGACATCAATACATTTGAGTACGTGGTTTTGAAGGCTGACTCTCTCATAATTATTTTGCTCTATCGACCTCCTAAGGTCCTGTCTAACTTCTTTTCTGAACTCAGTGAACTGTTGACCCTTGCCTGCTCATTGTCATTTCCCATTCTACTGCTTGGTGACTTTAATATTCATGTTGATGCTGTTTGCTCTAACACCAACCAGTTACTTTCTATCTTTGAATGTTTTAATCTAATTCAGCATGTTAATTTTCCTACTCATACACGTGGTCATACCCTTGATTTGATTTGTACATCAAGGGCCAATATCTCTTCCATCACTTCTACTGACACTGGTATTTCTGATCATAAACTTCTTGATTTTAGCTTCAGCCTGCCTATGCATAAGAATTGTTCTACAACTGTCATATCTTACCGCAATCTCAAAGCTGTTGATACTGCATTATTTTGTACCTCCGTTTCCTCTTCTAATCTCTCTGATGTCTTTGATATCTCTTCACCCTCACTGATACTATCTAACTATAACTCCATAATCTCGGATATCTTAGATAAGCATGCTCCTGTCAAGACCAGAAGTGTCCCTTCCACACATTCGTCTCCTTGGTACACTCCTGAGCTCCGTATCTTAAAGGCCACTGGTAGACGGCTTGAGCGTTACTACAGGAAAACTGGCCTGACTGTTCACCATTTGGCATTTATTGAACATATCAAAAAATACAAATCGGCCCTGAACCTGGCTCGTTCCAGTTTTGTATCTGCTACAATTAGTAAATCAAGCAACAGGCCAAAAGCATTATTCAACACAATAAATAAACTTACCAAACCTCCATCTCATGTTGCTCTAGCTTCTGATGAACTTTGCACTTCATTCTTGGCTTACATGCTAGAAAAGACAGATGCCGTAAACCAGGGACGTCACTAGGTTTGGAGGACAGGGGGGGCTTAGCCCCCAGGGTATTTGTAACTTGCGTTTATAGAAAATCTTACAGTGAATTTGAGTAAAAAAACAACCATGTATATATGTCGCTGTATTTGTCTCTTCAACCCCGTTACCATCTTCAACCCTGTTACCCTAGTCTCAATTTTTATAAATTATTTTTTTTAAGTTTATGAATAAGTAATTTAATGTTTTGTTGAACTTAGTCAGAAATGTTCAGAGCGATCATAAGAATACTGATTTAAGTTCAAATTCTGAAGTTAAGCCATATCTTTGATCAAAAATGTTGCTGTCACAAAAAGTGCCCATTTCAGGTTTAAGGTTCAAGTGTAAAATGATATGTTAATGTTATGGTGCATGGTACAATTTCTGGTAAGCTACACTTTTTTATTATTTCAATTCAATTAAATTATTGTGATTTGATTTAATATTGACTCATTTGGATAAATATTAGGTAGCCTACTCGAGATAGGCGTTAATTTTTCTCAAGAAAAAAACAACTCACCTAATGTTGTAAACATAGACAGCCCTATCAGATGGTAGTATTATTTAAGGTTAAAAATAACTCAAATTAAATATAATGTTTTTTATTATAATAACAACTTTATTTAATGATATAAGTAAAAATATAATAAATAGGCCTATGTAATATAGAACACATATTTAGCAAAATACTTTTTTTCTTGCCAGCTAGGCTACGTGCTATTTCCTATATTATGTTCATTAAATGGCTTTCCTGAGGTAAATGTAACATATTGTTCTCCAGCTTGACCTTTTCACGCTGATAAAAAACACTGATTGATTGATATTATGTAAGCCTATGAGGAATATACATTTCGGTAAGTTGTAGCCTACTACTGTATCTTTCAACAGTGTTCGTGTTTTTTTACTATTAGAGATGACCGGTTCACGTGCGCTAGGGATCTGTCACGTAACATTTACAAGCGCCAAAACGGTATTTATTGTTTGAATTTCGTAATAAAATTGACAGAATCTGAGAGTTGAGATTCTTTTATATCATAAAGTAACCTGCTCTGTCTAGTCTGTTGGTCTCCGTGTCCTCTTTGCTTCGCGATTTTTCTGTGCGTGAGAAAATGGATGTGTGGAGTGAGAGCGTGTGAAAAGTGTCAATTGCGCGAGTCTCACGGTGAATGCGTGAGAGTTGCCAGCTCTCCAACTTCCGACTTTTCGGCTATTTTTTGTAGCTGGATATATATCATTTGTTGCGTCTAAATATGAATGAGGATACGGTTATTGATAAATCGAATTGTTATTGTTGTTCTTATTATCATTTAGGGGGGCTTAGAAACATTTTGGGGTAGCTTCAGCCCCCCTAAAATAGGCCTAACGACGTCCCTGCCGTAAACCAGTGCCTCTTTAATGATGCCACTAACATTAGTTATCTGCCGAATAAACCTGGTGAATCCCTGCCTCTCTTTTCTCTGTCTACTCCTTCTTCTGTCTCTGAGTTAATCTTGAAATCCAACCCTTCATCTTGTCATCTTGACCCTGCTCCTACTACTCTACTGAAACTTTGCCATTCAGTTATTTCTGCACCTATCTCTCACTTCATCAATGCATCTCTTACCTCTGCTTCATTTCCTCTGTCACTCAAAACTGCTGCTGTTACCCCTGTTCTCAAGAAACCCAACCTTGATCCCTCAGTTTTATCTAATTATCGTCCCATTTCAAATCTCCCCTTCATAGCTAAATTACTGGAAAGTACTGTTGCCTCCCAGCTTCAGTCTTTTCTAGTTGAAAATAATCTTTTTGATCCTTTTCAATCTGGTTTTCGCCCTTTGCATAGTACTGAAACTGCACTAGTTAAGGTACTGAATGATCTGCTTCTCTCTGGTGATTCTGGTTCTCTGTCTATGCTCCTGCTGCTCGACCTCAGCTCTGCCTTCGATACCGTCTCCCATCAACTACTCATTTCGCGCCTTTCAGATGTGGGTATTTCTGGTGCTGCTCTTTCCTGGTTCTCCTCCTATCTCTCTGACAGACTGTTCTACATTTCACTTCAGAATTTTCGCTCACCTACTGTCCCCCTGAAGCAAGGTGTCCCTCAGGGATCCGTTCTTGGGCCATTATTATTTATAATCTATATAATACCTCTTGGTCAGATCCTCCGCCGTCATGGTTTTAATTATCATTTTTACGCTGACGACATTCAATTATATGCTACTTGTACATCAACTTTATCTCTCACAACTGACAAAATCTCTGCTTGTGTACATGAAATAAAAGATTGGCTTCATTCAAATTTTCTAAAACTTAACATGGACAAAACTGAGATTATTTTCACTGGACCTTCATCACTCACTAATAAAATTCCTACCAACTTCACCTGTGAGATCGCTGGCTCTCTTATCAAACCATCTAGTACTGTTAAAAATCTTGGTGTAATTTTTGACTCCTCTCTATCTTTCCACTCTCACATTAATTCCATCACTAAATTGGCATTCTTTCATCTACGTCGTATCGCTCAGCTCCGTCCCTTTATCAGTATCTCAGATGCTGAAACTGTCATCCATGCATTTGTCACCTCACGTCTTGATTACTGCAATGCACTTTTCATTGGCCTATCAGCTAGCTCCATTTCCAAATTACAATATATTCAAAACTCTGCTGCCAGACTACTCACCCACACCAAGCGTTCTGCACATATTTCCCCAATTCTGCATGATCTTCACTGGCTTCCTGTGGCTTACCGTATCAAATTCAAAATTCTCCTTCTCACTTTTAAGTCTCGGCAAGGCTTGGCTCCCCCCTATCTCTGTAACCTGCTTCTCCCCTACACCCCTACTCGCTCTTTACGATCCGCTGATTCCAGCCTTCTCGTCGTCCCTCGGCATCGCCTTGCTTCAATGGGGGGCAGATCATTCAGTGTTGTTGCGCCCAAAATGTGGAACTCTCTCCCCCGATCACTCTGTTCTGTTAACACTATCTCTGAATTCAAATCCATGCTCAAAACTCACCTATTTTCTGAATGTTATAATTCTTAATTTTTTTTTCTTTTTTTTTTCTCAAAGTTATATCTGTTTGTATTCTGCTGGTTGCTGCCCCATCTACCAATTCTCACTTACTGTACTTGCACTCTCAATTGCCTACTGTTGTTCTGTCTGCTGTCTTTGTCAACTGCCTTTATTGTTGTTTGTTTATTGTAAAGTGTCCTTGAGCTCTGGAAAGGCGCTATATAAATAAAACTTATTATTATTATTATTATTATTATTATATAAATTACAAAGGTTTAATTGGCATCTTTATTTCAAACGACCCGACCGACCGCGACCCGAATATCATTACAAATATTTTTGGATGACTCGTAACCGCGGGTGACCGCAGGCACCCGCTCATTTTGGATCAACCCGCGCATCACTGGTGTGTATATATCATTGTCATACAAGAGCATCAGCAGGAAGGGAGGGGGTATTGAATGTTGGTTTGGATATAATGATCAGTCCTGGATTTTGGACTGCTATTCCTCCAGTTACACATTTCTACACAATTTCATACGCACTGATATCCCTGCAGTGTCCATTAGCAGAAGAATAGGAGTGTATGTGGATCACAGTGCAGGAACTCTGTCCTTCTAGCGTCTCTGACACAATGAGCCTCATCCACACAGTCCAGACCACATTCACTCAGCCGTTATATCCTGGGTTTTGGGTTAGTTCTGGATCATCAGTGAAACTGTGTTGATGTTTCAGAACAGATTGTAGAGAGATTTTACCATAATTCTTTGAGCTGCAAAATAAATCACTAACAGTGAAATGTTACAGATTCTCTTATTTCTTCTTCATTAAATTACAGTTTTTTTAAAATGGCTTATTACACGCTAAAATTCATAATTGAAATCACTCATGTACCTAAACTTCAGACCAAGTCTGCAAAACTGCAAGCACATTATCTGCTTTACACTCAGTTTGCAAATGTAAAACAAACTTTTAGCAAAATGCTAAACACAGTTCTCTACATTAGACACATCATTCAAAACTAACAGCTATTGTTTCATTTAAATAACACTGCCATTTAAATGGCACAATTATTTTCCAATGACCTACAACCAATTACCATGTGTGAAAACACTTATACATAACTTGATCACTTAGAAATCAATACTCAATGTTTTCAGAAATAAATAAATTATTTTACCCCCGTGCATTTCTGTGTATAGTGTTATACCTAATTTGATTACTTAGAAATCCAAACCCAATGTTTTTAGTAACAAATACATTTTTGACACTCACATTTCTACACATTAGCACTTTACACAATATTACAGATTGTTTCAAAGCAGCTTCGAAATAGTAACAAATTCAATTCTGCTCTAACAAGCCAAAAGTGCCATTATACATCTCAGGTCAGTTCAGTGTTAATTCAGTTCAGTTCAATAACTGTAAAGCTTATCAATTGTGCATACATGCATTTTATACAGTGTATTTGTGCACATACATGTATATGTGACAAACTCCTGTACATTTCACTGCACACTGAACAGGTAAAAGATACAATATACAGTAGTAGTGTTTTACATTTTTCACATCCGTGTGTAGTTTTTGGCGTGTTTATGGCTAATAAATTGATAGTTTGTGTGTAGAGTTGCTACACAAAAACACACATTTTAGAAGAGTTAAAATAGTTTTGAATGGAGTCTTTTCTTTTGGCAAGAGATGTGTGACGTTTTGCATCGTGTACATGTTTTGTTGTTTTGTTTGTAGAATTTCGAGAAATGGAACCATAGTCTCAGAAATTGTGTGTAAGCAATTGTTTTTTCTAATACAGCTGAACTTCTGCTAGTGAAACAACAGAATAAATGTGTGTATTACATCCTCATATAGACAGTATGTTTTATTAACAAAGTTCGGGAGGAGCACTTTCAGATAATACAGCATACATATACATCAGACTTACCTCTGTCCCACGACAGTTTTCCAGCATCCCTCCACCACCTCATCTTCTCACACCTAACTATTCCTATCCCAGCCTGGGATGGGGGAGAGTACTCTGGGCTCAGGCCAAATTCCCCTTGGGCAGCACGCCAAATATGCATAACATTTACTCTATCTGATGATATGTAAGTGTGAATTCATGAAAGAACAGTTGAGTGTGTGTGTGTGTGTGTGTGTGTGTATCTGTGCTTTTCTCAAGGGACCTGGACGATGGCGAGGAAGTAGGGCCCAACGCTGTTCAAGAATTGCGTCGTGCCACATACTGTATTTGTCTTTCCGTGCCACTAAAGAGACCACTAGAGCAATTGGGCAGTCTATGGCAGCTTTGGTGGCCATGGAGAGGCGTCCCTGGCCTAATCTGTCAGACATCAATTAAAAAGACAAAGCCTTCCTGCTTGATTATCCGCTCTCGCCTCCTGTGACGCCTCTTCGATGACACCTCTTCGGTGACGCCTCTTCGGTGACGCCTCTTCGGTGACGCTATGAATACGGTCATCGAGAGGTTTCAGGAGGCCAGAAAGCAGGCGGTAGTATTAAAGCACTACCTTCCTCGCCGTCCCCAGGCCCCAGCTGCCTAGCTCCTCATACTGAGCTCAACAAAAGAAGGAGAAGGATGGGGGTTGTGTCCTATATTAAATCTTTGTCATCTGAATCATTCAGTCAAGAAGCTCAAGTTCAAGATGTTGACACGATTGTCACAATAGATCTAAAGGATGCATACTTGCATGTCTCCATTTTTCAACATCACAGGAAGTTCCTGAGGTTTGCTTTTATTGGGCAAAGCATACCAATATTGGAGTCTTCCCTTCGGTCTAGCTTTATCACCCCACATATTCACAAAATGTGTGGATGCAGCTCTGGCGCCACTCATACTTCAAGGTATCTGCATTCTTAACTGTATAGACCAGGGGTGCCCAATCCTGCTCCTGCCGATCGACTGTCCTGCACAGTTCATCTCCAACCCTAATCAAACACACCTGCCTTTACTTTTCAAGTGATCCTAAAGACCTTAATTGTTTGCTTCAGGTGTGTTTGATTAGGGTTGGAGATGAACTGTGCAGGACAGTCGATCGACAGGAGCAGGATTGGGCACCCCTGGTATAGACTATTGGCTAATTCTAGCGCAGTCAGAACACATGGCAGAGGACTACTTTTCTTGGTGTGATGTGGATTCAGTGATGATGCAGGCCGTTCTATTGCCTGCTCGTGTTGCTGCTATCTTCACAGCCATGAAATGGATAAAGCTAGGCCAGTCGCACCGGAGATGGTCAAAGAATTCTTTACCCAAAGCCGGGCTATGCCCCTAAAGTGTCGACCAATGTACCGCAGCCTGTTGTTTTGCAAGCATTATGCCCTTCTCCCCTCAGAGATCAGGACCAGGAAAATCTGAAACTTGTGTGTCCAATGAGAGCGCTGAATGCTTTTGTCCACAGACTTGTCCTGTGGATGAAAACTGATCAGCTATTTGTCTGCTTTGGATCACCTAAAAAGCGGCACCCTGCATCCAAACAGACAGTTGAGGCTATTCCTCCTGCTTAAGAGGTTTCTGGCCAGCCGTCATCTTTGGCTGTCAGAGCTCATTCTACAATGAGTAATTGGGTGTGTCCCTTCAAGATGTTTGTGATGCGGCGGGCTGGTCCTCTCCACTCACTTTCGTGAGGTTCTACAACCTGGACCTGGGCTCTGCACCAGGTTCACAGGTGCTCATGTCCTAGTTGTGCTCCTAGTATTCACACAGACAGGCATTTGTAAGCATGGCGTTTGGGTAGTGTCATTCCCAAAGCGTCCTTGACGCAGCGCGAGTTCCCTCGTTTATTCCGGATGTACTTTCATGCTTTCCTGATCGCAATGTTCAATCTCGCCATTGGTCTGAGTTGACACGAGTGCTTCAGACACAATCACTCAGAGGGTTAAAGTCTGATAACCTGAGTCGTTTTTTCACAATTGCTCAGATACATTTCTCGTAACCTTTACCCATTTTCTCACAACATTAAATACAAAACCAAATCTTCAAACAACATTCACAAAACCCCTAAACCCCGACTCAAAACCATTTCACCTGTACTCAAAATCAAACAGTGCTTTCAGACCATCACTCAATATATAAACACTTCATAGACACTACATAAAAAAAGGAGAACACAGCATTCAAAGCATGCAGTTAAAAATAAAATAAAATAATATATATGTAATACAATACGTAAACAACTTTTGCAATTACATAAAAAAGTATAATAACCACAACTGAGGTGAATATATTGTATACTGTATGTACTGCAAGTATAGTATTGTTGAATATTGTACTGGGTGTCTGTAATATTGTATTCAGCCTCTGTATAGTGTACAAATACAGTGGACAAAATGTGAAAGCCCAAAAGGTCAAAGAAAACTCTAAATGAAAAGTATGTTACAGTACACTCAAAAAAAGTTGTGCAACTGCAAAAGCAAGGTAAATGGGACATTCATTCTGCCTCAGCATCAAGTTTTCATGTTGAGTCCGGCCTGAGGACTTTGTCCACATCACAGGCAATGCTGTCTCTTGCCAGGCAAATGGGAAAAATCCTGGTGTGCTGGATCCAGCCTTGACAACACTCTCCAAACCTTGCTCTTCCTCCTCTTACACATACTCTTCCTCTTGGTATGCAACACAATACAGTATAGTGTCCATTACAGTACAGTAATAACTAAATAAATTTAGCCTCCTCTGCACTTTTTGGCCAAATGTCATTACAGTATACAACAGTTTCTCGATCTTCTGACAAAATACTTTCTCTCCCTCCCTTAGGCAGTCGTCTCTCAGTGCTGCAAAAATAATTGGATACAAATAGATTTGACAATCACGAGTTTGAGGGAGTACAATGTGCTACAGTTTACTGTACATAGAATAGTAAAAGTTCCCTCATGTACTGTAAAGTACTGTTAATGTGTAATTATACAGTGTGTGTAAGCAGTATAAAAATCCTGTAAATGATTATTTCAGCTCTCTCTCCAGTGTTAGGATTCTATTTCTAAAGCACATAATCACCTGTGCTCCTGTTTATATTATCCTTTGATTCTGATCATCAGTTATGGTACTTATTGTTTACTCATGGACAAATGTGTGCTATTTGAGTTAATTCTATTATGTGTTTTGAGTGTTTTATGAATGAGAACATGGTTGAGCCTGTGTAAATTGAAGGCATTTTTGTGTAGAATTTTGCAGAAATCATTAAGAAAATTGGAATATGTGTGAAAACAGGTGAAATGTGTAAAACGTATTGAGAAATCGGTCTTAGTTTTGAGAACTGAATGAATGGTTTGATTAAATCTGAATCAGTTATAGTGTGTTAGCAATTAAAAAAAAAAAACATACAAAAAAGGAAAGTGGACAAATTAACACGTTTGATATATTAAAACATTTGTGTTTAATCAATTATTTTAATAATTCAATTAATTTGACACCTATTATTTGAAAAAATAACCAATATGTGTCATTTTGACCCTCTTTATGCGCATTTGTGTATTTTTTTTTATTTTATTTTTTTGTGGTTCATGCATTCTAGGTTTAAATAAATAGTTTATTATTATTTATTTTACATGTATTTTTTTGCATTATAAATAATATAATAATCATATACAAATATTATATTCATAATAATTTATAATTATTTTACATGATTTCTTTAGGTTACACCAACAAAAAGTATTTTTTAATGGTCAGATCAGTTGTGCAGTATTTGGTCAGAACTGCAAAGTAAGGGAGTTGTGGACACAATCTCAATTAATCTTTACTTATTGCTAAATGAACAGGGCCAATGTCATTTGTTTTCTGCAACATTCTTACAATGTCACCATTATCTTATTACAGGACAATTATTTTGGAGGGGTGAATTGTTCAATACAAGCTTGTTGCGTTTGGGGATCAAACCAGCAACCTTCCGGTTAGCAGCCCTGAACATAACCACTATATTACACCAGCTGCTCTTTAACAGACGGTAACAAGCATGTCCATGCATGTTGGAAAAACACTTAATTTAATTTTATGGTTTCATTTCAGAGAGAGTAACTACCAGGAATCTCATGGATGCATCTCTAGTACAGAGTGAGTGTAGAAGGAAAGGCTTTCTATATGCAGGAGGTTTTGTGTGCTCTGGTGGGAAGGTCCATCTGTGTGAATGGGCAGTGGAGTGTGTCCTGTACCAGAGTTTGTGTGAGGCTACATTAGGTCTGCAGGGAGATGAAAAGTGAAATATTGTATAGAGACAGGAGTGAAAGGATTAAGCTGGCATGAGTGGATGTTGAGAGCATATAGGGCTGAGGAGCATCTATCATTTAGCCCTGTGTTTTAACCCCTGAAGATGCAGAGCCCCTCGGGACACGCTTGTATCTCCTCCATGTCCTAGAATGCTCTTATCTTATCTGCCATCAAATTGAAGTAACTGAACACTTTGTTCTGGTAGGTCACAATGCAAACAAATGCCAACCAAGTGTCTTGTTTTGTGTTTCTTTTTGATTCAATTGTTGTGAATGTACATTTGCAACACAGGGTCTTTGAAAAATTGGCCTCTACATAAATTTTTGTAGGTCCAAAAACATAATTATGCATACAACTCACTGCAGTTTCCAGCTGAAATGAACACAAGTGGCAGCAAAACACTGACAATGTGTTTTCATTTTGATAAAAATTAAGCATTTTGCTTTGCTTGCACATTATGATCTCAAAAAACTTATTTGTAAACCAATACAATTTAACCAGCTCCATTTGTTTGGCTTTTCTGACGTAGTAAACTTGCTCAGTAAGCTGTAGGGGGAGCTCTATAGAGAAACCCGCGAGCAAAAAGCGATAATAATGCTGCTTTAACACTATCGGTTAAGTTAATGGTTTGGTTCAATATAGGTGATATGTTATTTTCAAACACGCAAGCATTAAACTTTTAGTTTCACTCAACAGTCGTTTCATTTACGTACTGAAACTTATTCATCAGTTTTGAATAAAACTGAACACACTTTTAGAGCTAGAAACAAGCTAGAAGCAACATAATATATATATATATATATATTTTTTTTTTTTTCAGAAGTGTCGCTACATGCATGTTTTTCCATTGAGCATGTGTTGTTTATCTGCATGTTACATTATTGTTATGGTGCGATATGTTCTTAAAGGGATAGTTCACCCAAAAATTTAATTTCGGTCATCATTTATTCACCCTCATGTCATTCCAAACCTGTAAGGCTTTTGTTCAACTTCAGAGCACAGATGAAGATTTTCTTAATATTCTCTCATTATTGTTGTCCATCCATTGAAAGTCCACACAACCAAAATGTTCAAGCATCATAGTAAAAGTAATCCACATTTGCACTTTCTTGCTTGCATGTCACTCGTCCTTGGGGAACAGGTGAGACTCTGTCCAGTGTTGAACTCCAGAGGTTACATCATACTGGATGCCTCTTTTACCCTGAAAGGATGAAAAGCATTAAGAAACTCCCCAAAGACACTGCATGGAGGAATCTCTGTTACTCTATAAGACTGTGAGCTTATAGATTTGACGTTGGATTGTCTCAAATAGTGCAGACTGCATAATACATGCAGACTGTGCATGTGAAAACAAGCATCTGATGTTGAACTCTGTTACTCTAACACAAACATGATGTGCAAAACAATATTTCACAATCACTATGTTTAATGGAGTACTCACTATCATGGCATTATATTTGTATTCATTTTTAAATAATATATAAAATATAATAGTAGAGGGGTAGTTATTAAATGATGAATGTTTTCACTCCAAATCCTTCTTTCGTCTGTGAAACACAAAAGGAAAATATTTAAAGAATGTTACTGCTGCTCTCTTTCAGAAGATGAAAATTAATGGGGACCAGGGCCGTCATAAAAGCACCATAAGTAGCCAATATGACTTATTCCAAGACTAGCTATTATTTGAGTATAGTGGTTGTCACTGAAAAACTTCCAATACTTTCTAATAATATACTAATCAAGTTGCTAATTATTTTATAATTATTAAACATGGCAATTTTATGACCTCAAATTGATTGAGGGACTCAAAAAAAGGACACTTTAAAATAAAACAGTACATGCAAAGATGTATAGAAGCCTATTTCTGCCATTTCTCCCATAAATGTCATGCTTTGAAATCATAACAATGACTTAAAGTCGACCTGAAATCAAAATTGACTCTATTTACTCTATTGAAGAGAGTTTCAACCAGTATAGAGACAGAGCATATTTAGGCCACGCCCACACCGGGGGGGGGGGGGGGGGGGGCAATCCAACCATCTCCATTAACTTTGCATTGTTGAGAGGCTGCCTCCTGTCATTTCTGACTTATAACAAAGAAACAAAACAATGTCGAAAAGCTGCTATGTGACAAGGTGTACAGCAAACAAGCTAAAAAACCCAGAAATAAGTTTGTATAATCTGTCGAACCCAAAAACCAAGCATTTAAGGACACAAAAGTGGATACAGGCAATTGAAACAGAGCGCAAGTACTTGTCATATTACTCTGAGAACTACATCCACTGGAGCAGGGAACGTAATCGGCGACAGTATAGCTTAGCTTACAAAAATATAATATATAAAACTGACATTTGGATATTTGACTTACCAGTGACAAAATGTTTACTGCATTTTTTAGTGCATACTGAGTGTCCGGATCCCAATTTACCCATTCGTTACAGCCTGTACCCACTTTTGTGTCCTAAAACGCTCGCTTTTTGGGGTCGACAGATTATAAAAACTTATTTCTGGGTTTTTTAGCTTGTTTGCTGTACACCTTGTCACACAGCAGCTTTTAGGCATGTTTCTGTCATAAATGACAAGGAGGCAGCCTCTCGCAATGCAAAGTCAATGGAGACGGTTGGATTGTCTTCAGATTATGACACGTTGCGCTCTGTCTCTATAGCAAAGTGTTTATAAAAAAAAAAAAGCCTACCCTACTTTAAACGTCATAATTATATGATATAAAGTTGAAATGAATTTTTTTTGGGGATAATTTTGATATACTAAGTCATAATTATGACATAAAAAGTTGCGAGATAAAAAGTTATTAACGACTATTCACAAGATAAAAAAATGTAATTATGACATTTAAGTTAAAATTATGACAAAAAGTATTTTTTTTATATACTAATTTATGAGATAAAAAGTTGAAATGATAACATAAAAAATTTAAATTGTGACAAAAGCCATATTTTGATATTTCTAAGTCATAATCAAGAGATAAAGTAGAAATTATGACATAAAAGTTAAAATTATGACAAAAAAGTCATATTTCTGTCAGGACCACTATTGTCAAATACGTTTGGTATGGTTCTGTTCTGGGCCGGGTTTCCCGATAACGATGTATCTTAGCTCTTAAGAGCGCTTTCTACGTGCAAGGTTACGAATGCTCGCAGCAGTTCCACGAGCGTTTCCCAAAAATGCACTTAACATGAACGCGCGAGAACGCGCTATACGTGCTACTTAAGAGTCGCTGTCCATTCGTGAAGTGCTGAAACATAACCTTATATGGAATCGTATTCTGAACGTTTAACCTAATAACTGTCATCTGTTGTGGATTAGCAATCAAGACAAGTCTATTTAAAGCACCTACAGGCGGAGGCACTGACAAAATGCCTTAAAAAAAAACACAAAAAAAACAAAGATACCTTTCAAAAAGATTAAATTCCTGTAGTCAAGTCAAGTCAAGTCTTCCCCCTCGGGGTAGTTTTTGTTTGTATTTTGTTTTTATTTTTAATAAAAGCCTTAATTCTTCTGCGATTGAGTCCTCGCCTCACCTCCTCAGCCCCAAACCCTGACATTTCCCTTACACATTCATATACATTTTAACCAAAAATGTATCTTGAAAAATGGACACGCATGGATGGGATATGCGGTAGCACTTCATTTTACAGTCCTGTTCCACATGTTCTTGTTAAAGTTATTACAAAAACTGGGTAGTAACTAGGTACTAACCCTGAACCTACACCTAAACCCAACCTTAACCCCTGTAGTTACCTTAAATTACAGTACTTTCTTAGGTAAGTACACTGTAAGTACATGTAAGTGCATGTACTGTAAAATAAAGTGCAACCCGATATGCTTTAACTACCCACTGGCTTGGTACATTGGACAAGTCATTTTCCCATTATTATTATTATTTTCATCTACAATAGGTGAGACTCTAGTATACCAACTAGTGAATTGTTACTGTATAGGTCCAGTCTTTTTTTTCCATCATGGTGAACCTGGGATTTCCCGCAGTCCCCACAGCACAGTGCAGCAGACTGCGGAAGGAGTGAGAGATCGCTTGTCAGCGGGAGAAAGTCATTAATGGTAATTGTAAGTGGGGGAGTAATAGGGAGGTAATGTGCGCTGGCCTTCCTGCAGCGCCAGGCCCGAGGCTTGAGTTATTGACCCGAAGTGCAGCGCTGCGGTACACTAGAAAACAAAAAGGAAAGAGCACCCTCATGAACGACATAGCGACCTCTCCGCTGCTTTATGCTCTTTCTTTCTCTCGCTCTCTCATACATTATGCAGCAGCCATAGCGGATGGTGAAGCTGGAAGGAACAAAACGAGAGGTAAAAAACAGCAATAACAACAGATCAAGGGCTAACGGAATAACTGCAGAGATTGTTCAACGACACACACACAAAAAAAGCAGTGGGTGGATGCGTAAGGAACTCTGGCTGAATGCAACAATGTGATTTTTCACTGAGGAATGTGCAGACAGCATGCTTTAGCTCAGTGTTTTTTTATTGGTTTTGGATTAGAATTTTACACAAATTTGGGCATTAAAGAGTAGCTCAAAACAGCACCAGAATGTTTGTCAAACAAAAGCCAATGAAAATGTCCTCTAAATCAATTACTGAAATATATTAAAATTCCCATGAGCTGCATAAACTCAATGCTATGCAAAATGACAAGCACTAAAATGCTGTTGTAGTTCAGAACACATACTGGCTATCTTTACTGAATGCAGAAATGATTGTGGGGATGTTAGTACATAACAGAAAGTATCATGCATATTTGAAAAATACATCACAAGAAACATTAATGTCTTTTGAAGCTGTCTTTATTTATAGTAAACTAAATGAAATAATCCATTGACAAACACAATATTTTTTTTTTGCTATCTTGTGTAAATTCTACTTTTCTAATTTTGCTTTTGATTATTGTGAAATTCAGTTGCCAAAACAATATGATATGTATATACATTGAGAAAACATTTTGGCTTATGTCTAAAGAAATTAGATTAATATTAAATCAAAATTTAAACCTAAACATATATATAATTTGAGAAAAAAATATTTTTTAAGTTGGTTCAAAGTATAATTTCCCCAGTATAGTACACTTTTTCTTATCACACCAATTTTAAGTCAATATAATTCTCCAAATCCTTTTCTTGAACCAAGCTTAAAATCATGAGCCTGACTTCTGTGATCGTAGTGCCGCAACAACATCTGGGTCTTCAAAGTCACCATCTGATGTATCATTAATACGAATAACACATCCAGGAAATGTTTGGCATTCTTTGTACTTTCTTGAGTTTTGGAATTGAAGTTTGATATTGGCTTTTGATGTTGAACAGAAGGAGGCATAAGAATGCATATTAGGAAACAGCCTTGGAGTGCCTCCAAAAAAAAAAGGCCCTGTCTACACCTGGTATTACACCTTGTGATCCATTTTGGTTTATTGGATCACAAGTGAACGACACTAAATACAGGTGTAAACAGAGTCTAACTCGTTTTGAGCTTGTCTACTTTTTGACCACTTCCAAATGTAGCATGTGGAAGAATGTGTTTTATCAACCACAAAACACTGCCCACTCTCCGCCTACTGGCCTAATGCATAAACATTAAGGGAGAGGCGCGCTAAAGCAAGATGAGTTTGAAACTTTGTCGGCTGAAGACCCCACTTTAGTTTGAAGACGAAAGTGTAATATAACGGAGGCCAGCTAGTAAAGAGCTCTGCAGGTAAACCTCACTCCCTTGGCCACAAGAGGCACACTAGCGACTGACGCTAGAGGGTGAAGTCTTTAGTGTCCTTGTTAGTGCACCCACCTACCATGATGGAAACTTTGGTTTGAATCCCGCTCAGAGCAGGGCGAGAAGAACCGGAGGGGTTACATTGGTGCCGTGACCCGGATGGGAGTGAAGTTTAGGGGGTGAGTGTAACGGACGGCAGCTAGTAAGAGCTGTGTAAGTAAACCGGACTCCCCTGGCCTCATGAGGCGCATTGGCAACTGATGTTAGAGGCTCTTTATGTTATGTTAGTGATGTTAGTGTCCTTGTTAGCGCTCCCATTTCCCTTGCCGGTAACGTCAGTTCGAATCCCGCTCGGAGCGATGGGAGCGATGTTACACAAGCACAATGTCCTTTCAGCATTCTAACAGCATTCTGATTTCTAACACACACTCACAGAATTCGACGTGGTTTTACGGGTATCAGAGGAGAAACGAAAGCTGTGTTTGTGTCGTCTCCGGTTGTGTTCATATGCAAATTGCATGAGCTTATATCGTCCATTAGATCGTAAATCTGAAAAAGTCCATTGATTTACCCACACACAGACCCACAGAAGTTGAAAAAAGAGATTAATTAAAACACCAGGTGTAAATGAGAATGTGTCTCCCTCGTCTGCTTGTGATCTGATCGACCAAAGCACATCTTAATTCCAGGTGTAAACAGGGTCCTAGATACTGTCTAACGAGGCAACATTTTTAATTAACACCTATTGTCAATTGAAATCGAAAAACTCCAAAGGCAAATCCAAAACAAAGGAACATACCTGGACTTTTTTCCGCCCTGCATTTGGTGAGATGGCTGTTTAATATGCTTGTGTACAAAAAATAAATAAATAAGAAAAAAATGTACATGAAGCACTTGATGGAAGTAACAGATTGTTACCCATGACCTTGGTCATTTCAGTCATGTGTTGGCCCTCTCTGACAGGTCATTGATGAGGGCACGACTAGTACGACAGCCTGTGAAGTCATGATGGATGATGTTTACAGCGTCTCATACATCTAACAGCTAATGGATCATTAGATCTCACTCATCGCCACTCTCACTTATGACAATATAATGAGAAAAACAACATTCATGTTGCAGTATTGTGAAACTCCACAAGAACAATTTTCACCATTTCCACTGGAAGATGCACCTTCTCGCAGATGTCCCATGATTCTTTCACTGGGTTTCCATCTGACACAAATACACACAGAATAATTAAAAAGCACAGATGTACTCCATCTGGTGTGCCATTTTGAATGTGTAATGTTTCACTGTTGAATTTGTATTTCAGCAATTCAAAAAGCAAATGTGAGAATTTGGGGTTTGTCATTATTTATTAAGTCAAATGTTTATCATACTTTGTCTAATCTGTTTTCATTCTGTTCTGTCACATCTTGTGTGTTGGGTGTAAAAATAAAGAAAACCTGGTTACATGCTATTTTAAGGATGTGGTTACAGTGTAATTATAGTGTAATTACAGTGCAACTACTGAGTAATATCAATTAACAAAATGTAGGCCTACTATAGGGTTAGGATTAGGGTTTGGTTTAGGGTGTTTACACGACAACTGTACTAAAAACAGAAATGCTTTTCCTTTGTGTTTTTGACGTTGTCAAAACAATCCCATTTCACACAGATCCACTAAAATGACTAAAATCGCTGTATTATTTATACCAGACCAGTAGTTGGCGATGTCACTTTGTGAAGAAACAATGTTGTGTGATTCTCAATTCTCCTGTCATTGGCACTTATGATTTATGCCACCAATGAGAGTCTGACCACATGTGGTCAAAAAAAATGTGGACACAGCAGGTTTAGATCACACACTGTCCTACTCATCTTGTTTGATGGTTTTCTGGTCTTCCCATGTCTTTCTGTCTTTCTTTCTCAAACTCTCTCCTCCCAGTCACCCTATTGCTGAGCTGACAAGACGCTTGTCTGATCAGCTCTCATTTGTCAAAGCCTCCAGCGGTGTTATTTATTCATGAATTCACAACAGAGGGATCCACCAAGCCATGTGTCGGCAGAGTGCAGGGGTTAAGGTTGGGTTTAGGTGTAGGTTCAGGGTTAGTACCTAGTTACTACACAGTTTTTGTAATAACTATAACAAGCACATGTGGAACAGGACTGTAAAATGAAGTGCTACCGCATATCCCATCCATGCGTGTCCATTTTTCAAGATACATTTTTGGTTAAAATGTATATGAGTGTGTAAGGGAAATGTCAGGGTTTGGGGTTGAGGAGGTGAGGCGAGGACTCAATCGCAGAAGAATGAAGGCTTTTATTAAAAATAAAAACAAAATACAAACAAAAACTACCCCGAGGGGGAAGACTTGACTTGACTTGACTTGACTACAGGAGGAACAGACAAGGAGAAATATACGACGTACATACGACGAACCAGCACAGGACTGAAAACACAAGGAGAATAAATAGGGAGAGCAAACAGAGCAGGTAACGAGGTGGGGCAAATTAATCAATAATCAAGTAACAAGATGGGAGGGACTAGACAATCGACAGGAGAGCACATGGCACAAAGAAACATACATGACAAGCCACGTGCTCACAACAAACATGACTAGAACACAAGCACATGGCCAGTAAAACAACTCACAAGCCATGTGTTCACACAAAACGAGACATGAACACGCAGCTAATGAGAACACTCATAAGCCACGTGTTCACACATGAAAGTACACAGCTAGTGTAAAACACAAATGTCCCTTTCTGTCTTTCTCTCTCCTCCCAGTCACCCTATTGCTGAGCTGACATGGTGCTTGTCTGATCATCTCTCATTTGTCAAAGCCTCCAGTGGTGTTATTTATTCATGAATTCACAGCGGAGGGATACACCTAGCCACGTGTTGGCAGAGTGCGAGGGTGGCAGCGTCGCAGAGAGGCCTGCTTCAAAGCCTTCAGAGCCCCAACACAACCCCCTGCAGAAGCTCAAAGACGGCCACGAGGCTTCAGCAGGGCCTGAGCTTTCAGGAAACATCCCTGCGGCCGAGCCGAGCCGAGCCGAGCCGCAACACGCCATTCTATTTTCAGAAGAGATCAGACCACAATGCAAACTGTCATTATTCTTCCAACCCTGTGAGACTGTTTTCCTCTGTGGAGAATGTATGAGGGATTTTCGCCCAGCTTTTCTCTGCAACAACCGTTAAAGAGTTATTTCAGCCAAAAATAAAAATTCCATCCGCCATCATGTCCCATATGTCTTTGGTTCATCTTCCAACCACAAATAAAGATATTTTTAAATGAAACCTGAGATGTTTCTGCGGCTCCATTGAGAGTCCAGGTTATCAAAATTTAGAAGACAGTCATAAAGGCATTGTGAAATGTGTGATACGCTCAATGAATGTCTATGATAATCATATGAAGAGTTCAGATGTTCAATAATTTCACTTAAACGGCAATGCAAATTACCTATTAATTATCATTTAAGTGAAATTACTTAACTTAAATATACAAGCTTTATAAAAATGATCATTCTAGAAGAAAATTTCAGATGGCACTTAGAGGCTTTTGCATCTGAACTCTTCATATACATATAGCTATTATTTGCTAAACTAACCTGTTGGTGCTTTTGAAAGACATTTGGAGCGGTCACAAACACAGGAGGAGGCAGACAGTTTTAGGTGCACACAGTGTTTATTAAAAGCAGAGTGGTGGTGGAACAACAGGAACCAGATGATGGTGAGAGAATGGTGACTTGTAGAATGATGATGATGACTGAAGTGGATACTCTGTGCAGGTGATGAGTAAACACGAAGACAGGAGATCTGGATCCGGATGACGGTCGGATGACGGTCGGATGACGGTCGGATGACGGTCGGATGACGGTCGGATGACGGTCGGATGACGGTCGGATGACGGTCGGATGACTGAATACAGGACAAGACAATCTCAGGCGAGTATACTGGTAAGGAGTCTGCCATAAATCAGTGTATACAGCAACAAGACCAGACAAGGAGTGAAAGGTGACCAGGACATATAAAGGGTGTGTTGATGAGGGAGTGCAGGTGCAGCGAGTCAGTACTCTGGTGATGTGAACGAGTGGGCGGGTCCTGGTGATAGAGTGATGATTGGGGCTGTGACGTGTGGCTGACTCTGTGACAGGAGCTTTTTAAGAGGAAAAAAAGTTACAATAGCTGAAATATGTAGAATGAATTTAGTTTTAGCAAAAATATACTTTATTCATTAAAATAACATAATACATGTGCAAGAGAGCAATCTAGAAATACAAAGCCAACCAATAAAATGATGTTAAAAGTTTTTTGTTTTTTTTTACTTTAAATGTCATCAAACAGCGCACACAAGTTTTATTGCTATCATAACTAAATGTATACAAATCCTAACTATTTGCAATAAATAAATAAAAACCTTTTACAGCCTTCTAAAAACGTTTTTGTCTCCATACAAACATGGAAACTATGTTGACTGCCAGTCATTCACAGAGCAATCAGCCTCCATGCATAAACAGATGTTAGACTGAAGGCAGATTCTGACAGCAATCAGCCTCCAAAAACTCTCTCCATACAAATACTGATGGCCAGTCATTCAGGCAGCAGACAGCATTCAGTCTCCAAAAAAACAATCTTTTGTCTCAATACATATACAGACATTCCGCTAATGGCTTCCGCCTACAGAACGGGCCATCGATATGATTTTGACGCTTACTTCACTCTCTGAGTCATTCTCATCCCCACTTCTTCTCTAACACGTCCTCATGAGGGAAATAAAAAGTTTTTGGGCGACGAGGATCCATTTTTCAAGAATGAAGGTATGTAGTTTTGATTCTGCATGTTTTCTTTTGTATTTCTAACACAAATTACTATATTACGGTTTCTAAAGCATTTCTATCATAAAACAGAGACCAGATGCTGACGTCAAACCCATAGACCTTTCAATATATATATATTTTGTTGACATTCGTAACATTTGTGGACATTTGTCTGTATAGTGAATGTAAACAAAGGTAAAAAAAGTGACATCGGCTCGTGAGCAGGGATCATTCGCACCAACAGGCTAAACTAAATGGTAAAACTCATTATTTACAAGTTAAATAACAAAAAGTGCTAAAGGCCGATACAGGAATGTACCTGCAATTCCCTGACTGATCGCTGTTATTATATCATGATTTTACTACAGCTAGAAAACATTTCATAATAAGAGTTTTAGTATTATATAAAAATATAAACGTATACCTCAGAGAGGTGTTGATCACACTTTCTAAGAAGGGATGCACACACTTAAAAGTATTTTTATTTCTATTTCCAAGTGAATTTTGCAAAAAAGGTACATTTCAAATTCACCAAGATGAAGTTTGTTGCTGCTGTTTTGTTTAGTCGGCGTCTTTAGCAGTTGAGCTATAACTGCCAGCAGTACATCAATAAATAAATCCTACCACATTGTAACTATGTGTGTATATATTTTTCATCCTATCCCAGCTTAGAGACAACTATAAATAAATCATGCAAAAAGTTTATTCCCTTGAAAAATGCACTAGAATAGTGCTGTAGCCTATATGTAGGACTTTCTAAATCTATCAAATATTAGCATGCTGCCTGTTTAGTAAGCAGACAGCAGACAGCGCTTGAGTTTTCAGAACAGTGACGCTATCAAAACATGCCACTGTTTGTTTGAGCGTCATGATATTTGCAATTCCGTTTGATCACGCCGTTGACACGTCAGCTTTGACTGTTTCGAATTCTCTTCGCTTCAGAAATTGGAATCATTTGCGTCATAACCTTCACCGATTTCTGATGAAGTAAAGGGCAAACTCAAGCATATGACTCAAAAAATGGATGCTGTCTATTGGGCGAGAGGTTTCTATACTGAAGTGGTCATTAACTACCCTATGGCTCCGGCTCATCAGTGCACAGTGGGAAGCAGAGAGAAGAGCGCCAGGTTAACATGACCTCTGAAAAGAGAAGAGCTCTCAACCCTACTATACTCAACAGCTCTTCTGGAAGCTATTCTCATCCTTTTTAATCAGCTCCCTCCGCTCAGAGGAGAGCCGCTCTGGTGCAGCCTCAGTGCTTCCGAATTATGGCTGTGACATTTTCCCCTGGTCCCTGTCCTTGGATTTCGGGTTCCACCTCAACAAAACCTCACACCCCTGCTTGGTGTCTATGGTGCCGCAGTCATAGAGAGATTGCTGAAGAAGTAAAAACTTAAATTACTTCTATAATTACTCTTTTGAAATGTTAATATTTGGCAATTTTATTGACTAGACATGACTAGAAATTATTTAACCCCAAAGGAAAGAATAACCAAAAATTAGATCTCAACTGTTTCTCAAATGGAGGCGTTTTGTGTTACTCTTCTGCTCTTCCTGTAATCATCACATAATTTCACAGTGTCCTCTAGAGGTTTTTTTTTTTTTTTTTTACCAGTTATTTTTCATTATGTTTAATTTGTAATTTTGTTTAATGTAAAATAATTATTGTGTATTTCTGTCATGACAACTCTCGGAGACATTGGTATGATAATGGATATGTTAATGTATTTGGTCTTGGCGGAATAGATCTGCTACGCTGCTGCTGCATATGTAACATACATTAAATAACCCCCGTAGCTGATCTATACAGGTGGAGCTGGGGAGGTGAAGGGTTTCTGAAAGCGCGCTGCATACTGCTAACAGCAACACTAACGGTATTTGTTTGAATGTTGAGCTGAAAGCTCATTGGCCACTGATACAACCGCAACCAATCAAATGTAGATGATGATGCGATCACTACCAAATAGGTTAATGCCCTATCAGTCTGCGCTATCTAGAGTGTCACACCAGAACTTGGTATTTATTTTCACAGCAAAAAGAAAAAAATATATTCTTAATCAGTCAAAGATTAATGCTTCCATATACTCCTAAATTACGTTACAAACTAACTATGTAATTTGGTTTTATGTTTTTCAAAATTCTGTTGTCTGCTTGTTTATAACATATAAAAGAGTAGGCAAAAAGTATTCACATACTTTTTGCCTATAAAAGAGTAGGCAAAAAGTATGTGAATGATCTACTTCTTCGGGAGAGATTCTGAAGTGTGCATACGATGGACACTTTACTATCCCATGAGGCCATAGGAGAGGATTTATGAACAGCAGTGAAGCGACAAAACTGATGTTGATAAGTCACATGATAATGACAAAATGGCAAATATAGTACGTCTAGATTACACAACAACACATATTCATATTATATAGAACATTCTTTTTTGTGGTTGTGAAGTAATTACTTTTTCAAAGTAAGTACTTACTCAAGAGAGTATGTGATTTCAGACATCCAATGTCCACATTGAGTTGCTGCCATGTGATTGGCTGTACCTAATAAAGTGGCCAGTAAGTCTACATCTCAATGTGGACATTGCATGACTGAAATCACATACTCTCTTGAGTAAGTACTTACTTTGAAAAAGTAATTACTTCACAACCACAAAAAAGAATGTTCTATATAATATGAATATGTGTTGTTGTGTAATCTAGACGTACTATATTTGCCATTTTGTCATTATCATGTGACTTATCAACATCAGTTTTGTCGCTTCACTGCTGTTCATAAATCCTCTACTATGGCCTCATGGGATAGTAAAGTGTCCATCGTATGCACACTTCAGAATCTCTCCCGAAGAAGTAGATCATTCACATACCTTTTGCCTACTCTTTTATGAGTACTGTGAATTCAGACTTACTTCTTTTGTCACATACTGTTTTTCGCCTACTATAGAGTAGGGAAGTACGCGATTTTGGATGCAGGCAATCTGCTGAAGTTCTAACTGAGGATCAGAATAGGGAAGAAAGAAACGTGTCATAGTTGTTGTTGCAAGACGGGTTGGTCTGAGTATTTCAGAAACTGCTGATCTAATGTGATTTTCACACGCAACCATCTCTAGGGTTTACAGAGAATGGTCCGAAAGAGAGAAAATATCCAGAGGTCAGAGGAGAACTGGTTCCAGTTGATAGAAAGACAAGTCGTTACAATGGAGGTCTGCAGAAGAGCATCTCTGAATGCACATCATATCGAACCTTGAAGCAGAAGAGCTACAGCAGCAGAAGACACACCGGTGACACTCCTGTCAGCTAAGAACAGCAAACTGAGGATACAATTCACACAAGCTCACCAAAATTGGACAATGGAAGATTGGAAAAATGTTATCTGGGCTGATGAGTCACGATTTCTGCTGCGACATTATGTTGGCAGGGTCAGAATTTGGCATGAAAGCATGAATCCATCCTGCCTTATCAGCGGTTCAGGCTGCTGGAGGTGTAATGGTGTGGAGGATATTTCCTTGCCATCATGGGTGAGCAGCCGACAAATCTGCAGAAACTGCGTAATGCTGTCATGAAAATATGGGCCAAAATATTTCAATTCATTTCAATTCAATTAAATTCCTTTTATTGTCATTGCATGTATTATACAGTTAAATTAATTAGCAAACATTACGGTGCACCCACGCATGACAACACAACAACAATAATTAAGACACCATAAATGTAACACACTACAATACAGAAACTTGACAGTTTCATGTAAAGATACTGCACATTGTTGTCACAATGTGGATCTTTGAGAAAGTTAGCCAGACAACTCAGACAACGTGAGTTAAATAATTGTTCCAGTGAGGGCAGAGAGTCGGCGATGATCTTCTGGGCTGAGCTGATGACCCTCTGGAGGGCTCTCCTATCCGCTGCTGAGAAGCTGGTAAACCACACAGAAATGCAGTACGTTAGTACACTCATGGAGCTACGGTAGAAGGATACCAGAAGTTTCCGTTGCAGTTGATTTTGCCAAAGTATTCTCAGGAGCCTTTCTGAGCCTTTTTAACTATTTCGGTGGTGTTGTTCGCCCGTGAGAGATCTGCAGCAACAGGGAAAATTTCCATACAGTCCCCATTAATGTATAAAGGCGTCATGACTGCATTGCTCTTCCTGAAACTTATTATGAGTTCTTTTGTTTTTTAAGAGTTCATTATTATGAGATTATTATCTGAACACCACACCGCCAGTCTTTGGACTTCGTTCCTTTAAGCAGTCTCATCCTCTGGAGGACAGATGGGGGCACAGACTAACAGTCTGAGGGTGATTTGTCAAAAAGTCTTTGATCCAAAGACAAATGGATTGGGAAAAGCCTAGGTCCATTGCTGTAAACATTTGAAGAATGTTTATAGCACCTTGTTAAATCTGTCGACAAAGAATTAAGGCAGTTCTGAAGGCAAAAGGGGGTCCAATCCAGTACTAGCGAGGTGTACCTAATAAAGTGGCCGGTGAGTGTAAATACTGTATGTACAGCATCTCTACTAAATATGCATCAAATAATATATTTTACAATCCCAGTCACATTCTTCCTTCACAATCATCATTTTTTTCATATAAAAATTTAACAATTTGTATAGAATCACACAGCTCAAATAGCAAATATGTATATCTGCAGTACAAGTAACTGTCATAAATAAAATTATAAATATATATAAAAAAAAAAAGCTAGGGTAAAAAACATCTTCAGAATAAAGTATCCTCAGCACTCAACTCCTCTGCTCAGCTGAAATAAGTATATAGATCCTGCAGTAATAAATATATCGGCGCTGTCACACACTGACATAATGCTGTAATGTAGCAGAATGGCGTTAATGCTTTGAACTGCATTATAGCAGAAGTCGAGAGCTCATGAAACTTTCAGCATTATTCAGTCCTGATGGGCTGCAGTTTGTGCAAAGTGCTGATGTCGTTTACTGTCGGCAGGACACTGCTCTCGCTGGAAAAGAGATTGAGTGTTGAGTGATGAGGATGATGATGATGATGATGATGATGTTGATGTGAGAATGAGGGGAGGCAAGAAGGTGAATGAAAAGCACGTAGACGCTCACACCGCTTGACCAACGTCACATTGGCCCTGTAGGGCGGTGGGATTACGGGACAGATGGTGGAGAGGAGCGAGATCTGGATTAAAGCTGCTCTCTGGATGAAGATGAACACCAGACTGAAAGCAGGTTAATCCCAATCCCATCATTCCCTGCAGCAAACACTGGGCCTTACTTCTGCACAGATAGAGCTGTTTTTGTCACTGGTCCTCTCCTTTGGTTTCATCATAACTTCCCGAGACTCCAGAGAGCAATTTAGTATGATATATGACATGATATATGGCACTACTTCAAATTCTGGTGTATCTGAAAGAGGGCATCCAAAAAGATAACACTTTTTTAGCTCTTTCCCCGTCAGCGTTTACTTGAAAAATTGCCAGTCAGCGCCAACATTTTTGATCATCTTCACAAAACTTTCATGGCCTCCAGAATATGTACACAGCCAAAATATCAGAAGAAAGAACAAGAGTCTCAGTTTTTAAATAAACAGACAAACAAAAAAACAAAAAAAGCATTCTTTTTTATCACATAACACTTGAATGTGGGTGAGTTTCATAAAGAATAAAAATAAAAACAAGACAATGTTGCTGAATGTCAATCATAGTTGTCAACATAGATAGATCGAGTCCATCAACACCCCCAAAGCTTGCACAGTCCTATACCTCATCCTGAGTTCAACATTTTATTCGGTAACGTTGTTTTGATTTCTATGCGGTTGAATGCTTCATGATTACATTAGCTTGCTAGTGCTAAAGCAGCTTCTATACACTCATTCTGGTTTATGCCGGGCTCAGACTTACACAATATTTTGCTGGTTGCTTCCCGACCAATCATCACTTGCCGTCTTTAATGATGTTCATGATGTCATAGAGAAGGCGGAGCTAGCGACTGACTTACAGAAACAAGAGCATAAACAATGTCTAACAAAATGGCGTGTTAGCTTAATTCTAATTCCAGTACTCATCGGGTTTGCTGAAGCGCATCGGCTATCGTTCGCCAGCATTGGTAGTTCCTCAAGGGAACATCATAAAGGCAGGAGTAATGTTGCCAAACACCTTTCCTCCATTGCATAAGTCCACCTTGCAGCACCAATACCATTGTTTCGTTTCGCCATGTTTGAAAACTGTGTACGGAAGAGGTTCTGTGCTCCTATTGGTCAACATCACAAGGAACCCGTCGTGGAGGACCGAAAAAAAGCATGCTAGTTTTTCTGTTGGGACGTCCTGAAGTGTTGCAGATGTAGCGTGGGTTGTTGTTCTCTATAACACACAATACGAAATAAAACAAACGATTCTTCCAAACACCCACTGTCGTTTACAGATCACAAAAAAAAAAAAAACACCAAAAAAAGAAAAACAGTGCCCCCTACCATATAACAGTGAAAACATGGAAAGCTGGAAACATTTGTCAATGGTGTTGCAAGTTAATGCAAGGAAATATTTCTCAGATGGATTTATTTACATTTTCTTTTTAATTTTATTGGCAATTCAGAACTATTTTACACTTTGGCAAATTAGCACCTAATTCAAGTCGTATTGAATTAGAAATATTGATACCTTAATATTAGTAATATGAATGATATTAATATTAATAATATTAGTACCTTTTCGTACAATTTGCTTACACTCTACTGATGGTTACAGGTTTAGAAGTGAACCTTCATGCTTGCTTCTTTTTTTTCTTTTTTTATTATTAAATCATACATTTTCATACAAATTGCATCATACAAATTCATTTGAAATCACCAACTCTTTAAATACTTAGTTCCCTTGAGATCAGTTTGTTTTTGCTCCAACAGCAGGCACACGGAGTACCATTAAAAAGTCTAGTATTCATAAGAGCCACATAATAGTGTAATATAATACAAAACAATATAATATAATACATTTTTACAAATGCAAATTATACACTACACTCTTAAATGGAATAAACACTATAAATATTTAATAAACACTATGATATACTAGCTATGTCTAAAATCCAATTGCTGTACCACATGTGGTTATCTATCTAAAGTAAAGAAAGGGGACTGTGCTAATACAGGTTTAGGTCAAACCAAAGCATCCTACAGAAAATATAAATACAAAAGAATGAGCAATACGACTGTAATATGATCATGTATAACAGCCTGACAGAAGCATATGTTACTGCTCCCACAAAAATGTGACTCACAGATTTACAGCAGTCTATCATTGTGAGTCACTCAAAGGTCTTGTAATGCTTTGCAGCTGATACATCAGGTCACACGCCTCCAAATCTCCTGCATGCTGATCCATGATCTCGCTGTACCTCACCAGTCAGACCGCAAACACTTATCACAGCTCATCGTCATCACGCAATCATGCACCTTGAGACAACGTCACTGGATGGATGTGAATGGATTTTGAATGGCTCTGTAATAAATCTACCTCAATGGAAAAAAAAAGAAGAAGCGAAATAAATGTTAATTGACAGAGATAAAAACATAAGATTTAATAAACTATTAGACTACCTTATACAGTATATAAAGCAGACTGCATCATATACAATATGCAAATTGCAATCAAATCTATGCTGAAAAACCTGCTGCACACAATCTTCTACATGCCTTCTGTCGTCAGATTGACAGATTATTTTTAGCAAGAAAATAGCCTTTTAGTGATTGTAAAATATTATAATTGGGCCTCTGAGGAAAACTGAGGTGTTTTGTCCTCCTCGAGTTTGAGCTCCATATTTTAACTATAGCATACTATATGAGCCATAAAAGCCTGATTTAAATTATGAAACTTGACAAAAATACAAATGCAATTTTTTTTTTTTTTTCAATTCAGTCAATCAATTATACTTCAAATATATATATTTATCTGACCAATATTTCATTTGTCAGGCTTTACAGGGTTAAGTATGACTTTTTTATCCAATCTTTGTGTGTCCCGATTGATTTTCTCCTCCACAGGAAGACGTGAGTCTCGGTGAGTGTGTTCAGCCTGTGTGTTCATGATCTCTGATCCTCAGTGCATGAAAGGTCCAGTCAGGCAGCGTTGTTCCAGTCGTGACCCTGATGATTGGGCTTTGTAAAGTTGATGGCATATTGTGACCAATATCCTTGAGGTGTATGTCACAGAAGCGTTGTTAATACCAAACATAATGCAGTACATTTGTGTATGTTGATGAGCAATCAACACTTGATTTGCTCATGATTTTCACATATATATATTTTGGCCTAAATGTAAGATTTATGTATTGGGCTACTGTAGTTTAGTGTGTCACGGTCTGTCATCGATGTCGGCCTTGATGGATATTTTTATTCATTCAAAAGTGGCTGGCGCTTCTTTAGAATGAAAGGGGGCTATATGTAATTTTTTTTTTTTTTTTTTTTTTTTCTGTGCCAATGTGTGAATAGCTTTTAACAAAAGATTAAAAAAAGCAAGACATTCCCCGACTTCTTAGTTTGTCTATGAAAGCATGTAGAAAGCATGTTTTTATGTTAAGGACTCCAAAAAATCCAAAAGATGTGACGTTTAGTCACATAGTCAGATCCATATAGTCTATATTCTCAAAAATACTTTATAATCAATCTATCATAACAGTGTAACTTTAATTACCTCAACCATCGGACATGCTGCCGGTGAATCGCAGAGCTGGTGCAAACATATCCACATCGCTATGATCAGATGTTTTCTCAACTGCTGTTTTCTCACCACTGTCATTTTTTTGTTGTGTGTTTATTTTGTTATTGAGGAAAGCGCTCAGCACATATTTATGAAAAAGAACTTCGCCATGAGTATGTCGTTTAATCACGTTCAGTCTCTTGTACGTTACATGTACATGATTGCGAGCATGAGCAATACGTTTCTGGCTGCAGTTTACTTAACGGCTACCGATATCACCGGTATAACAAGAGTTTCTGAATTTTACATTGAGCCCCTTAAAAATTAAAATGTACGTTTAAATGTTTCTAAGTTAACAAATAAACAAAGTAACTATTCAGACATCTTTTCTTGCTTTCTTGTTTTCATGTTATTAGGGCCCAAGCCCTGAAAGGGCGAAGGCCCTATTGTTTTCGTTAGGATTATTTTTATTAGGGCCCAAGCCCTGAAAGGGCGAAGGCCCTATTGTTTTCGGTAGGATTATTATTATTATTATTATTATTATTATTATTATTATTTTGTCAACCTTTCGGGCACTTTTGGGGCCCTTAACATGCTCGAAAACTCTTGAAATTTTGCACACACGTCAGAACCCGCGGCCATCAGGGCCGGACTGAAGCTGGTACCCGGGCGTGGCAGGGGGGCTCGACAGCGCCCCCTGGAACGGGATCCAAACACGTGTCCATAAATCAAACACGCTTGCATGTAATAATATGAAACTCGGTACACATATAGATCTCATTGGGCCGAACAACTTTCGTGCTCTAAGTTTTACGCCAGCCAAACAGGAAGTTGGCTATTTAGCGTTGTTTGGAAACGCATGCTGTGGAATTTAATGTACTCCTCCTAGGGAATTCATCGATTCGCCTCCAAACTCGGTGTGCATGAAGTCAAGACATTGAGGATGCTAAATTGCGGACGGATTTTTGATATCTCGAACGGTTTGGCCGTGGCGAGGAAACAAATTTATGGCGAAAAAATGAAACAGGAAGTGTGTTATAACTTCTGCATACATTAACTGATCTTGATGAAACTTCAGCAGTGTGTTCGTTGTAAGAGGCCGATCACATGGATGTGACTATTGTGAGTCAAAGTTATAGCGCCACCAACAGGCAGCAGGAAGTACATCACTTTCAAAATGCTTTGAAATCAGTGTCTTATTTTTACCCGATTTGCTTCAAACTTTATGCGTACAATGTAGACACACGGCAGATGTAAACCTGTGAAAGGATTATTGATATCTTAGATACTGTTGCCGTGGCAACGCATCAAACTTTAATATTATTTTTTGATGCTTTTGAGACTCTTAACATACTTGAAATTGCATGAAACTCAACAGACACATCACATTTATTAGCCCGTAGACATGTGCAAAGTTTCAGAAACGGGCGTGGTGGAATGGCTCAGTAGCGCCACCTTTAGTCAAAAATGGGGGCTTAGTTTTTCCTAGAATCACAAAACTTGGTATGTGTATTGTTCTCATCAAGACGGACAACTTTCTAATTTACATGAACCATCTCCGACCAACAGGAAGAGAGATATTTTGGTTTGAATGTGGATTTTCTGAAGAATTTTCTCTCCCTCTCTCTGTGTCTGTGTGTGTGTGAGGGGAGGGGGGGATTTGACTATTGCTTTTATATTGTTAATCAAGGTTTCAGGGGCTTTTGGGGTCCTTAACGTGCTCAAAAACTCTTGAAACTTTGCACACAGGTCAGAACCCACGGCCATCAGGGCCGGGCTGAAGCTGGTACCCGGGCGTGGCTGGGGGGCTCAACAGCGCCCCCTTGAACGGGGTTCTAAAACTTGATCCATATATCAAACACGCTCGCATGAATTAATATGAAACTCGGTACACATATAGATCTCATCGGGCCGAACAACTTTACCCCGGTCAAGTTTTACGCCAGCCCAACAGGAAGTCGGCTATTATGGGTTGTTTGGAAAACGCTTGCTGTGGAATGTGAAATACTCCTCCTAGAAAATTCACCGTGTCCCCTTCAAACTCGGTGTGCATGTAGTCAAGACTTTGAGGATGCTAAATTGCGGACGGATTTTTGATATCTCGAACGGTTTGGCTGTGGCGAGGAATCGAATTTATGGCGAGAAAAGAGAAACACGGAAGTGGAATAACTTCTGCATACATTAACTGATCTTGATGAAACTTCAGCAGTGTGTTCGTGGTAAGAGGCCGATCAGATGGATGTAGCTATTGTGAGTCAAAGTTATAGCGCCACCAACTGGCAGCAGGAAGTGTGTCACTTTCAACATGCTTTTGACAAAAGTGGGGGGGTTAGTTTTAACTACAGTAAAGAAAAAACAGTTTGTATATTGTTCTCATCAAGCCGGACAACTTTCTAATTTACATTCAATAGCTCTGGCCATCAGGAAGTCAGATATTTTGGTCTGAATGTGAATTTTTTTGCAAAATCAGCCTCTGAATTTTTAGCCACTCCTCTTAAACTATTTATTTTATTCGTACCAAACTTTTTCAACATGATGAAACTACATTAAATATGCTAAATTGTGAATGGATAATAAATATCTCAAATGGTTTTGCTATGGCGAGGGATTAAAGTAATGTCCAAAAAGGAAACACTAAAAATCTTCTAAAAATGTAATTATATACCATTTATTTCTATATAAAAGAATACAAATATCACAACTAAACCCATTTTATTCTGTTTTTGCAATTCAAGAAGAATGAAAAAGTTAAAACAGGCTATTTAGTGCTATTTGGTTCAACAAAAAAGCAAACATAGGGCTATACTGCCCTCTTGTGTCCAAAAGGACATCAAAATAGTATATAAAACTTTTTACCAGGTAGGCCAATATTGTATTTAAATATACATTTATTAGGTAGGGGAGAGTGGGGTGAGTTGTGCCAGTTTTTACTCAAAGTGACTTTAAAGTGAGGCCATGGCAGTAATGCCTTCAACTTAAGGATGTACATATATTTCAGGATGTGGTGCATCCCTGAGAACAATAACTTTGGATCTGAAATAAATTGTTTCAGAAATATAGCTCTTGGAAAAAAAGTGGTCTCATGGCACAACTTGCCCCTGGTGCGGGGGAAGTTGTGCCTTTGGGGGAATACAATGGGGGTAAATTGTGCCAGTGATTTCTGAAGTAAAACAGAACATTTTAATGTTATGAACCATAATGCTATATGAAAGCAAGATAAATTCAATACAAAATTACTAATTTAAGGTTTATTTAGATATTGTCACCCTAGAATACCATAGCATGCGTTTTTCCTACTATGGTCAATTGCATAGGGATTTTGTATTGAACATAACTCTGGATCACAGTGTCATAGAGACAAGGGGGCGGGCTCATTTTACTCAGACGACCAATAAGTCTCTCAGGATCATTGTGAAGCTATCAAGCTACGCCCTAGCAACCATTTAGAGCACCATAGCAACACAATATATGATATTTGTGAATCATTTCAGGCAAAAAGGCTTTTGCAATAGATGCCTGTTGACAGTGCTGTTTGTCAATTATGTAACATATAAGAATAAAGTGACTAGGCTGATTTCTAAACATCCTATTGTGACATAGGCCACTTAAAAACGGAATAAAACTTCTCTTTAATAACATAGTGCAAACTCAAAACTGAAATCAGTGTTAGCTAAATTAAACAAATAACAGGCAGGCCCAAGTAAAACAATGATGAGGCATGCCCATCTCCTCACTTCTCAAGATTATCCCCTGTGAGAATGTAGGTCTAGGTGGTCTGGATCTGGCACAACTTAACCCAGGCCCTTTGGCACAAATCACCCCGGACCCACAAGTTTGAAAAACTAGCATGATCCAGCAGTTAAGAGCTAACATCATGCTAACTGTATAGACTCATTGTGTAGCCTACTAAAGCACTAAAACATGTGTGAAATGTTTTCAAACTTGTCTATAATTGTTCAGACACTACAATCAAAAAACCTTAATCATAGAAATTTTACTTTAAAAGGGAAAAAACATTTTTTTGCACTAAAATATGCTTAACTCTCATGCCATGTGTCTCTCTTCTTTGGAGGACGAGTAAAAGTGATTGCTTTTCAAAATGATGTGGTCACATGACCAATTTCTTCTATGGTTTTCCAGAAACAAGGGTGGAACTACTTCCCCCCCTGGCACAAATCACCCCACTCTCCCCTATGTGTCTGATGATATTTTCCCACCGGTTAATCGACGTGTGACACGAGTGGGTGCTTTTAAATCGCTAATATAATAGTGAAAGAAAAATAATGATAATGTTGCACACACAAATCACACACATGTGGGAAAGAATGATGCTTTTAAACAACACTAAACCGCCATTAGGTGTCGCCAGGCATCCATCTTAATAAGCGAGTCATTGATTCATTCGTTCAAACGATTCGTTCGAATGAGTCGATCATGATTAAGACAGATGTTTATGGATTGATCATTCAATCTTTGAGTCAACCGATTCGTTAAAAATGCTGAATCGTTCAGTTATGAGAAAACACGTGATGGTTCTGCCGTGATCTTTGTTTAACTATTTTCGCTGCTGAAACAGAACAAAAACAGTCAACATTGAATCTAAAATGTAAGTGACTTAATTGTAACTGTTTATTAACCTGTTGTATGAAATCTAGGGGTGGGAGAAAAAATGTATTCTTAGATGCATCGCGATGCGGACGTGGACGATTCTGAATCGATTCACAAATGTCAAAAAATCGATTCTCTAAAAAAATATTTTTCTAATAACGTAATATTGACGGAAGGCAAAAGGCGGAACTCTAAGCGGACGTGCGTGCAGTCTGTGGCGCGCACATAACAGAGAAGTTTCTTCTGCTCACCAAGGCTGCATTTATTTGATTAAAAATACAAACAAAAACAGTAATATTGTAAAATATTATTCCAATTTAAAACGGCTGCTTTCTATTTTAATATATTTTAAACTGTTATTTATTCCTGTGATCAAAGCTGAGTTTTCAGCATCATTACTCCAGTCGTCACTGTCACATGATCCTTCAGAAATTATTCTAATATGATGATTGATACTCAAGAAACATTCATTATTATTTTAAATGTCGAAAACAGTTGTGTACAGTCTTTGATGAATAGAAAGTTCAAAAGAACAGCATTTATCTGAAATCTAAAGCTTTTGTAACGTTAAACACTACCGCTCAAAAGTTTTGGGTTAGTAATAATTACAATTTTATTTTTGGGGGAAATAAATAAAATAAATCAGTACTTTTATTTATGAAGGATGAGTTAAACTGATCAACAGTTACAGTAAAGACATTTATAATGTTAAAAATATATATATTTGAAATATATGCTGTTCTTTTGAACTTAACATTCATCAAAGCATTTTGAAAAAAAAAATCTGTACACAACTGTTTTCAACATTGAAAATAATAATGAATATTTATTGAGCATCAATCATCATATTAGTATGATTTCTGAAGGATCATGTGACACTGAAGACTGGAGTAATGATGCTGAAAACTCAACTTTGATCACAGAAATGAATTACTATGTAAAATATTTAAAAATTGAAAACAGCTGTTTTAAATTGGAATAATATTTCACAATATTACTGTTTTTGTTTGTATTTTTAATCAATAAATGCAGCCTTGGTGAGCAGAAGAGACTTCTCCTAAAAACATTAAAAATCTTACTGACCCCAAACTTTTGAACAATAATATATATATATATATATATATATATATATATATATATATATATACATATATATGTATGTGTGTGTATGTATATATATATATATATATAAATATAGCTGCAAGCAGCGATGGAGGGCCCAAGCCGGCGGTACCGCCACCCCGGTGCCTTTAGGTAACTAAAGGCACCGGGGTTGCGGTGCCACCGGCTTGGGCCCGTAATCGCTGCTCGCAGCTATATTTATTATTATTTTTTTTCTACTTCTCGGGCACTTTTGGGGGCCTTAACATGCTCGAAAACTCTTGAAACTTTGCACACAGGTCAGAACCCGCGGCCATCAGGGCCGGGCTGAAGCTGGTACCCGGGCGTGGCAGGGGGGCTCAACAGCGCCCCCTTGAATGGGGTCCGAAAACTTGGTCCATATATCAAACACGCTTGGATGAATTAATATGAAACTCGGAACACATATAGATCTCATCGGGCCGAACAACTTCCGCGCTCTATGTTATTAGCTCCGCCCAACAGGAAGTCAGCTATTATGCGTTGTTTGAAAAACTCATGCTGTGGAATTTAATGTACTCCTCCTACAGAATTCATCCGATCCCCACCAAACTCGGTCAGCGTGAAGTCAAGACATTGAGGATGCTAAATTGCGGACGGATTTTTGATATCTCGAACGGTTTGGCCATGACGAGGAAACGAATTTATGGCGAGAAAAGAGAAACAGGAAGTGTGTTATAACTTCTGCATACATTAACTGATCTTGATAAAACTTCAGCAGTGTGTTCGTTTTCAGAGGCCGATCACATTGATGTGACTATTGTGAGTCAAAGTTATAGCGCCACCAACTGGCAGCAGGAAGAGTGTCACTTTCAAAATTCTTTGAAGTCACCCTCTTATGTTTACCCGATTTGCTTCAAGCTTTATGTGTATAATGTAGACACACGGCAGATGTAGACCTGTGAAAGGATTATTGATATCTTAGATACTGTTGCCGTGGCAACGCATCAAACTTTAATATTTTTTTCGGATGCGTTTGAGACTCTTAGCATGCTTGAAATTGGATGAAACTTGACAGATACATCCCATTTATTAGCCAGTAGACATGTGAAAAGTTTCAGAAACGGGCGTGGCAGGGGGGCTCAACAGCGCCCCCTTGAACGGGGTCTGAAAACTTGGTCCATATATCAAACACGCTTGCATGAATTAATATGAAACTCGGTACACATATAGATCTCATCGGGCCGAACAACTTTCCCTCTGTCAAGTTTCACGCCAGCCCAACAGGAAGTCAGCTATTATGGGTTGTTTGGAAAACGCTTGCTGTGGAATGTGAAATACTCCTTCTAGAAAATTCATCCCATCCCCACCAAACTCGGTGTGCATGAAGTCAAGACATTGAGGATGCTAAAGTGCGGACGGATTTTTGATATCTCGAACGGTTTGGCCGTGGCGAGGAAACGAATTTATGGCGAGAAAAGAGAGACACGAAGTGTTATAACTTCTGCATACATTAACTGATCTTGATGAAACTTCAGCAGTGTGTTCGTGGTAAGAGGCCGGTCAGATGGATGCAACTATTGTGAGTCAAAGTTATAGCGCCACCAACTGGCAACAGGAACTGTGTCACTTTCAAAATGCTTTTGACAAAATGAGGGGGTTACTTTTACCCACAGTTACAAAAATCAGTACATATATTGGTCTCATCGAGCCGGACAAGTTTTTCATTTACAGTCATTAGCTCTGACCAACAGGAAGTCAGATATTTTGCTTTGAATGTGGATTTATTTGCAAAATCGGCCTCTGAATTTTATATATATATATATATATATATATATATATATATATATATATATATATATTTTAAAGTGACAAGACAGAGAATATTACTTGTCCGATATATATATATATATATATATATATATATATATATATATATATATATATATATATATATATATATATATATATATATATATATATAAATATAGCTGCGAGCAGCGATGGAGGGCCCAAGCCGGTGACACCGCCACCCCGGTGCCTTTAGTGTAACTAAAGGCACCAGGGTGGTGATGCCACCGGCTTGGGCCCGCAATCGCTGCTCGCAGCTATATTTATTGCTGTGTTCAGCTTTTCAACTTTTATACTGACATGAATGTATCCCCAGAGTTTCAAATCTTGCCGCTAATTACTCATTAACCTCTCTGACCCATAGCGGTGGTTTCATTTCCAGCCAGCTGACCCTTAGACCCACATTATAACTTTGCTATGATCTTACGATCAATAACGTCATGATTCACTCCAGCTGCACAAACAAGTGATTCTGACAAAAAACAAGAAGCTGTACAGAGAATTACGCATAAAGATGAAATGAATGTCAGTAGTTTGCAAATGACTCTTCTGTAAGATATGTAAACTAGGATCCGTCATTATGCATGTGGTGAATATTTTATAACTCTCATTTTTGAAATACATTGAAACCTTTTAATGTGGGCAATCTATTTGAGCAGAAAGGAAATATCTAATCTGTGCAGAGCTATCCATTTCATCTCTCTGTAATTGTGTTACGTGTTATGATTTAAATGGAGACACTGATAAATTAGCTATGAATATTTGTATGAGATTTTAAGCACGCTAGCTCAAGATAAGGTGTCATTCACCAAATCACAGGTACTGACCTTAAAGTAGTAGACTTATTTGATAGATTTAATAAAAAAAAGTATATATATATATATATATACACTTATATATAAGTGGGGGGGGGGTTCTTGCAATTCATTGGTTGGGTCCTTACATGCGCTTCGCAAGGCGCACTAGCGCACACACGCAAGGTCTCTCGCACCCTCTCTCTACACGTTCTTCCCCCGGTAGACGTACACTGTAAAAAAAATCTGTAGAAATTACAGTATTACTGGCAAGCAGCTTACTCTACTTACTGTAGATTTAAATTGATGTTATTTACTGGCAACAGTTTGTTCAAAGTTAAATGAACACTAAACATTAACAAGTCTTTATCTTAAGAGAATAAAACTAAAATAACAGCATTCTGGGAACCAAAATCTGAAGGAAAAAAAAAACAGAAAAAGGTTGATGAAGATTTCTGGTTCCCAGAATGCTTTGCATTAGGTTGTTATTTTATAGTTTTAATCTGTAAAGACAAAGACTTGTTAATGTTTAATGCTCATTTAACTTTGAACAAACTGTTGCCAGTAAATAACATCAATTTAAATCTACAGTAAGTTACTGGCAAGCAGCTGCAAAACTACAGCAATTTTTTTACAGTGTAGAATCCACAGCTAGATCAATGAGAAGCCCTATGATTACAACGACCATCATTTGCAGTGTCACACAGTTCTGAAATTATCGTACATTATAGGATTTTTTCCATTATTGATCGTACATCGTACAGAGGTCGAAATTATCGTACAAATACGATAATTATCGTACATCTGGCAACACTGTGCTGCACGTTCTGCTCTGTCGTTAACGGCCCAAACGCTCCAATCATCTACCGATCAAGCACTGGAAAAGCAAAGTCCGCTCAAATAAGGTGAAATTTATCTGTAGACTTTCTGTTTGCTGAGCTGGTATAGTCATGCTGGGCAACAATGTTAAAGGGATAGTTCACCCAAAAATGAAAATTCTGTCATCATTTACTCTCCCTCAAGTTGTTCCAAACCTGTATGATTTCATTTCTTCTGCTAAACACAAAAGAAGATATTTTAAAGAAGGTTGGTAATTAAACAGTTGCTGGTCCCCACTGACTTCCATAGTATTTTCGGGAATCGAGACTCATCAGACCAGGCAACATTTTTCCAGTCTTCAACTGTCCAATTTTGGTGAGCTCGTGCAAATTGTAGCCTCTTTTTCCTATTTGTAGTGGAGATGAGTGGTACCCGGTGTGGTCTTCTGCTGTTGTAGCCCATCCGCCTCAAGGTTGTGCGTGTTGTGGCTTCACAAATGCTTTGCTGCATACCTCGGTTGTAACGAGTGGTTATTTCAGTCAAAGTTGCTCTTCTATCAGCTTGAATCAGTCGGCCCATTCTCCTCTGACCTCTAGCATCAACAAGGCATTTTCGCGCACAGGACTGCCGCATACTGGATGTTTTTCCCTTTTCACACCATTCTTTGTAAACCCTAGAAATGGTTGTGCATGAAAATCCCAGTAACTGAGCAGATTGTGAAATACTTAGACCGCCCTGTCTGGCACCAACAACCATACCACGCTCAAAATTGCTTAAATCACCTTTCTTTCCCATTCTGACATTCAGTTTGGAGTTCAGGAGATTGTCTTGACCAGGACCACACCCCTAAATGCATTGAAGCAACTGCCATGTGATTGGTTGATTAGATAATTGCATTAATGAGAAACTGAAAGGTGTTCCTAATAATCCTTTAGGTGAGTGTATATATATATATATATTCCAATGAAAAGAAAACTACTAATTTGCACAACCTTTGAAAAAAGTCAAGTTATGCATAAACTTTGCTATATAACTCTGTAACACATCCTTCAAGAAAGGTTGAATTTTAAGCAGTTTATGTTATGGCACTATACCATTCTATATCCTATACTACCAATTTACTTGTATCTTTATATAGAAAAACGGGTCCCATGTCATATTAAGTGTCACAGCCTGAGATGGGAAAAAATGATTACCTGTTTAAATTATAAAATGTAATTGAAATAAACAAATGTAAAATTAAACAAGTATTTTTTTTCCCTGACGATTTCTGGCACTGTTTCCTGACAGTGTGCCATGTACCTTGAATTCCATTAATATTCACTCATTCTCCACAATGAGATCAGAGATGAAGACAGATGCACCAACGTCATGCGGCCTCCGACTCTACACACTGTTCTGTGAAACTCTCTGACTGTATTTGCCCAGCAGCCTATGATTTATAAGTAATTAAGTGTTAATGGCTGGTGTTGAGGTGCTGCATGCTAACGTTGAGTTCATTCATTAGTTTTCCGTTGACAGCACTGAAATAATAGCTAGGGAAGGGAATTAGGTGCAGAAGTTCTCACAGTTTCACACATCAAACTTACATGCACACACACACACACACACACACACACACACACACACACACACACATACACACACACACACACACACACACACACACACACACACACCACATTGTGCACATTGTCCTACATACAATTATGCTCAGTTCCTCACACAAAACTATCTATGGCCCTTAGTAATATATATATATATATATATATATATATATATATATATATATATATATATTTTTTTTTTTTTTTTTTTTTTTATAAATATTGAACAACTTATTGTGACTGTACATAATGTGATTTATGTTGATGATATGTAATAGTATGATTTGACTATGTAAATAAATGTATGATTTAAGAAAACATTTGCCACTAAATAATGCAAGCCCATGACTTTATGAATGTTAAGGTGTGGTAGCCAAAACAGAAAATGTCCACTGGGAGAGGAATAGTTAAATGTGGAATGGGAGGAATAGTCCAAGGGGGAGTCAGCAGAGTGTAGCGTCTGGACCAATCAGACACACACAAATTATTCATTATATTTAATGAATAATCCAACAAAACTCACTCTCCCAACAAAGGTCTATGAAACATATCCCCAAAACGAATCCCAAATGAAGCTAACACACTGGCAGGACTCGGTGTCCTGTTACAGGACACATTGAGACTGATAAGAGTTTTACGACCCCAAAAGGAATTTCCAGAGAGTTGTGACTCTCACTTAATTCTTACTGAGAAGGAGAAATAAACCCTTTTAATCCTATATATTCTGTCTATAACCACTTGAGAAATGTATAAACATGTATCTAATTTTCCCATCTCATGATTTTCCTTTTATGTGGTTTGGTCTATGTATTCATTCTCTCTTGTAAACTATCTTGGGTTAATGTTTCAGACTTGCATATGGTTAACCAAAATCATATGTGTGGCATGTTTAGTCTCTATAAACTCCAATCTTCGTCTCCCATTTGTTAATTTTAATTACATTTTGCTAACATTGTGAGGCATTGCTATTTTAAGAATCTTGAATTGGAGAGGGAGGTGGGGTCAATGGAATGAAACATCTTCAAGGTGCAGTCGCTCCAGGACACTTGGTTGCTGAGCTCGAGGAACTCCTCCATATAGTCTTCCAGGGGACGGCCATCTTGTCCATGGGTGAAGAGAATTTCTTCAGGGGTGATGGATGAGGGGATCGCTTAGCTTCATAATCTCATCTAGGTCGGTTATTCTGTTATGGTGTGGTAGCCAACACACACAGAGAAGACTTGGAAAATAGTCTTTATTAAAATAAACTAAACTTACAGGAGATCGCAGAAGAACAAATAGTAGAACCACAGGAAAACCACAAACTACATTACATGCAAACGAGAACCAGCCAGGAGTTACTAAAACACAGGGCTTAAATTCACAGGGCAAGCAAAAGAAACTAGATGAGACACAGATGAAAGGAATCAATAACAAGATTAACCAAACCAGTAACTATGACAACAAATGACAACAAAAGAAAATACAAACATAAACCTAACACTAAACAGGTAAACCACTTTTAAAATTATTTTTTTTTTCTTTAAGCCCCTCAAAAGTATCTAAATGCAATTTTATCCAGAGGTGTTCTTCATAAAAGAGGTGCATTAAAGTCATTGTCTGTGTGAATTGTATTTTTAATGTATTATTAAATATTTAGATAGGTCAAAATCCACTTAAGCGTCATGCATGCCTGTTTATATATGAATGGAGGGCTCACAGGACTGAGAGCAGTACAAGATCTTATGAAATAAGCAGGCGGGATGGTGCAGTGTGATCGTAACTGCCTGGGCTCATAGATGATGATGATGTGCCCACCTCAGTACCGCCCAATCAGAACACTGCTTTATTATCTGCAGCATATCCATGCCTAGATACATCCAACATCAAGGACTCTAGCAGGAATGGGAGAGAGGAGAAGAAAGGAAATGGCATTTTCTCAAAGGATACTGCAGCAGACCAGCAAACTTTCATTTGCACACATGTGAACAGACATGACTTTTAAGAACTTGGATATTCAAGGCATGTACTTACACTTAATCTTAACTTCCATCTCTCCCTGCTTAACATATCTACACATCAGGCAGATAACATTAATCAGATTCAAGATTAGAGTCAATTGTGCAATTAAAGCAGCACTTGTCTCTGAAAGCTAAAATACGGAGGTCAATACACAATACATTACAATGTACATCAATACGCATCCAAAATCAATGTTTATGTAATCTTTTTTACTATGATGCATTCACCCGGTGGCTTTCTGTAAACCTCTGTAAGGGCTTTTGTGTAAAAAGCACAGATACTGTGAGTGGTTCAACTGGTTCGTTAAAATATGTCTGACAGGGATGCATGTCCCAAAAGCTTTGTTAGCCAACTATGGTCACAAGTTCTATCTTTAGTTAAACAATTCTGCTCATCCCAAAACCATTGTTCAAATGAACATTCATGATGGCGTCAACAATCAGCGCCATTTTTGAAGAATGCACATGTGCATAAGGGAATTATAAAGTATAAGGTAAAAGGGAACATGATGAATCAATAGCAGAATGACAAGGAACAAACATAGTGTTTCACTTTATTTTGATGGTCCCTTTAACACATTCTGTTGACTATAAGTAACGTTGCACCTACATGTCTACTAACTCTCATTAGTGTTAGTAGAGTATTAGTAGGCAGGTAGGGTTGGAATAAGTTAACATAGTTGCAAAGTTACTTATAGTTAGTATAATGTCTGTTGGGGGACCATCACAATAAAGAGTTAGCAGATATTAAGCAGACAGTCTATTAATACTCTAATGAGAGTTAGTTGACAAGTAGTTGCAAAGTTACTAATAGTCAACAGAATGTTCAAAATAAAGTGTTACCAAATACTGAAATAGCCTTCAGATGCAATGTTTGTTACACCAGCATTTCTGAGAAATTACTGTCACACTGTGGTTTCCTCAGAAACAGACTGAAGATTCCAATTATACATACAAACTCAAACTTGTATAATAGTAATCTGGAACAAGCTGACAGTGACAGGCATGGAAAACACACATAAACACAACGAAGATCAGACCAGGACTGATAGAAATGGTGCATCTTAAATAGCAAACAGAAACGAGATAATGAATCATACACAGCTGGGACAAATTAACTTAATGATAGTAACCATAGAAACGAATGGCGGGGAAAAGAACAAAGGAAAACAGGAACCAATCAAAACACAAACTGAAAGTCCAAACATGCACTGACACATGACAATTACATTGTGGAGAAAGCTAAAGAAAAAAAAAAAAAGAAAGAAAAGAATAGAATAGAATTCAACATACAATACATCCAAAATGTAAAAAATGTGCAGCATACTGCAACTCTGCAATCCTGCAGATTTAAAGTTTGCATTATTTTAATTTAGCTGAGAGGGTACATCGTGATCAATCTTCTATTGGTGACACGTCTTCAAGTGATACGAATTAGCAGAGCAGAGTTCACCATACTTGAACTTCGGAAAGGCGCATTCACATGCATATGAATGGAAGTTAATGGAATGAAAAGTGTACGTGCGACCGACCCTTAAAGTTACATACTGCATGTTAATGTGATTTTAAAACGAACGGCTGTTTGTTGTTTATGTAAATTAACTATAATAATCTGACATTAATTACATTCTTGAATCGATTAATTAGCAAAAGTTATTACTCCACCACCTGAATGGTGTATCATTAATGAGAGGATTATATTGTTTAATCATTTCTCCAACAATGCATCATGCCTTGATTTTTAAGCAGTGTGTTACATAGTTGCACATTAATTACACCCCTTGTAGCCTATCTGAAACCAATTTCCTTAGCAGCTATATTTTTTCTGTTGCTGTTGTTGTTTCTGTCTGTTATGATATTCAGTTTTCAGTTGTAGGCATTGTAATTGATAATTCAAGATTCTATTCAGAGCTGCTCTCATCCTGGGACTCAAAATTATTAATTTTTATGACAGCACTCATAACCGCAAATGGATCCGTCCAACAAAGTACTTTGTTGTTGACAGCAAAATTACTTAATTCACGTCCAAATCCTCTTGTGAAATATTGAAGCGTACCATGTAATATAATGGCACAACAAACAGAAATATATAGGCAACTGATTGGCGAAGCAGATTACATTTTTGTTGATTTTAAATGACACTCTGAGCATTCATAATACTTATTCCAAAGGATTTGGAAACGAATTACAGTCAATATGACATGGAATGATCCTACATAATTCCATACTTGTTATAAATTAATTAGAATAGATGTATGCCTACATTTGACAGTAAATATTAAGTACAGTATAACCTTTTTTTATTTTATTTTTAGGCATTTTATCCCAGTATATTATGCAATTGCAATTTAACCATGTATAGTCATCTAACTCATTGTATTTCAATTTGATATCATTATGATTAAGATAACTGTCCAGCAAAATGCCAGTCTAACAATAGTTTGAAAGGTTTTTTTTTCCCCCCTTTGGGATTTTCCTTTCTCACATACAGGGAGACTGCAGTGGGGGAATGTATCAAGGAGAATTTAGCAGCAAGGACAAAGGACACGTCCGTTAATTAGGTTCCCTTCCCAAGAGTGGCAGCACACTAATCTGCTCTAATTGCTTTCCAGTTTTAGTTCTACTGACAATGCACTGGCTGTCAATGGTGCTGGAGTCGCCAGAACACAGCCTGAGTAAATCCACTGAACATATTCAGCCGGGTCCAAAAGTCATTCTGATAGTCCTGTGATTGTCCAGCAGTGTTCTAATCTGAGGGATTGTGCACCAAATTTTTTTAAAGATACACACAGACAGTAATGCATCTCAATAATGGTTGCATTCTTCATGCTACAATGTATTCTGGGTGCATCACACAAAACTCATCTATGGCTCCCAGAATGCATTGTGACAATTAAGCATGTCACCATTGTTGAGATTCATATGCTGATTATTGATGTCTGAGTGAGTCTAATGTTCAAAATGTTTAGTGGAAAATGTGCAATTACAGGCTTGCTATAATTAATAATACAAAATGACAGTGTATCAAAAGATTAGATTCTGGATGGCATCAGTGAAATAGACCACTATATGATGATTATATCTTTATCTGATATAATCAGATATTGTGTGGTGGGCGTTCTGGCGCAATATGGCTGCCGTCACATCATCCAAGTGGATGCTGCACATTGGTGGTGGTTGAGGAGATTCCCCCCCTTCAATGTAAAGCGCTTTGAGGTCTCAGAAAAAGCGCTATATAAATGTAACAAATTATTATTATTATTATTAATTATTATCTGGCTTTTCTTGCCATAACAAACACAGTTACGGCAGCCAGACAAAAACTAATGTTAAAAAGTCAAATCAAACTACCCAACTAAAAACAACGATCACCATAATGATGACTTCAAACCAACCTATTATTTTCAATAAAACATCAACATCATAACCTCTGTTAATCTCAATAAGAACTTTTGTAGACGTCTGACATAAATAAAGTCAATCTGGTTAGTAATGAGTGAAGCTGGTAATGCTTATGTTTAATCCTCCTCTGCTGAGATCTTGAGAGATTTAATGAACTGCCATGCATTTCACCCTGTTTTGCAGTGCAGTGCTTATTCCAACCAAAATTCACTGTCTGTCTGACATTGGAACTTGAACCCAAACAAACATAGGGTTTAGACATCAACCCAACTTTCATTTTCAAACAAAATATGAAGTCTGACTGACTTCTTCCTGACGTCACATTGACGTACTGTGTTTCCTGGGAATGAACTCAACATAGAACAAGTGTGAACTAATCAATCAAACAATGAATCATGTCAATAAACAAATGAAAACAGAAAGACAACACAGAAAATAATGATAACAAAGTCCTTGAAAATGAAACCAAATCACCAACATAACAGGACACATAGAAGTTTTTTTTTATTTTTTATTTTTTTTATACATATTGTTGACATATACTGAGATACTTAAGTCCTACTTAAGTAGTCAAAAGTGGTCAATTTCATTTAATTGCATTTACCATACAATTAAGTGTCTACAAACCTTATTGACTCTTACATTGTCAATATAAGATCTTGGCCTAAAATGTATGCATCTCTCGATGGAAATAATTTCACAACATGTATTTCCATCAAGAGGTGCATAAATTATTGCAGATTCTGTAAGGTCTCCTCCAGCACATCCCAAAGACTTTCAATGAATTTAAGGTCTGGACTCTGACATTCCTGGCAATCCTAACATTGTCATCCTGGAAAATGGCCATGTGTCTTCCTACATGGTTGTTTAAGAAATGAAAAGCTACACACTACATCAATTAGGGTTAGAAGAACTGTTGCCAAACATATAACATAGAAACACAATAATTACAGCATTAATGATCCAATCATAGACTATAAAATAAAAAAAACCCCAAAAAAACCCTGTCATGTTATAGCTTACTTGGAGCGGTTCGTGACTCGAATTTATGCATTTCAATCGCAGCACACTCAGTGCCGAAATGAATCTGCAGCAGTCAGGTGGTACTGGTCAGTGCCCTATACGTTGGTCATGTTCATTATTATTGTAATATTACGTGCTTTGAGACATGAGATAATTTAATGCTTTGCAAACTCTGCTGTGAGAGTTCATGTGTTTTGAAGGAGGCATGGCTTTGGAGACGATCTTAAGGGAGGGTGGGATCTAATGCTTTCAAAGCTAGCCTGCTATCGCTAACCTCTCCGAAAATTGCCTACCCTACCTTTAAAATTGTTGTAATGTTTTGAAGTAATGGGTAGTTTCCCCCAGTTTTGGGTTATTAGGTGGTCCACGATGTTTTTGTTTTTTTTTGTTTTTTTTTACTGCTGAAGTCATCTGTGGTTACTGGGGTCTTGGTGACTGCCAAATAGAGAAAAAAAACAACAACAGACAGACAGATTGCAATGAGCCATCAGGGTGAGAAGATGAGGCTGTGGAAATGCGAAAGCAATGAAAGGGAGGCAGTTCAGTAAAATAAATATTATCTCCCAACTCAGCTGTCAGCATAGCACTCGGAGTGATATAATGTGTTAGTAATGTAAATCCAAGCTGACAGAGAAGACAGCTGAGGACAGAACAGAGCTTCAACTGCAGCAGTGAACACAACTGATACCGAACAACGCCTCACACACACACACACACAACTGATCTTCCAATAGATCCACGCACACTCTCTTCAGGTCAGCCATTAGTCTAACTGATAAAGCAGCATTAAACTGCTCCCTTGAAAACAGCAGGACATAAAAACGTTGCTTCATGCCAGCATGCACACCTTAAATTGGACGCAGAGCTGTTATCTGACAAAAGCCGTCATATTTATAGAGCTCTATGAATACTGATACATGCAAATGTAACTCTGGCATGCCTGTTATAATGACTCCATGAATAAGAATGCATTATTGGGTGTGTGTTATCACCTGGGAGGAAGCACAAGGAAGAGAAATAATAATTAAGATACATTATTCATAATAGCATATTCCATTGCCCGCACTGTAATCAAGCTGTCATGCACCATTAGACTCCCCTGGTGTTCAGAGACCGCTCAAGTGGCTGTGCTTGATTATACATGATTATGCAAGACTAACATGCTCATAACTTTGATAACCTCAATGGAGTGTTTGTTTCACAACCACTGTATGACTGCATTAATATTGCAGAGATTTGAAAAAGCCACAAATCATGTCGAAGGAAGGAAGGAAGGAAGGAAGGAAGGAAGGAAGGAAGGAAGGAAGGAAGGAAGGAAGGAAGGAAGGAAGGAGGAAGGAAGGAGGAAGGTGAGTGATAAAATTATAGTCAAACCAAAATTTATTCAGACACTTTCAACATTTCTCACATTATCACAGTTTATTCGCTATAGTTTAGAAAATGGTAATAAATTATGAAAAGAACTATTAAATCAATTGATTTTTCACTGGTTTTTGCCCCTCCTTCTGTTAGGCTGTCTCACAAATGAATTAGGTTGAATAGCTGTCAGCTATTAAATTTAAGTACACAATTAGATAAAACCAATTTAGGTCAACAAATTACCATGCAATGCTTAATTTTGTTCAGTCTGTGGTGTAAAAAGGTTGCGTTAGCAATTCAAGGAAAAAACACTTCAGCAAAACATAGTCAAGTCAAAGTGTCTGAATAATGTTTGGTTCCATATTTGTATACATTTTACTGGTAGTCACTGTATGAATACTTGTTGGGTATAATATGTCACAGTTTACTTTATTTTGCTATCCTCACTTACATAAATGAACTATAGTGTCCTGCACCCACTAGTAAAAAAATAAAAAATAAATTATATCTGGTGTCTGAATAATTTTTGGTTTGACTGTAGCTGCAACGATACGCGACCAAGCACCGCAGAGACAGCAAATACAGAAAGCATGTCAAATGACACAGGGTACATTTATAGGGTATACAATGTGCCACATATACTGTAATTCGAACCTATAACCTCATCGTTTATCACACCATGCCTGATAGAGGAGACACGTTTGCACTGATTCTGAGCAGAGCTTTAAATGTGAGAAAGAACACACAACAGCAGTACTTGGCATGTTAAACAATTAGCATGCTAAGCTAACTTAACCAGTAATGTATGCTTACGGTTAACCTTATAGCCAAAGTGCGACATTAGAAAGAATGACAAATGGTTAGCATGCTAAACTAAAACATAACATAGGAAAACAAACACAGGCACGGTCGATTTTAGAAAAGTGTTTCTCGGAAATGGTAGCAAGTATCAAAAATCTTTTCAGTCCAAAGATCATATGAGCAGATTTTAAACCAAATTAGACAATCATTTTTAGGAGTAGTAGTAAAAAAAATTAAATAAAATAAAAAATGCTCAAAATGCCTAAATGTTGGAAAATGTAAAGTGAGATATCATCATAATCAGCATAAACCAATGAATTTATGAATTTGGACAACATTTTTAAAAGTTATTTTGTAAAAACATCTTTGATATGTCTTCTGAACGCTAGGTGACGCTGCTCTCTTCCAACTTTTCAGGCACCTTCACAACATGCTGATGATGATCTCTAAAAATAAATAAATAATTGGTGCTAATAGGAGAAACAGTTGGAAATAATATTATTAGGACAAATTTCGAAATGGTGAACCGGCAGTTTGTCTAATCCTGCCAAGATTGGTGTAGACAGATTCGGCATGACTCAAGCAATATGAAGACAACATTTTTCAACAAACATTACATAAGTTATAAGCAAAAAAATGAATAAATCTCTTGACCTATAGGTGGTGCTGATCCCAAATTTGCCATGTACCCTCAGATCATGTTATTTCGATATAACTGTTACCAAGGCTCTCATCCAATTTTGGTTCAGCATAAAAATAAAAATTATGTTCTGTCCAATGATGATCTGAGCGAAATTTGGTAAAAATTGGAAGTAGTAAAAAAAAAAAAAAAATAGAACACAAATTCAAAATTGTGACTGCTGTAATAGGCAGAGTTTTGAGATCAGCATGAAAAGAGTAATAAAGCGAATTAAGAATTTAATTTCTAGGACAAAGGGTTCAAAAGTCATAACCAAAAGAAAAGTACATTTTTAAACAGGTGTTGGCACTAAAGAATTGGTCCTACACAAAATTTAGTCAGATTTCTATTCAGGACCACCCCAATAAATGTGCCAAATTTCATGGTTTCCATATGTACGGTTCATAGGGCTGCCATAGACTCCGGGGAGGAATAGTAAGAAAACTGATAGATACAAGCACACAGCATGTTTAAACTTTAATTAACTTATTTAGCATGAAATTAGGCATTAGTTATTCATCTATGTGCTGTTCACTGCATTAAACTGAATGTATGTCTTTCGTTTATGTATTTCTATAACATTGATCTTTAGATGAGAGTCATAAAATAGACCCTGATTCAGCAGATATAATATCCCAAGGCATTCTGCTCCATAATCATAGGGCCTGTGCAAAAAAAGGCTTTAGTTTTGCATCTCGATTTGGGCATTTGGAATTTTTTTTTTTTTCATTTCTCTCTCCTCATCTATTTGTCATCTATTTTCTTTCTTTTTCAATCTGGCAATGATTAAATAAATCCATGGAAATCCATATTATTCAATAGCTTTCTTCAGCAATTCCATAATTGTGAGGCTAACACTAATTTCCGGTGGGGATCAAGCTAGAGGGCATGAAAATGGAAGAGTAAAAACATAAATCTGTAATAAGGATGTAAGAGCTGACGGCTTTGGAGCTGAAATCGGTAGCATAAGGTTTCTTAATATGTACTTTCTTCACTGACACACACACACACACACACACACATACACACACTGGTTTGAAAGTATTCTAACACATTTGTTGCAACCTTTTGGTTTACATTTTTTTTTTTTTTTTTTTTGTCAGTCTACACTCCATACTCAAAAATGACAGAGCAAAAACCTGTTATAAAAAAACCCTGATAGAAATATTTTATGTAATGGGTATTTTCAACATTAAATGTACAGAGAAACGCAGACTAAGGATGCTCAGGTCAAAGGCCATATATACTTAACCAAAAAGTGCTTAACACAGTAGAACTAACAGTCATATGACTAGCTCAGATCATTACAAACCAATCACCAGAACAAATCACAGTGAAGAAGACTTGAGTGACATTGATTTTTACTCAACTGTACGTATGATATAAATGTACATATTTCTTTCTATTCAGGAGACTCACTTGGTTGTTGTGACCAGTGATCTCCCGGCCGTGAATAAAACTTAATTTCTACAAAGAGCAACATGGGAGTCGTGTCAGGTATTTGCTGCGCAGCTGAGAAACAGATTCTACGCTCAAAAGAAAACAAAAGAACATCTATGTGTGATTGAGGTAGTAATAGAAGTACTAAAGATTCTATGCTCAAAAGACCACCGCAGAGACAGTGATAGTGTTGGAAGACTATAGAGCCGCCCTCGGGGTGAGGCTGTAATACTCTGAGTTAGTATTAATGATCCTGTGTCAGACCATACACCTGAGAAGGACGGTGAGAGTGTATAGATGCTTAAGACCTGTGTGCTCATGTGTGATTGAGGTAGTGATAGTAGCTTCTTGACGGGACGCCGTCACCTTACTTCAGGGAAGTATTGCATTGTATTGTAAGTATTCAGGTAATTCAGGGAATTACCTCGAGATACTGTAGTTATTATTTTTAACAACTGCAAGTTGTTTAAATTGTCCGTGGTGAAGAAGTCAGATTAAGTAGTTTGTATTTGTATTAAGAATTTCCACGACAGTTACAACCATGAATGAATCATGACACTTGAAATTTAGCCCAGTTTTGAAATTTCTTTCAGATGTTTGGGATGTTTCTTACTGTTTTAACTTACAGATGTTAAACTTACAGAAGCTGTCACTGCAACACTCCACCGATCTGGGCAGAGTGTCCAGAAAGAAGCCTCTCCTCAGTTAAGACACATGAAGACCTGCTTGAAATGTAAAAATAAAAAAAGCATGTCTGAAGGAAACCAAGCACTGCTTATTACATGCATTATACCATCCCAAAGGTAAAGCAAGAAGCTGAATGCAGAATGCAGCAAAGTACAGAGATATACTTACTAAAAACCTGCCCGAGAGCACTCAGAACCTCAGACTGGGCCAAAGGTTCACCGTTTTCAACAGAACGATGAACCTGAGCCAGAGCTGGGCAACTCTGGCAGCCGAGATCCACTTTCCATCAGAGCGTTGCTCCAACCCTCATCAAACACACCTGAACAAGCTAATAAAGGTCTTCAAGATTACAAGAAAGCCACAGACAAGTGAGTTTGATCAGGGTTGCTAAACAGGAGTTGCCCACGCAAGACACGCCTTGTCCACACTAGAACGTTTTCGTTTGAAAACAAATCTTTTTCTCTCTGTTTTTGGCCTTCCGTCCACACTGAGACGGCGTTTTTATTAATGAAAGCTACGCTTTTTGAAAACACCGTTTTCGCATGGTAGTGTGGACTGTGAAAACAGTGGTATTTAAAAATGATGACGGAAGTTTTGTCATGTGACGCATATTATACAAATAGATATTCATGTTTATTCCGGTATTGTGCCTGTTATGCGCTATTCACTTTCACACTGTTGCTAAAATGTTACTTTACACACTCTTCATATCACAGTCCTGCATGACAGAAAATTCACTCGCATTTGCTGTCCTGCGGCAAAACATGAGAGCAGTCGCGATTTAGACCAAACATATAATGGTGACTGAGTGCGACCTGGACGCATCAGTGAATGCTGAGATATTTTGCTAAATAAAATGATCCTACCAGAAGAATCGTGCGATAACTTTATAATTTATTTTTCCGTCTGTATCATCTCAGTGAGCTTTTGTGAGGTTTCACGCATGCGCTGTAAGGTGAACGTAGCGTTTTCCGTTTCAGTGTGGATGAGAAACTTTTGGAAAACGCTAATGTGGACGGGGAGCGTTTTTTAAACGAAAACGCCTTTTTCAGATGTATCCGGATTAATGTAGACGTAGCCTTAGGGACTGTGAATGGCTCCAAACATCACTGGAGAAACCTGAAAAAGTCTGTCCACCTAAAGTCCCCATCCAGTCTGACAGAGCTTGAGAGGATACCATACAGAGAAGAACGGCAGAATTTCCCAAATCCAGATGTGCAAAGCTTATTGCATCATACTCAAAAAGAATTGGCTGTAAACATAATTTTATTACTACAACGTCCATTATTAATTACCATTAAAAATCCTGTTTCACTAATAAAACTTGTGTAAAATATAATTTTGGACAATACCTTTGACTTTGAAATCAAGTCATAAAGACTATACCCTGGTTGATCACAGTGATATTTCAGCTCAACAGATCTACACACTCTCAGCTAGCACTGACATGAAACATCAGAGCCTGTCACTGAGACAAACAGATGTGATAGAAGATCCATAGTAATTGCTGTCATATTGTAATTTAACACATTATTACAGTATGTCCAGTCTGTGTCATAGATGTGATATGCAGTACAGATGGTGCCCAACCAGAATGCCTATTACCGCCGCGCCAGCCGCCGCGGCGAAATCACCGCGGCGAAAATTAACCAGCCGCATTTCAAAGTCGTTCCCGAAATGACCGCCAGGTGGCGCAAATGGACATTGTGCAAATCAGCAGCAATTGCCGTATTTTAAAATGTAAGTGGGTTGAATATAAAACCCTAAGCCTAATAGGCATATTTTTCATATATATAAAAAGGCCTATAAGGCTACAACAGAATAGAACCAAAGATAGAATCAATTTTAAAACTGAAAAAATAGAATCAAAAGTTAAAAATAGAGACGATATTAGGAGCAATGACGCTGAATATTTTTTACTATTCTATTGAGGAATTAGATAAATGAAGAGCTCTCGTGAGCGATACAATCGGATAGTAATTTATAGTGATTTCAAAAGCAGTCCTTAAAAAAAAAAAATACATGGAGTAGTGTGGCATAATACGCGGAACGCGTTTTAGTTAAGATCCTGGTTTCAATGCCCTTAATGTATATAGGCTAGGCTACTGCTTTAAAAAAAATGTCACAACGCGTTTTGAGATTGTTTTGAATTAAACATTGAAGTTTAAAATGTAGTGTTTTGGCACACCAGGCCGAGTGGCGTTACACATTGTTCAAAAATCAGGTTTTATTCTGGCATGTTGAATTGGCGTTAGATTTTTTTTTTTTAGATTTAGATTTTAGATTTCGTTAGATTTATTTTTCTCATAACAGCTAAAATAACTTAATATATGCCTTGTCTTAATATGACCTACTTAATATAGGCAATAGGCATATAATAGCCTATATAATAAATTAGCAAAACTTGGCCACTAAATATTTAATTTTCAATTATTTTAATTATCACAATTAAAGTTTTAATTTTATTAAATTGAACAAGCGCAACCATCAGCATTTAATCAAATATTCTAAAAGATGTATTATTAATAATAATGTTATTTCAACATAATATTTCGTTTTTTCGACATAATATGTGTGCGTGCAACAAGCAAGATGCGTATTTGTAAATCCGGTGATGCGTGCATTGATTTTTATCAATAAACTAGTGTTTTCTGACAGTGTCGACTGCAAAGATGAAGTTGACGATCGCCATATTTGTAGTGAACGCACCTAGAGAGAAATGCACATAAAGACATAATCAGAGAGTAGCCTTTTTCTTTTCGTTTTGAATTATTTCGTTTGAAGACATTTCAAGCTTTGTGTATTTGATGTATTTCTCATGTCTGTGTGAGGCATACGCTGAGTTTCGTTAAGTTAGGAGGATGAGATGCGCTCCAGCTGACATGCAATGCAAGTGACCGCGCGGGCGCCTCCATGATTAGTGTCTGTTATATTTGCTTCTCTTACTTATTAAATACAGGCAATTGGTTGATGAAAAATTGATTAAAATTAAGATACAATTTATAGAAAACGAAATTCACTTTAAAGAAAGGTTTTCTACTAAACAAAACTTAATGAAGTGGTCAAAATCATGTCTGACCCACTCCATATCCATCTCTCCATATAATGCATCCTATCTTACTCGTGCTGTTCACTTTTCATATTCAACATAGATGGAAAAAAATAACATTATAATATTTTAACAAATATGATACTTAATGAGATTATTTAATGGCTACAACAGTATAGTAGGCCTATAGACTCTATTTGTACAAATTGCTGCACATTAATTTAATTAAATGAAACCTTGTAACGAATTCACACTGTATAGGGTAGACTGTGTACAGTTGAGACACCTTATGTCTCACGCTATGCATTGTTCTAAAGCCAGGTTTTATTCTGGCATGTTGATAGTGTTCGACAAACGCGGCGGCGCGTTCATTTGAATGAAGAGCGCTTCTCGCTCTTGTGAGCGAACACACACTGGAACGTTAGGCCATGTCGCAACGAGTGAATCGTGGCCGAGTGGTTGAACTTACGTTACGATCATTTAGATGACACGGGTTCGAATCCCGAACTAACTTAGACTACTGATATTTTTATATTAGCCTATTAATGCATTTTATAGTCTATTGTTGATGCAGAGAGATTTGTCTAGTTCTAAAACATAGTTTTTTGCTTATAGCCTATTTACAAAATAAAATCACCATGCATTTCCATTTTACACTAAGGAACAAATATTATACAATGACTTTACTTCTGTAGCCTATACAAATTCCAATCGTAATTTCAAAAGCAGTTCTGTTAAAATATATGTATGACGTTTAAACGACAAACAATAAAATCAGAACCAGTATTTGCGTTCATGGTTCCAGTGGCAGTAATGCATCTGCGGCTTTTCAAAATGTCACAAAGCGTTTTGAGATTGTTTTGAATGAAATATTTAAGTTTATAATGAAGTGTTTTGGCACACCACGACGAGTGGCAAACTCTTTGTTTTGTTTTGCAAACTCAGCTAGCCTGTGGGGGGTTTGGAGAAGGCAATAGTTGCTTTATCGTGGGGGTGCAGGACAGAGGTGTTAATGTTCCGTCTTTCATATGGAGAGTGTCGGAGCCAGCCTGATGAGCAGGCAAAGGCAAAGTTCTTTTAAGGATTAATCTCAAAATCTCCAAAAGTCCATAGTCTATGTACAGTAGGCCTTATATCTTATTAAATTATATATTGTAGTTCTCTTACGAGAGTTCTCTCGTACTGCGTTTGAAAAACGCTACGGGAAAGGGTCTCTTTTCACGAAATACTGAAGCAAAATTATCCTTAATTTTCATAAATGTAAAACGCATTGCAGCAGTGAACAGCTATGGCGAGACGGCTCGCTCGCTCATTGGCTGTTCTGCGGCAACTGCATTAGCCTATCGAGCGAGGGCTGATGCAACATCCCGCCGAAACGGGTGTGGCAGTCCCCTATAAAAGGAGCTCGAGTAGGCTGATTCAACTGATTTTCATCTCTTCAGCGAAGCGCACGCATCGCTGGATCACGAGGAAGCACGCGTCGTCTGAGAACAAGCTTTTCAGCGGGACGAGCCCTTGAAGCCGCAGGCCTGCGCCGCCTTCTACCGCCGTACCTGCTGCGCTTTCCGACGCCATATCCTTTCATTACTATTGTTCTTTTGTATGTGTGTGTGTGTGTGTTCGCTCTGCAACACTCACCCCCTAAAAGAGCTGCGTCTTTTTCAAGACGCCTTCTCATGCAGCGCTCGCGCTCGCTGACGGCGAATCGCCCTCACTCCGAGCCGATTGCCTACGGTGACTCTGATGACTCGCCTGGCATCCTCCCGAGGCTGCCCTTCCTGAAAGCGGATGGCGGGATTAGTTTTTCTTTACGTTACAAGAAAAGCTACCCTGCCTCTGCACGCGTCACTTACCGGCGAAGGAGAAAAGAGTGTTTTTAGTCCCGCCGTTGGCCGGTCTAACCTCTTTTCTCTCACATTTCTCAGCTCCCTGTGGGTGGCTGGAAATATTATTGCAGCAGAGTGAGTCTGTGTTACACACTTGCCTGCCAGCAAACGCCGAAGAATACATGTTGACGCCGCCTAAAAAGCCTATATCCCACTGTGGCTCAGTGGTGAAATTATAGGTTTTCCGCACGGACGACCGCGGTTCGAATCCCGGTCTCGCGGCATTTATATTTATGCCGCCAATGCTTCCCTCTGTCAGGTCCCCTGAAGGCGACTGCAGAGATGCATTTTGCAGTCAGCAAGCGCGTAGTACCCGCTTGCCTGCAACCAAACACCGTTTCTACGGTTCCCGTGCGTCACTGGCGAAATGAGAATGGAGTGCTTTCAGCCCCGCTGAAGCTGGGCGATGTCCACTCTTCTCTCATTCTAGCATATTTCAGGTGTCTGAAAATGTTAGTATTGCTTGTTGTGCTTTCTCGCATGCCTGCAAGCAAACGCCAGTGTGGATAATACTCGCGCTGTCTTTGTCTATGTATCCCCACTGTGGTCCAGTGGTAGATTCTTAGACTTAGACGCGGGGGACCCGAGTTCGAATCCCAGGTCTGCCGGCAGAAACATTTATGCCGCCGAATGCAAATCACTCTGTCTGTTCCCAGAGAGGCAACTGCAGACGTGTTTTTTTTGCAGCCCATGAGCACGTGTTACATGGCCGGACTTCTACCGAAGTCCCGCACGGGGCCCGTGCTCAAATATTCGACCCGGGTTGATCACGCGCGCAACATAGTGAACGTGCCCACTGCCTAGTGCCCACAGACACTATGTTCTGCACGCCTTGTGGTTTCTGTAAGACGAAACCTGTGTGCATTAATTCTGCTCAGGCAGACAGTGCACTCGCTGCAGTAACTGTGCCCGCTCTCCCGCGCCCACACTTACTCGCGGCCATTTTATGTCCTACGGGACTCGCCCAGCCCTCCTCTGCTCGGTTAAACACCGCAGCGGGGTCGAGCGCAGGCGTTCTGTCCGCTGTGATCAGCGCGCTTCCCCCGCGACAGAACGCGCTTCAAAGTCCCGGCCACGGCCGATGATGCTATAAATGTAGTGTCGATGCCCACTCCTCTGTGCCCATCCCTACATACAAGCACAGCCCTGCACACAGGGCCCGCGCACATAAAATCGACTCAGGTCGATCGCGCTCCAAACATAGTAAAAGTGCCCACTTCCCAGTGCCCACGAACACTATGTCTGGCCATTTTATGTCCTACGAGACTCGCCCAGCCCTCCTCTGCTCGGTTAAACACCGCAGCGGGGTCGAGCGCAGGCGTTCTGTCCGCTGTGATCAGCGCGCTTCCAAAAAAAAAAAAAAAAAAAAAAAAAATTCAAAAGTCCCGGCCACGGCCGATGGTGCTATAAATGTAGTGTTGATGCCCACTCCTTTGTGCCCATCCCTACACAAAAGCACAGCCCTGCACACAGGGCCCGCGCTCATAAGATCGAGTCAGATCGGTCACGCTCCAGACATAGTCAAAGTGCCCACTTCCCAGTGCCCACAAACACTATGTCTGGCAGATCACAGACTCCCTGTTAAAACGGGATCTGTGCGCGCCCGCTCTGCTCAAGCAGACAGCGTGGCCAAAGCAGTAAACGTGCCCGGTCCCCGCCCACGTTCACTTGCAGGCTGCATGAGTCCCATGAGACCTTCTCAGACCTCCCTCACTCAGTTAAGCACTGTAGCGGGGTAGAGGATGAGCGTTCTGCCCGCTGTAATATGCGCGCTCCCCGCCTCAAATGTCACAGGCGTAACGCCTTTGTTATCGCACCCCGAAGCGCCGCTGTCGCACGGCGAACAGAGCGCACTTCGCATCCAGCCCCTAGCCGGCCATGCAGACGCATGGGCCGCGCTTCCAGGGGTTTCGGACTGGGTGCTAGACATTATAAAGAGAGGCTTCTCGCTACAGTTTTGCCGACGCCCTCCCCGCTTCACAGCGCGCGTCGAAACTACGGTGAATTCAGAAGTAGCACACCTACTTCGTGCCGAAATATCAAAACTGTTGAGCAATGGGGCGATACAGCATGTATCCCAAGCTCAAAGCGAAGGGGGCCTATACAGCAGATACTTTCTAGTCCCCAAAAAGGATAGTGGTATCAGACCCATACTGGATCTAAGACGACTAAACAGAGCTTTAGTGAAACGCAGTTTCAAAATGCTCACGACCAGCAAAATCCTCGCGCATATTCGCCGAGAAGACTGGTTTATGTCGATAGATCTGAAGGACGCGTATTTTCAAATACAGATAGCGTCACGTCACAGGCGATTCTTGAGATTCGCCTTCGAGGGTCGGGCGTACCAGTATACAGTCCTGCCATTCGGCTTGTCCCTGGCACTTCGTACGTTTACGGGATGCATGGACGCAGCGCTCGCTCCTCTCAGACTCAGAGGCATGCGAATGCTGAATTATTTGGACGACTGGCTGATCATAGCTCAATCACGATCACAGCTCGTGGAGCACAGAACCATGTTACTCGATCACCTCGAGAATCTTGGTATCATGATCAATTGGACGAAGAGCTCCCTGAACCCCAGTCAAACGATCTCGTTTCTGGGTATCGTTCTGGACTCGCAGTCCATGACGGCGCGGCTGTCACCACAACGCGCGCTACACATTCAGCACGCAGCGAGGTCTTTCCGCTGCGGTGCGATTACCACGCTCAAAAAGTTTCAGAGGATGCTGGGTCTCATGGCCTCAACATCGACAGTTCTCCAGTTGGGCTTGCTTCGCATGCGCCCTCTGCAGTTCTGGCTGAAAGCACGAGTGCCGCGCAGAGCGTGGACGCTCGGCCGATTACGCCTCAGAGTCGATCAGGACTGCGTGTCAGCCCTAAGACCGTGGGCGGCGAGCGATTGGTACCGTTCAGGCGTAAGCCTGGGGACTTCCTTGAGGGTGAAGAATGGTGTCTACGGACGCATCCACCTCGGGATGGGGGGCGCTGCTCGAGGGCAGACCGTTCTTTGGCCAGTGGTCAGAACGAGAGAAGCTCCATCACATCAACTGCTTAGAAATGCTAGCAGTTCACAACGCGCTGACGCGCTTTTGTCCCCAAATCAAGGACCAGCATGTCGTAGTCCGCTCGGACAACACGGCCATGGTGTCCTACATAAATCGCCGGGGCGGTCTCAGATCCAATATTCTGTACAGGCTGGCCAAGCGCCTCCTGACATGGGCTCAGCGCAACTTGCGCTCGCTGAGAGCAGTGCATGTGCCTGGGACCCACAATCTGGGTCCAGACAGACTGTCCAGGGACAACGTTCCCACGGGCGAATGGTCTCCACACCCACAAACAGTCCAGCTGTTGTGGCAGAGATTCGGCAGGGCGGAGGTGGACCTATTCGCGTCCCCAGAAAACGCTCATTGCCCCGTGTTCCTTTCAAAGAACGACAGCGCGCTGTCCCACACGTGGCCGCGCTGCCCGCTATACGCGTTTCCCCCAGTCTCCCTCCTACCTCAGGTATTAGAGCGAGTCAGGGAAGTGAAATGCCCAGTACTGCTTGTAGCACCGTTCTGGGACAACCAAACCTGGTTTCCAGTCCTGATGCAGTTAGCAGACTTCGCTCCGTGGCCGGTGCCATTGAGGAAAGATCTCCTCTCGCAGGCCAGGGGCTCGATTTGGCACCCACATCCGGAGTTGTGGTCCCTTCATGCATGGGCGCTCAACGGATATCCGTTGATCTCACAGAAGGAGTGCTGAATACCATCACTCAGGCTAGAGCACCGTCGACCAGGCGGCTTTATGCCTCGAAGTGGTCGGTTTTCTCCGGCTGGTGTGCAGCTCGAGACCTATCACCCCTCGATTCAGCCATGAAAGGTGCCCCCTTTGAGCCTATCCAATCTGTCAGCCTCAAACATCTGTCGTTCAAAACAGTGTTTTTGATGGCCCTCGCTTCGGTGAAGCGCATAGGCGATCTGCACGCGCTCTCTGTGAGCCCAGCGTGCCTAGAGTTTGGGCCTAATGACTCCAGGGTCATACTCAAACCTAGACACGGTTACGTGCCAAAACCCCTCAACACACCGTTTAGGGCTCAGGTTATCTCCCTGTCTGCCCTACCGGGATCGAGTGAGGAAGGGGACTCGAGCTGTCTTTGCCCCGTTAGGGCTTTAAGAGCTTACGTGTCCCGCTCTGCTGTCTTCAGACAGACTGAGCAGCTCTTTGTCTCGTTCAGTGGACGTTCCAAGGGAACAGCTGTTTCGAAACAGAGCCTATCCAGATGGGTAGTTGACGCCATAGCGCTGGTTTACACCGCCAAGGGCCTTCAGTGCCCATTGGGCGTGAGAGCGCACTCCACGAGAGGCGTCGCCTCATCGTGGGCCTGGTCTGGCGGGATTTCCTTACAGGAAATATGTACGGCGGCAGGCTGGGCCTCGCCGTCTACATTCATAAGGTTTTACAACCTAGAGGTTCCCGCCTTGCAGGCCAAGCTGCTTTCGGTTTAGTCGAATCAGCTGTCTAGCCAAGGCACGGATTTCGCAGGCGCACAGCGCCCCGAAAATTCTGGGCAGAATTGTGTAAGACCCACATTTCCCACATTAGCCAGGCCCCCCTGCCTATGTGATGTTGTATCGCGTCTAAGGGCGCATCCATTTGGGCGAAATTGTGTAAGACCCACATTTCCCACATTAGCCAGGCCTTCCCCTGCCTATGTGACGTTATATCGCGTCTGAGGACGCAACCTTTAAGGGCGGATGTCCCCCCCTTTTTTATCTCCAGACTCTCTGAGTCTACCTGGTGATTATGCACTGTATATCTGGACTGGCTTCCAGTGATCGGTGTCTTATCCCAGCACGCACGGCGTCTTACATGTGGTTCCCGTAGCGTTTTTCAAACGCAGTACGAGAGAACTCTCGTAAGAGAACGTACTCGGTTACTAACGTAACCTCGGTTCTCTCTAGAAGAGGGAACGAGTACTGCGTTCCCTGCCGTGCGTATGGTTCGCTCTGGTTCGCTTCGGCGATGAAAACCAGTTGAATCAGCCTACTCGAGCTCCTTTTATAGGGGACTGCCACACCCGTTTCGGCGGGATGTGGCGAGGAGCGCGCGAAGCGCTCTCATTGGCCTGATGTTGCATCAGCCCTCGCTCGATAGGCTAATGCAGTTGCCGCAGAACAGCCAATGAGCGAGCGAGCCGTCTCGCCATAGCTGTTCACTGCTGCAATGCGTTTTACATTTATGAAAATTAAGGATAATTTTGCTTCAGTATTTCGTGAAAAGAGACCCTTTCCCGTAGCGTTTTTCAAACGCAGTACTCGTTCCCTCTTCTAGAGAGAACCGAGGTTACGTTAGTAACCGAGTACGTTTTATTGATTGTATTTAAAGGTTTTCCACACACAATTTCAATTTAGCAGATACAGAGCTCTTTAATTCGCGACCCACCTCGTTTTATTGTAAGGTGAATTCAGCAAGGCATGTTGTATCTTTGAAGGAACAAAAGCTATTTGTTACAGTTTTTTCTTTCGTGATTTGTGTGGATGACACACAGCGACATATACAGTATTATCAGCTGTATGGTGTTTTTTTTACGCTGAAATGCTTAATTTCGAGAAAGACCCGCCGCGCGCAGTGAGGGAGACCAAACTTACTAAAAAAATATCCAGCGCGAGAGAGAGAGACAAAGAAAAACGCCTGTTCTTAATTTATGTTGCTTTGAACTTTTTTCGTTTTGTACCGTTTTAATTTTTTAATTTAGCTGCAATTTCTTTGACAATAGAAATTTAAAATGTTGCAAGAATAAGATTGTGTTTCTTATTTTGCATCACAAAGGGAATAAACTCTATCGATGCAACCCTGTTTAAATAAATAAACTGTTCCGACACTTTATTCATACCTTGAAATGTGCGATGGGTTTTCAAACTTAATTAATTTTCTTTTTCTTTTTCTTTTACTTTTACATTTTCATTGTTTATTTTTTAATTGAAAGCAATACTGTATTGAAAGTATTTTTCTGATTTGTTCGATCTGTTTTGAAAAATGTCTTCCGTTGCTATGGCCGGGTATCACTGTCAGTCATCTCAATCTCGTGGATGATTCACACACACACACAAAAAAAAAAAAATTTTTTAGCAGATTAAAGAGAGCTTCATCATCTTAATTTTCTGGTGCAATCGGCTGACAGTCTTCCTTCATCAGATGTGTCGTCTTTGCAGCGGCAAATTTATGTTGTAAATTGATAATTAAACAAGATGATTGACTTTAATAAACAGATGCATATTTAAGCATCAAGAATGGAAAAACATAAACACTGTCGGCTACACTGAGATTCGATCTCAGATCGTTTGAAGCTCCGAGAGGCTATTGTTAATGCATTGACCACAGAGCTATCGTCTTTTTCGCGTTTTTTAACATTGGCAATTTACTGTCTCGAAATTATGTGTCGAAAAAATTATAAAAAAAAGTGTTTTTACAAGACCTTGTGCTGTTTATTTATTTATTTATTTATTATTATTATTATTATTATTATTATGCAGATGTTAATTCAGCCATTCTGTTGGATAAAAATTGTCCCTAATGTAAAATGGAAATGAATGGTAATTTTATTTGATAAATATAAAATATTTAATATAGGCTATAGGAGAAAAAAACAATATGGTGTAGCAATATTTTAGAACTACCAAATCTCTCTGCATTAATAATAAAAAAGTAGCCCATGTTTGTTCGGGATTTGAACCCGTGTCATCTGAATTATTGAAACGTAAGTTATAGCCTACCACTCGGCCACGAATTTGTTTTGTTTTAGTTTGTTTGAAATGTATTTTTACATATTTTGCTTTCGTTAATGTTAACCAATTCTGTTGTAGCATAATAGGCCTATATTTTTTCCCTAAAAGTTTGTTTTATTCTCTGCTTTGTTTGTTTATATTTTTACATATTCAATCAGTCTCATTTTTGTTCAAATAATGAAAAACGTTTTTTTTTTGTTTTTTTTACAAGATCTTGCGTCATGTTTTTTTTAATTATTTTTTTTTAAATAAACATATAGGAAACTTACCTTTTAAAATGCTGCAGTTGCTGCTGTTTTGCCCTGTCACTTGCGCCACCCGGTATAGTCATTTCGCGAACGACTTTGAAATTCTACTGGTTTATTTTTGCTGCGGCAGTAATAGGCATTGTGGTTGATTATTTATTAAAGAATTCAATTGATAATCATAACAACATGTAAGCCTATTTAATTCTGAATATAACAAAGAATGCTTAAACCGACTAACATCGGTTAGTAACTGCAAGTCCTGAAAATGTTTTAATTTTACGGTAAATTATTTTAATTTATTTCACTGTTATGTTTCAGTTAATAAATCTACAAACACATTAAAATAACACGAAGTAAATGACAAGTAACCTATTGACATAGCCTTTCTAAATGATAGAAAAACTGGGCACACAATGTTAACGTGTGTCTACTTTGAATTTAATGAATTTGAATTCGTTTAACCACAATATTTATCTTGAATTTATCTGTGACCTCAGCTCAGAATACTGCCGCGGCAGATTACGTCATAAAGAGAATAAACTGACACTTTTCAAAGTCTGTGATTACAGCGCCACTCAGCGGTAAAAGGCAGCAAATACACATCCCAATTTTGCCGCCGCGGGAACGGCGGCGGTAAAAGTCTCATTCTGGTTGGGCACCATCTGTAGCATGCACTTTAACCATGTTTCATTTCAGATGCCTGTGTGCAGGATTTCCACATAATTAAATGTCATTCCATCCTGACACTACTTCCCGCTTGAAGTCCCACTTGAACCAAACTTGTTTTTTATTAAAAGCTCACCTCTGGTTTGAGAGATGATGAATCATATCATATAGTTCTGGAGTGTCCTTTCAAACAAACGATCATACATAACAAACCTTGTCGATTATGCTATTGCTACCTGAACATTAACATTGGTCAGATGCAAATCTTTTCTTTTGGTGGTGTAGAGTATTGCACTGCTAAAGAAATTACAGAAGTTTTTTAAACTTGTTTAAGCTAAGAAGAAAAATAATTACTTTTCCAGTCCCATTTACACTGAGTTTTTTATTGGCCGTGACTTTCTGTAAATAATCCAAATAAGCTGTCTTGAACTGGCCGCTAGTAAGTGTCATTCCTAGCTATTCCACATAGACCTCAATTCTCGAAGACCTTAATAATGCTCATGCCATGCTCACCGGATGAAAATCATGTAGTTTCACCGCAATATTGCAATATTTCTCACAATGAGAATGCCAAAAGTTATTCATCACCAGGGATTATCTGGCTAGAAGGCAGAGGTGCTCGGTTATAGTTCTTCACTTTATTAAAACAAGAGCTGGGATCTAACAGTTACAGCTAGCAGCACCTACAAAATTAGAGAATATGATAACTGAGAGAGAAAGGGAACCAGAAAACAAAAACAGCAAGGAAAAAAAGTAAATCTGAGGTGAGTTTTTTGGGTAAAACCCAGGAGAGAATGCTGGGAGGAAATACACTTCAGATTTCGTCAGGCATGTAGGTGGTGTGACAAACAAGAAGATTTTTCCATAGTTGAAGTTTTCAATGTGCATACAAATAAGTGAACTCAAATTGTAGTCATTATTTAATCACCCTCATGCTGTTATTTATTATTATGATTATAATTGTAATTTTTTTTTTTTCATCTGTGGTGAGCGAGATTGATTTGAAAATGTCTCTTTATCACCAAAGAGACGACGTTCCGATGAACAAATAGCAAAGGGGAGGGAGGGTCGAGCTAGCCTCTGTTTTGTTTGAAATACTTTGAACATCAACAAGAAGTGATGTCACCCAACATCGCTTAGAGCACCTTTAAATGACAAATATAAAATACTGCCACCTACTGGTATAGAGAGTTACAGAACGAAAATACTAGTTGGCCGTTGATTGTAGTCTTTGCTGTGTGTTCAAGCATAAATTCTTGGCCCAGATAGTTGACTTTCATCACATTCCCTGACGTGAGGGCGGGACAGCCTGTCACTCACATGAGATCACAGCAATAGCAAACCACAACCATCCAATTCCACATCGACAAAATCAAGTCTCGCCCTACTTTTTATCTTGTTCTAGAAACCGTTTCACTTGGATACACGACAATAGGGAAGAAAAGACTATCACAACTTCTGTTTCATGCTGACTTTAAGAAACTGTGTGCCAGTGTGAGGGGTGATTTTGTGATGGTGCAATAAGGTAAAACTATTAGTTGATGTCTTGCCCTAGAGGTTGTCATACGCAAATGTTTTTGCAGGATGTTTTAATGCTACAAAGAACTCATATAGCCTATGTGAAAACATATTTTCATGTCATGACGTCCTTAAATGAAATAAAAGTGCATTAAAAGAGAGTAAACTTTCATGACAATGTTTCTTAACACACTGAAGAACACTTAAAAAGTGCACTTTGTAATAACGTCAAATTTAAAAGTTTTACTTTAAAGTACATTTTGTAATATGTAATCATTATGTTTCAATAATCTTTTGCAATACTTTAAATTGCACTTATTATACTTATATAACTTATTTGATAAAAGTATTTATCAAAATACTTTTTGGCACTTATTTTGATGTGTTGACTAACAAACAAACCCCCGGTTTCACAGACAAGGCTAAGCCTATCCAGATTAAAATGCATGTTTGAGTTGTTTTAACTGAAATTGTTACGATTACCAGCTGGAGTGCCCTTGAGAGCCACCAGAGGGCACTCCACATCAGACTATTGTCATTCCCTCACAAACTACAATTCCCATAACTCACTGCCCGGACTTTTCATCCATTATCACATTCACCTGTGTCTCATCTTGTTTAGCTCACCCCATATAAGCCTGATTTTCTCATTCATTATCTGCAAAGTCTTGTTTAGTGTTACACTGCAATTCCGAGCATTCTCCCTGGTTTCATGTCTCTTGGTTTTGGATTTCTTGTCTGTTCCGTGGATTACTCTTTTGCCCATGTTCCCTGCCTTGTTGTGTTTGTTTGTATGGACTGCCTGTGCTTGACCTTGCCTGTACTTTGGATTACGTCTTTGGATTACCCTGTTCAATAAATACTGCATTTGGATCCTCAACCTTCTTGTCTCGGAGCAGTTCATGACAGAAATGTTTTAATTTAAATATGTCAGTGCCATTGTTTTGTCTCTAGATGCAAGTTTATGAAAGCTACTTAAATGCCCTAATTAAACTAAGGTGTAATTCTGGCTTATTCTAAACCCTGTCTGTGAAACCGGGCCTAAATTAATTTCTTTTTTTAACTCCCAGATTGGTTATGCTGTGATATAAACAGCCATGATTTTCCATGTGATCCACATGGGGTCAAGAGAGGTGACGTGTGTGACAGGATTTAATCACGAAGAGGAAACACAGGCATGCCGGTGGAATGATAAGTCACTGTAAGGGAATAAAACATAGTCAACATCATCTGTGTCTCCCTCTCATGCCCGAATCAGGTTAAGGCACAAGCATATTTAACACAGGGATTAATTTCTAAATAGCAAGTCCAGATGTTGCTCTATGAATCACTGATACCTACACACCTCTCCCATGACGTCAGTGTGTGTGTGGCTGCAGATGTGTGGCTCACCAGATTGTCTGACCTCATTTTTTCTTAACAAATGTTATACTCTGTGTATGGCCATTATCCTCAATATGTGTGTATATTAAATTAATATAAAAACATCAATTAGATCTAGTTGTACACAGAATCAAGTCATTTTTCCCTCACCAAAAAGTTTCAAAGCATTTTTGACAGGGACATACACATAAATCTAAACAAACACAATATCCAACACAATTTTAAAAGTGATGTGTTATACTTAAAGTATATAAAAAAGTTAATTTATACTTTTTTTATATTAAATACTTTCACCTTTCCCAGCTTAATTAAAAGATGTTAAATTATTAAAAATGCTGAATAGCAAATGCAGGAAAAGCATTACAGATACATATGAAATTAGCTTTCATTCCACCAGCCTCGCTCCGCTCCCACAGCTCTCTTTTCTTTTCTTAAACTTGTGAAAAGTTTAAACTTTTCTTAAACATCCTGTCTACAAAGATGCCTTCATTTGGCTGAATTTTGCAGACAGCATAATCTATCCTTTGTTGCCTTTGATGTTCCTTAGATGTCATGCATTGTGCAAATGTAACTGGTCCTACTCGCACAGCTCGGAGCGGGATTCAAACCAGCATCACCAGCATGGGAGGCAGGTGCGCTAATAAGGACGCAGCCTCTAGCATCAGTCGCTATTGCACAGCTTGAGGCTAGGGGAGTGAGGTTTACTCACACAGCTCTTTACTAGCTGGCCTCTGTTACACTCACCCCCCTGAACCTCACTCCCATCCGGGTCACGGCACCAATGCGACTGGTCATATGCGTAGGAGACATGTCCCCCCCACGTTTCAAAATCTAAGTTTTGTCCCCCCCACTATTTCCCAATGTAAGATTTTGTTTTGCATTGCCTGCCTATCTCTGCCGATTTCAGAGTCTCCAAATGAATCCATTCTGCAACTTTTAAATACATAATTAAATTTTACAAAACGAAATTTTATAGGCTTAAGTGCAGGGTCCGAAAGTTGGTCGTTTTGTCGCTATGGTTACACACACACGCGCGCACACACACCGTTGGTGGTGCACTCAAAGTCATCTGTCAGTTGTGCAGTTACCCAAAATCTCCTGAATGAAGTTAAAACCCATCATGTCACTTATATGAAATAAAATCGACTAGCAAAAATACAGGAGGCCGCCTTATTCTTGTTCAGCTGCTTAATCTCGTTATCAGTCGACCATGATCGCACACCGCTCGCGCATGCCATGCGCATCTAGGTAGGCTACTACTCAGAACTCCGACACGGATAAATGTACGCAGCAATATATAATGAATGTTCCTGGGAGATCCTTAGTTGCGCAGGATGTGGAAACGCGCAAAAGTTCCAGAACCTTCTACTGCCTTGAAAAAAAAAAAAAAAAACTCACGAGCTGCTGGCTGCCGCTGCAGATCAATTTTGTCAAGTTCAGCACAACGTTGGTTGTACAAAAAGTGTCCTGGCCTTGAATGACAAGGTAAGGAAAATATGTTTGGCACATTGTATGGGTCACTATATCATAACAAGGTAATACAATGTGTAATCAAGTGATGTCAATTCCAGCGTTATGGACGTGACATTTGCAGTAAAAACTTGAAATATAAATTCTCAGAAAATGCATTTAATACCAATATTGAAACTGTTTATATATCCATACTCCCTTAATAAAGGAGTCCAGACATTAGAAAAATATCAGTCTACACATGCGTTTTATATTTAATATGAGGGAAATAGGCTACACATGCCATGGATGTGACACAAAAAATCTTTAACTTTTAGGTGGCAAAATATATTTTTGTAATTCTGTGAATTACACTGCAAATCAAAGCACTACCCACCGGATGAAGAAGGGTCGGCTCTCCACAGAACATAACATATTCATTTTATTTTATTTTTCATGTTCGCATTTATGAGGAAAAAACTATGTTATGGACGTGAACACTCTGAAAGCGGCACTAAAAGACTGTTTAAAACTTTCACAGAGACCTCAAACAGAAAACACAAAGTCTTTCTTTAAAATGAATTTCATTTGTATTAATGATATCTTAATTTTAATCAATGTTTCATCAACCAATTGCTAGAATTTAATAATTAAGAAGTAAATATAGCAGACAATAGATAATCACAACATGGAGGCGCCGGTGCGTGAACTGGAGCTCGTCTCACAAATGAACCGAAACTCAGCGTATAAGGTAGCCTACTTGCCTGACAGACCTGAGAAATATCTATAGAAAGCTTGACATGTCTTCTTTTAAACAGAACAATTCAAAACGAAAGAAAGCAGACTGCTGCTTGTGTAATCCGTATGAAATGTGCATTTCTCTCTGGCGCATTCACTACTGCGAAGATCGCGAGTCAGCATCGTCAACTTCATCTATACAGGGCACTGACACAGAAAACACTTGTTTATTAATGAACAATTAAAATGTCTCCTTGCTATATTTTACATATTCATAATCATTACTTTTGCCGGTTCTTAGTGACAGCTTTTAGGTGCTTTATTGGCAGCGCAACCCTTAGGCTACATGTTACATGAACGCGTCACCACCGCATCAGCATCGAAAACAGGAGATTTTTTTCAATCCCTGTTTTGGCAGGGGAAAATCTGATCAGAAAATGTAACGAAAATGTAACAAAACGTTGTAGAAATGTAGTGGAGTAGAAAGTATAATAATTGCTGCAAAATGTAACGAAGTAAAAGTCAAAAGTAGGCCTATGCACTATTGATTCTACTTAAGTAAAGTACAGATAGGTAAAGATACAACTACGTGAAAAATTTAGCCTACTTCAGTAAAGTAACAAAGTAGGCTATTTGTACTTCGTTACATTCCACCACTGCTGATTAACAGTAATGTAAATGCTAAATGTCCTAATACCTGTTGATACTACAACAATGCAAAGTATAGGCTATGCTCTTAACTTTGCAGTTTTTTACATATCATGTAAGACTTAATTTCTCCATTTATTTGCACAAAACTCTCCAGAAAATGGCATTTAATGGTTTATTTTTTCAAAAAAAAAAAAAAAACCCGGACACCCCTAGGGAGAGCCCCCCACATAATAAATCCCAATTTAACCCCTGGTTATAGTTATATTAGATTGCTTCTCTCTGTTTTTATAATCTACCCAGTCTGTCACTGCATATACCCTCTTACAACCTAAGTAGTACAGTCTGTTCCCAAAAGTCATTAGAAATTAGCATTTAAGTGCTTTATATATATATATATATATATATATATATATATATATATATATATATATATATATATATATATATATATATATAAAATATTATTATTTTTTTTAATTTGTGGGAAAAACCCCCCTAGCATTTACTGTCCCCCCCAGGTTCAAAATTGCTCCTAGGCCCCTGCGACTGGTCCTACTCACATCGCTCTGAGCGGGATTCGAACCAGCGTCACTGGCGATCGAGGTGGGCATGCTAACAAGAACGCTAAAGACCAAAGCCTCTAGCATCAGTCACTATTGCACCTCTTGAGACTTGGGGAGTGAGGTTTACCTGCACAGCTCTTTATTAGCTGGCCTCTGTTACACTCACCCCCCTCCGGGTCACGGCACCAATGTAACTGGTCCTACTCGCACTGCTCCTATAGTGGGATTCAAACCAGCCTCATTTTACTTTATTTAAATTAAATACATACTTAAATACTTACACCTCTTTAGCTATTGTCTCGTGCCAGTGCCGACTACTGCTTTAGCGTCAGTCACTAGTGCGCCTTTTGAGGCCAAGGGAGTGAGGTTTACATGCAGAGCTCTTTACTAGCTGGCTAAAAAGGAAAACAAATAAGCACAGGGTTTAACAGTCAAGACTTAATATCTTAAAAAAAGCAAACAACAAACATTTTCCTCTGATGTAAAGCATCATGAGTAAATAAACATGCATTTATTCTGATAGGTGTCGGTGCCACTCTGATGAATAAGAACCAGACTGTAGCAAAGTTCAAATTCATGAAAAAGGAGACGGGAACCGGGAAATGTTGAACACAAACTTCAATGACAAAATAAAACGTAAACAACAAAACAAAACAGCCGGCACTGGCCTTTCTGCTGAATACCATCCATAAAACTTAAATGTCCCAGGCCTGGTGATCTCTCGCCTTCCACTGTTGTCGCTCCTCCTTATATCCTTCCAGAGCTTGTCTGTGGGACTCGAGACCAATGTGTCATACAAGTGTCTCTCATCAGCTTTTATTCCACCGACCTCACTCCACTCCCACGGCTCTCTTTTCTTTTCTTAAACTTGAGATCCATCACAGCTTTTGAGCTCATATCAAAACCATAGCACTGAATGGCACAGCACACTTCTCAGTACAATTTCATTTAATTTGTGTAGCCCTGGAGCTGGGTTTGTGTGTTATGAAGGTGCTTAGATGTTAATAGAACTTATTCTTTAGCCAGGCAGATCTTATAAAGCCATTACCATGGTTTTCATTACATTTACACTTAATTGTTTCCTGCTTATTTGCAAGTTTTCACCTTGCACGCTGAATGAACTCGGCCTTTACAATATGCCATTGAAGAGACATTTACCACTTGCCAGGTCTATCCCAGCATGTGTTTGTGTGAATGTGGTTTAGAGGAAGGTTTAGAAGAAGGTAATTATATTCAGAGTCCCTTTAATTACTGAATTGACATTTAATAGTCTAATAGCAATGATCCTTTGCAAGATAAAGTGTGTTTTTGTTTTTTAATCAGAGACCATTCAGAGGACAGTAGCATAAATATTCCTCCTTCAGAACTTCTATCAGGGTCAAGAGGCAAACTTTCTTAATGAACTTTCTAAATTGAATGCAGGAACATGCAATCCATTTCTACTTTGGCAGCCAGGCTTTTAAAAGCTATTGGCAATGCTAGTCAAAAACAAAGATCTCATATCTGCACTAGAAACAAGCAGAAAGTGTAATTCACTATTGTGCAAACCTACTCAAGCAGGCTGAATTACGCTTGCTTGAAAACATTCACTCGGTTGACATAAATTATTAAAAGCCGTAGGAAACGAAAACAAGATCCAGTGTTAGATTACATTGCCATAATACATGCATGCTGGACCCAATGGATCTGTCTGAAAGATGAATAATACCGCCTTCTCTGGATGTATACCGAGGTAGGAAATCCATCAAAACACATCCAAATTCAATGTTCACGTAATGTCCTGTCTACCAAGACGCCTTCGGATAGGGTAATCTATCCTCAAACCCTGATTATAAACCTAACCCATGTAGTTAATTAATATTACTCAGTACGTACACGTAAATGTATAGTTACACTGTAACAAGGACATCTTAAAATAAAGTGTATAACCAATTTTTGTTTTTTCAGTGTTAAAATACTTTTATAATATAGTTATAATACAGCTTAATGTTGTCACGATCATGCCAGGTTCTCCCTCACTCTTCCAACCATCACACTCACCAGAGTACTGATTACAGACTACATTTCCCATCATCCTCTCTGGCACTTAACCACACACACCTGCTACTCAACAGCCCTCATTACCAGCACTATATCCCTTTATGTGTGTGTGTGTGTGTGTGTGTGTGTGTGTGTGTGTGTGTGTGTGTGTGTGCTCCAACAGTTCTGTAAGACAAAGACCCCAGATTTTAACAAGTCTATCTCATCTGTTAACGATCTCCAATATCATCATTAACCTGTTATGCATTGAGTTTCTGCCATATCTTCAAATAAACCCTCGTGTTTGTGTTTTACTTCAGTTCTGGTCATTGTGTCCAAGCCTGTAAAAGACAAATATAACCCTTGTGAAAAAGAAGTGTGCTTAATTGTATTGAATGTGCACTTGTACTGCGAATCTTAAAAGTACATGAAAAAAAAAAAAAAACTTTTTAAAAGACCACTTAAGTGTACTAAAATATACTTAAGTCTACTTTTAAAAAGTGCACTTTGTAAATGTACATTTTATACTTTCATTTGTTTAATAATCTTTTTAGTAAATCATGCATAATTACAAGTAACTAACCATAACCCTATAGTAGGTACATGTACTTAATTAATATTACTCAGTTATTATTTAATTACACTGCAAAAAATAGTCACCTTCGCCTTAAAGGAACACTCCACCCATTTGCATTAAGCTTTGCATTGTTAGAAACCCAGTCATACTATTGAATGGTCGTGCAACACTCTCTCATTTTCCCCTGAGACGGGAGAAATCCGTATTTACCTCTTTACACTTCCTCCTACAATGACGCAAAAATCGTCATTTTGCGTCATTGTTGGAGGAGGTGTAAGAGGGGGGGATTTCTGTTGAGACTACAAGCACTAGTTCCCACCCTTTCAAACCCGCCCATAGGGGGTTGGACCTAATGCGCTAACAGACCTATCATAGATCAGTGCCAGTGCGTTTGATTTCCAATGCCATCCTCTTTTTCCCGGACATGTCCAGCCATCGAGATTGTCCAAAATGTGCGGGATTCGGCTTTTGCTTTCTGCGGTCGCCATTCATTGTTTACATGCACACCTTTTGTTTCGGTCTAACTGAATTCATTCCGATTGGTGAATCTGAATGTAGTGTTTACATGAACGCTCGGAAAGTGAAAGTGATCGGTTGATGTGCGTTTTAACATTGCTAAGAAAATTCCTGCTCCTCCGTGAGAGATACGAGACCGGTGCGTCTCAGTAATGACACCACCGGCCTCGCGCCGTTCTCCCGCGCCCCTCAGCCTCGTCCTGCTCGCCACAGTAAACATGATGAATGGCGACTGTAGAATGCAAAAGCCGAATCCCAGACATTTTCGGCGATCTCGAAATCCAGGGCAAACTCATCACGGAGACTCGCTTTGTTGTTGTCAACTGCCCTCTCTTACCGGTAGGCGTGGCTTGGGAGTGGCCTCCTAGGGCAGTAAAGTAAGTGCATTCTGGGAGTTGTTGTCTTTCATCCACATAAGCCAAAAATAAATTTTCTGGCTTTTCTTAGTCTAGAAAGCTCCAAATTCAAAAATAATTTCACATTTCTTCTACATAAATGACCTATTTTAAATACACATTCATCTTTCCAGAGGTGAAGTATCCCTTTAAAATACAGTTTAACCGTCTTTTATCATGTTTATTTTGATGTTTTGACTAACAGATATTACAATACATTACATGCACATTATATTGCAGATCAATTACAAATGTGTGATTACAAATGTATTGTAATTGCATGAAACTGTAATACATGACATAGAAGTTTCAATAGAAACTGCTTTAAAGTATATTTAAGTTTACCATAAATGTTTGACACTAAATTCATCAGTAACTTTAACCATATTTCAGAGACAATAGAGGTAATTCTGAAATAACATATAAAGATGTACTTAAGTCCTACTTAAGTGGGTCAAAACCACTCTAAATTGCATTTAATATAAATTTAAATAAAAATACAGTGTCATTTAATTGCAATTAAGTGTTCAGTTTGCACTTAAGTATATTTTTTAAAGAATGTTATTCCTGTAATAAATAGTCTTCTTAAAAGGATGCTTAAGTGTAATTCTTCTTCACAAGGGAAGCCATTCCTTAAAGTGACTTCAGTCTTCATATTCAAATGTGGAGATGGATTTAACCAAGATGAAATCACTTGCCCATGAGGCAAGGTCAAGCTTCATGCCCATGTGGAGAGGAGTGATGATGAAAGACAGGCCAGAGATTTCATACAGACCCCCTCCAGCACTGGGACAAACTCCAGCTGCACAGCAGGCTCCAATGGACACACGCTCTAACTAGCGCGCTCACAAACTGTGAGGAACAATAGTTGTGGGGTGTATTAACTGTGAGATATTTGACAGGCCATAGAGAAAGTCTGCAGAGATTTAGTGTAAGGCTATGTGATCTGCATTACAAAAATCTAAGATGGAGAAGAGCAAACAGGGCATAAAACAAAGCAGGAGTGTTTTAAACTGAAAGATGTGCTCTATTTAAGTGTTAAACTCAATAAATGAGGATGAATTATGTATAACAAGAGAAAAAGAACGGGATAAAATTGACAGTAATTCTCAGTGGGGGATGACAGGTTCAAAACGAAACAGTTAATTGAAGAAATGAGAAAGTGGATTCTGTCCTTCTGCAAGACTGTGGCCAGAAACTTAGATAATCAAAGATTCACACAGTCTGAAGATAATTTAATTCAGTGTTAAAAGATTCATATTTACCACACCAAACATGACAACTGTTTTGTGTGGCTGTGTCAGTGTAGCCCATGTGAAGCAAAAGCATCCTGCAATCTGTATCTCCTTCATCTTGGAAGACTTCAAAAGTCTTAAACTTAAAATTGAATTAATGCTAAGATTTTTTGAAACAGAAATGTTGGGCAGTGTCAGTGTTTACGTCTATCTTTCATTAAATAGTCTGGCTAATTTTAACAAGTTTCCAGCTAACACTAATGTGGTACTTTGAACGTAATGTACAGGTTAAATTTATTCAAAGCAATTAGTTGAACTTTGGAGGTTTTTTTTTTTTTTTTACCCACTTAAGTAGGACTGAAGTGCATCTTAATATGTAATTGTATTATTATTTCTATTGCCTTTGAAATGTAAAGTGTCTGCTGAATAAACTGACAAGCAATTATGGAAACAATAACATACTTTAATGTAATTTATATTGAAATACGATATGTCATGTATTTAAATATATTTGTAATAATGAAGTTTAGCAATTTATCCATCCATCCATCCATCCATCCATACATCTTCTTCCGCTTATCCGAGACATGATCCCTACAGCGTGTCCTAGGTCTTTCCCGGGGTCTCCTCCCAGTGGGCCGCACCCGGAACGCCTCCCCGGGAAGGCGTCCAGGAGGCGTCCGGAACAGATGCCCGAGCCACCTCAGCTGGCCCCTCTTGATGTGGAGGAGCAGCGGCTCTACTCTGAGCTCCTCCCGAGTGACCGAGCTCCTCACCCTGTCTCTAAGGGATCGCCCAGCCACCCTGCGGAGAAAGCTCATTTCGGCCGCCTGTATCCGGGATTTTGTTCTTTCGGTCATGACCCACAGCTCATGACCATAGGTGAGAGTAGGAACGTAGATCGACCGGTAAATTGCTTTGCATTGCAGCTCAGCTCTTTCTTCACCACGACAGACCGGTACATCGACCGCTTTACTGCAGAAGCTGCACCGATCCATCTGTCAATCTTCCGTTCCGTCCTTCCCTCACTCGTGAACAAGACCCCAAGATACTTCTCCACTTGAGGCAGGAACCAATCTGAAGTGAGCAAGCCACCCTTTTCCGTCTGGGAACCATGGCCTCGGATTTGGAGGTGCTGATTCTCCTCCCAGCATCTTCACACTCAGCTGCAAACTGTCTCAGTGCACGCTGAAGGTCCTGGTCTGATGGGGCCAACATGACAACATCATCCGCAAAAAGCAGAGATGGAATCGTGTGGTCCCCAAACCTGACACCCTCCGGCCCCTGGTTGCGCCTAGAAATTCTGTCCAATTATGAACAGAACCGTTGGCAAAGGGCAGCCCTGCCGGAGTCCAACATGCACCGGGAACAAGTCTGACTTACTGCCGGCAATGCGAACCAAGCTCCTGCTCCGGTCATACAGGGACCGGACAGCTCTTAACAGAGGGCCCTGGACCCCATACTCCCAGAGCACCCTCCACAGGATGCCGTGACTTTTTTTTATAAGTTATGCAAGACTCAACTCATTCTTTGAAGTTTGTTTAGTATAATTAAGTTAAAAAGACTTATAGTCAAGTTCATTGTACTTTTTTTTTACAGTGAGGACAAAAGTTTATTAAAACAATTACTTAAAATGTAAAGTAAAACCTTTAATTTGACATTATTGCAAATTTTTGGCTACCATTGAGTTAAAGTAACTTAGAATATTAAAATCACGTAAAATAGGTAACACTTTAGTTGACATTTAGTTGCAAAGTTACTTATACAGTAGAATGTCGTAGACCGAAATAAAGTATACCGTTCTTTTACGTTCAACAGAAGAAAGAAAGTCATACAGGGGTGCGTTTCCCGAACAACGACGTAACTCGCTGCTTAACTACCATAGTGCGATGCATCGTTGAAGAAATCAGTCACGACTGTTTCCCGAAAGCGTATTGTCACAAAAGTGGTCGTTCAACCACGTTGGTTTCTGACGTCACGCACGTGGTGGAGTAATAACTTCTTTTAATGAATCTGTTTGAGATCGAATTAACACTAGATGTTTTGCTAGAAAATTACATCTGAGGACTATTTCTCATTTTTCTCAGTTATTTTGCTTTATTTCCAGATTCAATCATAGGCTCGTTCTTACAAAGTAGAGCACGTTCGCACATGCACAGTTTTCAAAATGGTGCTTTAAATCGCTTGACAAACTAAAAGACATAAATTACATTTACGTATTCTAAATAAAAGACACAGGTTGTACTGAATGTCAGCTTGCTTATTTGGCTCAAAATAAGGATTTATTGAGTCCACATGTCATGCAAACTAGAAACTATGCTTCTAACCAAAGATCGAGAGCTGTCGTTCCAACTACACAACTTTGCGATGCTGTTTGCGACTGTTCGTTAGAACGATGGTGTCGGGAAACACAGATTCGTTGAACTATACTGAAAACGACGGAACTTGCGAACATGGCTAACGACGTTTTTGGGAAACACACCTCAGGTTTGGAACTTCATGAGTTTGAGTAAATGATGACAGAAGTTAAATGTATGGCTGAACTATCACTTTAAATCCATTCTTCAGAATTCTGTAGCTTTAGCTCCATCACAGAAAAAAAAAAAGAAAAAAAGTCTGCACTCCATTTGGGCTTTATACCATTTTAAGCTTCACGGTTCCTTTAATTCTTATATTAAACAGAAGTTGTTAAAAATCACGAAGTGTGGAGGTTTGCAGTTTGATGGAAGCCACGAGGAGTCTTCAGTGAGTCAGTGTTTGTGGTTGTTTGGAGGGTAAAAGGTGCAGGAGGGTGGGCAGCTTCAGGCTCCAGCAGTCTCATAGCCCAGGAGGAGCAGAGGATGGAGGAGTGGGCCGCTGGGATGCATGCTCGCTTCTGTGGAGGCTGTGGGTGTGGAGATCCCACAGGAACATTGTTCATAGCCATCGAATATGGAACCTGCTGAGACCCTGGAAGTGAGACGCAACTTTTGGATGAAGTGAAACTTTAATGAACGTAATACTGAAAGCAAACGCATTATGCAACTAGACTTTTCTTCACTTTAATGAGTCAAAGATGAAACAATTTAGATGTGAGAACTTATCTACTTATATATCTAACATAACACCGAATCTCAGCGGAGTAATCATTATTAATCAATAATTAAATACAGGCCAATAATATGCTGAATAATTATTCAAATTAATCTCACAAATCAGTATTTGCTGAGAAAATGTAAGTTAATTAAAAAACATATTTAATTGTGGCAGATAAGTAAATAAAGGTCATAGAGTATTTGATTTATATAACATTTTATTTAACATTTTAAATTGGTTTCACTTTATTTCAAGGTGACGTAGTTACATTGTAATTATTCAAATAAGTAATATTAATTAACTACATGTACTTACTATAGAGTTACAGTTAGGGTTAGGGATTGGTCTAGGATGTTACTTGTAATTATGCTTAATTTACTATTATTACTACACTGTAAAAAACACAACTTAAAAAAAAAGTTAAAGTGACTGATTTTGTTGTGTTGGTTCAGCAAAAATCCACACACACACACACACACACACACACACACACAAAAAAAACAACAACTTAGTACTAATTTCCCCTAGCTTTTTCTTGTTGACTCAACTTTTGTAAATAACAGTTAGTATACGAGCTGAAAATAAGTTGTCTGTGACACACACACACACACACACACACACAAAAACGTTTAGTTGAGACAACTTTGCATTATTTGTTTTCTGGAGAGGTGCAACTATTCTGTATCAAATCTTTTTATTTTTTGGCCGTTTATTTACATGACAATGGCATTTTGGGGGCCTGAAAATGCAAGCTTTTGAAAATTGGTTTTAGTTTTTGTAAACAATACTGTTATTGTCTCTGTGTAAACTACAAAAAACATGAATTTGTGAAAACGGTGACATCATGCGCATACGTATTACGTGTTCAGTCATATATAGCATATAGCGCGTAGTGTTTCTTTACAAAGTGGCATCGCCATCTACTGGCCTGGCATGAACAGGACGTGAACAGGGATCATTTTGACAATGTTGTCATCTTTACGTGAACAATGCAAATTAATTTTTTTTCCGTTTTTAGTAAATTGCTGTCGTGTAAACAAAATTTCTCAGCATGAATTTGCATCAGTCAGGTCTCCAGTGGAAATGAATGGAGCTCCAAGTCTAGTGAGTGACACTGGGCTTTACAGCACATTCACTTCCATTAATTTCATTCAGTTTATGATGACACAAGCTGCAAATGTTTAGTGGGATAAATAAATGCCTAATGCAGATGTAAGAAGCTAGTGGCGCTTCATAATGAAAGCACAGAGTGAACAGCTCATCCAAAACAGAGCAATCCCGGGGAAAGATTAAACACAACGCCCCGTCAGCAAACACCCACTCTCTGATACACGGATGCATGACTGCACAACACCTCCCGTACAGTACATGCTCAAGAGACCGCAGTGGATTTGAATGAAACATGACCACAGGAAGAACGTAACAGCCATAAAGCTTGTCCAACAACATTTCAATCGACCACATAAGATATATCATATCCATAACACACATCACTTCCTGAGCTTCCTCTTCTGGAAGATGCTTAATATTCATAAAAGCAGCCAAAGCTTTGTTTCTTTTTCCCTCTTGTCAATGGGATTAGTCAGCAATTTCAACCAATCTAAAACATTGTTATAACCATAATCATAAAACTATGATTTAAACAATTGATTTTAAAACCTTTTAGGTCACACTTTAGGTGTCTTTAAAGGGATAGTTCACCCCCAAAAAATGGATATTCTGTCATTAATAACTTTTAGCTCAACAGTGTTAATTATAGATGTGATTGTAGATTTACTGAAACTAATTACAGCATGTATTTTTTTTAAAACATAAGTACAATGTAAAATATGTACACATTAGGTGCAAGTAAATAGTAGTTAAAGACCAGATTTTCAAGATGGAATTAAAGTAATTATACTGAAAATAAAACAAATATAACATTGCTATTTATATATATATAATAATAATAATAATAATAATAATTACATTGTAATTACAACTTGTAATTACATTTCAGACTGCATTAAAGTAAAAATTAATTTGGAAAAGCAAACAATAATAACCTTTTGAACTACTTGAGTACCTGGTTATTGCTTTATAATTTATATAGTTTTGACAGTATTCTTTCAAATTTCTTCTCCTTCGATCCTCAATCCAAAGTTTCATGGAGAGAAATTGAAGTTGACAAGGTTAAACCACATAGGCTCCAGTACATTCTATTTGCTGGTACAGGAAATAAAAATAAGTATAAATTTGGCCCGGTGGTGGACAATTCTATTAGAATCTGGAAAAGGGTTGAAAGTCTGATGGGAGGACCTTTCAAATTTTGTTGACCTTTCAAACCTTATGGCACAACTTTTTTTCTGTGGAAATCGGCCATTTGTCCAGCCTTCTTGGTCTTCACTGGGCATAAACACATGCGGCGACTTATATGATAACCAGGGGCTCTGCGCACTTCAAGAACTAAGAACTAAGTTCTGTTTACCAGCATCCTCATATTTTGTCTTTTTTCAGTTACGCTCAGCTCTCAAGGCATATGGAGTTCCCTGGGCATCCCCCATTTCCTCTCATCCTATGTGGGATTGGATCGCACCATCCTCTGGTCGGCCTTCTGTTTCTTTAATATATGGTAAACTTAATGATCACATTGCTAAGCTTCTTTCTATTAAATCTATCTGGAATCGTGAATTATCTGATTTTAATTTATCTGTCGACTGGAAGAGGGTGTGGTCTAATCTAATCTTAACTTCTAAAAATTTGGCTCATCGTCTTATTCATTTCAAAATCATCCATAGGGCATACATAACTCCTTATAAGAGGTTCAAAATGAAACTGCAGTCAGCCTATAACTGCCATATCTGTAACACTTTATCATCAGGTACTTTTCTTCATGTTTTGGGAGAGTCCAATTGTTGTCAACCTATGGACTAATGTAAACTTGGTTTTGTCCTCTTTACTACAAATTGATTATATGTCTAATCTGGGTTTATGTCTTCTCAATGATGATTCTGATCTATGTATAAGTTCATTGCAAAAGAGCATGTTGTTTGCTGGGTTTACAGCTGCAAAGAAGACAATAATACAGAAATGGTTTACTCCGCACATGTATGCAAAAACATATTGGATTCATAGCTTACATAAAATAGTGACTTGTGAATGTACAACAGCACGAATTAACAAGGCTAAACCTACCATTGATGCATGGCAATGTTTTTCTTCCAACATATTGGACTATATAAAGGAATGACTATATACGTTTTTTTTTCTTTTTTTTTTTTTTTTTTCTCACTCATATTGTTAAATTATGGATAATATGTCTGTTGCTCCCCCTTCCCTGTCTGTTTGTTTGAATGAATGTTATTTCTAAAGACAATAAAAAGTTGATCACAAATTTCTTCTCCTTTTCTCATCACTTTCTGCATTTTTCATGAATTGTTTATTTTGCCAACGGTTTGCCTAACGCTCAATTGTTTAGCAGGCACCGCAGATGTCAGTCTGCTCAAAAGGCGGTAGATGTTAAAGATTTTGTTTATTTCAATTCATCTCTGGTACGACTCTGCCGTTCCCTGGCATTCTGTTCTGCTGCCGTGCACACAGACATATAATCTTTTATTAATCTCTGCTTCTGCTCCTCCAATCTTCTCAAACCCTCAAGTCCAAACAAACAAACCACCCAAATTCTATCTGCAGTCACCTCTCCAGCCCTCCGAGGGAAATCTGAGGGATTGCCTGGCTCCTCCTCTCAGTCTTCTCCAGAAAACTTTAGAGAGTTATGTGAGGTTAAGTGAGGAATTCACAACTCTGTAGATAAAGAGTCAGGGAAGTCAGACAGCCTGGATTGGCACTTATAGTCCCAGCCAAAGCTTTGATTATTGTCCTAGTTTGCATTTGAACGGTTGACAAAGAAAGAACACTATGTTTTAAGGAGGGAACTTAACAATGAAAAACAGATTCAGAATCGATTTACAATGCAGTGTCTCAACTACAGTGTTTTTCAGATCATGTCCCATTGTTTAAAATTACAAAGGAAAACACATGAATCGTGATGATGGAGGCTTCACATTGGGATAGCAGGAAAAAGTGAAAAAGAAGTGTGCTTAATTGCATTGAATGTGCACTTGTAGTGTACTTCAAATCTTAAAAGTACCACATTTGTTTTAAAAACTGGACTTTCAGATTGTCACATCCACCGTCTGTCTTCCTCATCTGCCTCTGCACTACACTCCCCAGATTCCTCCTTGGAGCACACCTGCACTCACTCTCTTCTGAGTAGTTATCACCGTCACCTGGATCCCATCACCAGCTCACCTTTATATTCAGCACTCAGTCACTCACTCTTTGTCTGGTCTTGTCAATATGTTGATACATGTCTATTCATGACACACAGACTCTCTACTTCACCTGCCTGCATACTTACCGTCGATCCTGATCTTCTTCAGCCTGTCTTCAGTCCATCTTCAGAGAATCTTCATCATCTGCATCTGCAAGAGAAAGAGAGACTTTGTTATCCAGTTAAGCTTCATCCAATTATCTACTTCCTGTTTACTCACCTTTCACGCTGTGTCCGATCCATTCTGCTATTAAAATATCAAACTTACCATCTTGCCTGCTTCGTTTGTACGAAACCTGACACAGATACTACTATAATAATGAAATAAAAGGCCACTTAAGTGCACTTCAAGAGTAATCACTATGTTTCAAGTCCACTTCTAAAAAGTCCACTTTGTAATAATGTTAAATTCAAAGTTTTACTTTAAAGTAATGCATTATGTTTTAATAATCTTTTGCTGTGCTTTATAGAAGCACTCTTATTTTGATCCCACATCAGACGGGAAACCGATTTGATTTGCTGGGTTTGTGGAGCAGATACTGTATATGAATCAGGTTACTAGGTCCATGAAATCCTTTACTCACGTGCACATTATCATTAAATCATTCTAAACACCGAAACGAACAATAAATGTAATTGTTCTAAGAACCAGGCGTGCAGCACGGAGAGCACAGTATCAAACCAAAGGGAATTATGTGACCTCTAAAGGTTTTATCAAAAAGCCTTTCTGACAAATATAATTTTAGATGACTAGCACAATCTATTGGATATTAATATATTAAAATAGCAATGTGAACCAGCACAAAGCTACCAAACATGAGGTCAGAGTTTGAAATGAATATAATGAATAACAATGCGTTTGCATTTGGAGTGAAAAAAATATCTGAGCTGCTGGGTCTTCAAAAAGACTGACACTCAAAGCTACTTGAGTTACTTAAAGATTGATTTTTTTGTGTGTGTGTGAACCGTGTTAAACAGAGTACATGTTCCCTGAATCCTTAAGTCGACTGACAGTGAGTTATGTCTTTACCCTCTCAAAAAATAAGGTTGCAGGGATGGACTGGCCTTAAGTAGTCCTGGGACTTTTCCCAGTGGGTTGGTCGACTTGACCCAGCTTTTCGAAACCAAATTTAGATATAAATTAAATTTAGAAAGAAAAAGTGCAGACACCATCAGAGTGGCCCAATTAAGCCATGGTAGAGGATCCTGGCATATTATGTTCTCTTGGGCCTCCCCACACGCAGACCTCAGACACACGATCCACTTCTCAAACACACATTCAGGGCAGATTTCCAAGATTGCACACGGCCTAAGTTCTGCCCATCCCCCTTGAAAATAATTTATGCCAGCAGTTTTTTTTTTCTCTTTTTTTTTTTTCTAGCAGTTTCCTGTGCTGTACTTCTCTCCCCATCGCTGACGGCCTCATCCCACCTCTGCTAATGTGTCTCACCAGCTATATCCAAACATGCTTGAGGATTTGATGTTCAGTACAGTCGTATAAGGTAAAGGTCAAGTCAATCAAAATAACTGCAACCAAATGCGGCAAGATATACAGTTTATTGAAAACGGAGTTTATTTATTTTATTTTTTTTTACATCATGTCACGACCAGGTGCCATGTGTTAAAATGACAAGCAATAAAAGCTCAGTCTGTTCAGTTGAATTGTGCTGCCTTTGCAGTTTAAAACATCTATTTGAGACGGGAAAATTTGGGCAAGGCAAGACTCCACAAGACCCCTGAACGTGTCCTGCATGTGGTTTCTGGCACCAAGACATTGGCAGCAGATCATTTAAATCCTGCAAGTTGCAAGATGGAGCCTCCATGGATCGGATGTGTTGGTCCAGCACATCACATAGATGTTAAATCAGATTGAGATCTGAGGAATTTAGAAGCCAAGGCAGCACTTGACTAGCTTTCGCTCCCCCGTGACCCTGACGCCGGTTCACCGGTTGTCCTTCCCTGCACCATTTTTCGTAGGTATTAACCACTGCACACCGGGAACATCCCACAAGACATGCCATTTTGGAGATGCTCTGACCCAGTCATCTAGCCATCGCTATTTGACCCTTGTCAAAGTCACTCAGATCTTTTCGCTTGCCTATTTTTCCTGCTTCCAACACATTCAATTCAAGAACTGACTGTTCACTTGCTGCCTAATGTTTATCAACATAAATGACCATTAAACACTGTTTTCTTCATTCGCCCGGATAATGAGAAGCACTTTAATTTCAGCCCACTTTAACACCTCTTTTTTGCATTTAAAAAGGCAACACAACGCACAACAGTATTCAACTGCAGAGCAGCAATGCTGTCAAATGAAAAGAAGGCAGGATCTAGAATATATTTTACTGGAAATGTTAACTCATCCTGGAAAAATAATTAATTACAGGTATTCGTAGCAAGGTTTAAAGTTCAGGGAAGAAGGAGGCCAGGACTGGCGAACGTTCAACAAACTTTAAACAACTTTTAAACAAACAAAAAATGAAAGTAAAGTGGCAGCCCCTCACAGACGACACCCAAAAAATACCAACATAAATAGTCCAAGCCTGGTCTTCTCTTGTCTTGCACTGTCGTCCTTCCTCCTTTTATCCTTCCAGATCTCCTTCCGTGAGAATAGAGGCCAGTGTGGCGCGCATGTGACACTCACTAGAAATTGCGGCCCTGGCCTCACTCCTTTCCCAAGGCTCTCGGCCTCGCCCTGCTTGCCCCAGTATTTTTCAAAACTTCCTATTTTTCAAAATTGTTACGGAAAAGACTAGGCACAAGCCGCAAGGCGCAGGATAATTCAGCAAGAACTATATTTAATATCAAATACTCAGGAATATTCAGGAAACATAGTCCCAAAGTCCCCCTGTGGTGAAAATCAGGCTTTTAATGTTGTTTATATGTCTATGTGGTGTTTTTAATATGCTTTTAGACAAACCATGTGTAAATTAACAAGTCATCACTATTGCTGAATATTTTCTTCTTAAAACTGCAGTGAATCAAAATCATGGTTTGAAATCGCTGATGTTTCTGACGTCACAAACTACCTTGTAACCAGTCAGATCAATGTGTGATCGTCCACGAGTGGATCTCTGAGCTGGTGCGAGTGAGTGGAGGCGGGGATAATTTGCGTATTCATCGAACCGCGTATACTAAATGAAGCACGGGTGTAGAGTTATTTTTTCAATGGAAAAAAATGATTAAATGTCATTTTGGTGATCAAAGATGAGTTTAAGGGATACAATTATTGACCACAGGGGGACTTTAAATACACAGGGAGACATAATGATTGACAGGTGAACATAATTAGTAACCAACCAAACTAGGGACTAATCAAGACTAAACTGAACTGGAGATACAAGAGACAAACACATGGGAACAAAAAGGCAACTAAATTAAGCATAATCCTTGAGACCGACTGAAGAAGGTGGGGCAGGTTTGCAGCACAAACAACAAAACAAACAGCCTTTAATCTGAATCTGTAGCTTTGAGGAGATCGTAGGAGAAATGTAGGAGAGTAGCAAACCAACAAAATCCACAAACGTGTAAATGGCAGAGTATAAATGGCAGACATAAGTCAAGTCAAGTCAAGTCAAGTTTATTTATATAGCGCTTTTCACAATACAGATTGTATCAAAGCAGCTTCACAGTATTAAATTAAAATAATACATCAATGCTTGTTTCTAGTGGAAAACATCCACGTTTGGTAATGCTGATCAATAGTATTGTTGATTGATTAATTAAATTAAATATCCCCAAATATCCTCAACTGAGCAAGCCAAAGGCAACAGTGGCAAGGAACCGAAAACTCCATCAGGTGACCTAATGGAGAAAAAAAAACCTTGGGAGAACCCAGGCTCAGTCGGGGGTCAGTTCTCCTCTGGCGTTTTTATGAACTAGAGGTCGGATTTAACTATCAGATTTAAAGTATTATATGAATGCCTGGCTGAAGAGATGTGTCTTTAATCTAGTTTTAAACTGGGAGAGCGAGTCTGAGCAACGAACAGTATCAGGAAGACTATTCCAGAGTTTTGGAGCTAAATGTGAAAATGCTCTCCCTCCTTTGATGGATCTGGATATCCTAGGTATGACCAAAAGCCTCGAATTTAGTGATCTTAAAGAGCGCGATGGATTATAGGGCGATAGAAGATCCGTTAAATAGACTGGAGCTAAGCCATTTAGGGCTTTATAAGTCAGTAGCAATACCTTGTAATTAATACGGAACTTTATAGGTAACCAATGTAGTGATGATAAAATTGGTGTTATATGATCATATTTTCTTGATCTAGTAAGAACTCTAGCCGCGGCATTTTGGACCAACTGCAGCTTGTTTAATGAGGACGTAGGACAACCGGCCAACAAAGCATTACAGTAATCTAGTCTCGAGGTCATGAATGCATGAACTAATTTTTCTACATCAGAAACTGATAGCATGTTATGTAGCTTAGCAATGTTTCTAAGGTGGAAAAAGGCTGTTCTTGTAACATTTTCAAAAGACAGGTTGCAGTCTAGTATAACACCCAGGTCTTTTACTGTAGAGGATAAAGTAACAGGACATCCTACTATGTTAAAGTTGTAGTGTGAGAGGTTTTATAACCATACAAAAGAGGACATAATCAGTAACCAAGAAAACCGAAACTAAACAGTGCAGGGAAAGAGGAACTAAAGGAAACGTACCAGAATATCAAAATAAGAGGTGTTATTTATTTTATCAATAGAACCTAATATTCCCTTTTTATTTTTTGGGCTTGACAAGAATAGGTTTTCATGCTTGTTTTTTTTTGTTTTTTTTAACACATTATTTTTCCCATACATTGTTGCAGCTCCTCTCTTCCCAGTCTGTTTAGTTCCTGTTTCTAAGAAGCCCCTGAAAAGCACAATGTGCTCTGATTGTGATTGGCCAAGTGCTTCTAGCGTGTTTGGGAAATGTCCCGCCCCTTACCATAACCGCGACTTTCAGCGCACAACTAGCGCAACTCAACCAGGCCTCGGCCCTTTATTTTGCGTATGCCTGTTTAGAAACAGTATCACACTGATATAGACCTTTGCACACTTTGCAGACCTTTTTAGTGCTCAAACAGCAACATTACACACTAAATAAAGTTGAAAAAAGCATAATAAGACCCCTTTAAATTATTTATGCTTTCTTGCACATACCTTGCAACAGTTCAGGTGTTGCAGAAACTTGAAGACCAATAGTGATTTTGCCCATCACATTGTCATTTTAGTGTCTTAATGCAAGGAATATTTCAATAAAACAAAAATGTAGATGAAAAAAAGGTAGATAAATGAAAAAAATGAGGAATACGTTAGGTTTATATGTCATTAATGATACAGACATTACTATGGAAGTAGGGCAATTTTACTACCAGAATGAAGTACAGATCACTGCAGTTCACCTCTGTCAATATCAATCTCCTCTTTATGTGGATTAAACAGAATCAAAAGCAAATAAATCCAGGTGAAACGACAGAGAGATTTGTGGGCCAGTGAGCGTGAGTACAGTTGATTGGCTGGATTGAGAGCAGGGAAGCACAACTGTGTTTGAAGAGAATGTGAATTATCAGGATTACTGCCATACAGTAGGTGGGAATGTGACACACGTGACAGAAAGGCAATCTCGGAAATACTGTCATGCACAGACATGCACATTTTGGGCGACAATATCAATTACTGTCCTCTGAAGCCAAGGCCCAAATTACAGAAGGATTAGGGTAGTCTGAGCCCCTTAATTAAGATTTGAATCCATGGCCTAGTGACTACACATGCTCTGATGTTCCCCTTTTGAAAAAAAAAAAAAAAGGCTTAATTGAGCTGAATGTGCACTTGTAGTGTACTTCAAATCTTCAAAGACAACACTGTACTTGCAGATAATACAGTATAATTAATGAAATAAAAGACCACTTAAGTGTACTTGAAGACAGCACGCTTTCATGACTGTTTCTCACCACAGTTAAGTACATTTTTACGTTTTAAGTTAAACTTTTTTCTTTTCTTTTTTTTTCTTGAATGTCAATTGTTTAAATATTTTGTCATGCTTTAAAGAAGTGCACTTATTTTGACAAACACAGCACATGTAATTTTAGCTGTAGTGTGTTTTTCGAATGTACATTTAAAGTTAACCCTATATTTAACCCTTATGTTGTGTTCTGGTCATTTTGACCCGGAGAGGATTTTCTTTTTCTTGAAAATGTTAATGTTATCGTATTGGAAAAAACGTAATGACTTTGCTCAAAAAGGGGATACTTCCCCAAAAAAAGAAGGGTTTTTTTTACTTTTTTTTCGCCCATGTTACATTTCCACACCTACAAAAATCTCTTGTTATGCAATCTTTTTATCAACGTGTTTTCTTTCAATTTTGAATGCATTTTTTTAAACTGACTTATTTTAGGTCTCATTGATCTGAGCTTTTATTGGGCAAAAATGACCATCCGTTGAAACTGAATGGGGGAGTTTGAAAAAAAGAGAAACATTTAGGCTAATGTTCAAGAGTGTTTTCATGTTCACATATTTACATGTGTGCTTGCAAAGATAAAGGCCCCGGACCTGTGCATGCGTGAACACAAAGAAGATTAAACCCAATATTTGGTGATACTATAGCAAAACGAGCAATTTACAAGCAATTTTTAAAACATCAACATCAAAGGTGATACAGGTTTTTCAACACAGCGTAAGGTTTAAAAGTACTACTCCATCATTACAAATGTGTTATTACAAATACATTTAAACACATGACATTCAATAGAAATGACATTAAAATAGATTTTAGTATGTACATTTGGCAGTAACTTTAACCATTATTCAAAGTTATTTTGAAATTATATATTAAGATGTACTTAAGTCCTTCTTAAGTGAGTCAAATAAAAAGTGTACTGCATAACTAGTAAGAATAGTATGATAGCTTTCTCTTCCATTATCAAGCACAGATTACCTGTGATAATGTGAACGAGTCGTTGTAGTTAAAGGATACCGATAGGATGAGCTCTATTCAGGCTGTGGCATTCATTTAGAGAGTAATATAATTACCAGGTACATTCAAACAACATGAAAGTCTCTCTCTCTCTCTCTCTCTCTCTCTCTCTCTCTCTCTCTCTCTCTCTCTCTCTCTCTCTCTCTCTCAAAATACATGGCATAAGTTTCAACTTTTTATTCTAGCTTCATGCATTCTTTTTTATCAACTTGAATGTGAGCAAGTTTTAAAAAAGCAATATTTTGAACAAAAAGCTGAGAAAATCTCGTTTTGTCAAGGACAATAGATAGATAGACAGACGGATGGATGGATGGATGGATGGATGGATGGATGGATGGATGGATGGATGGATGGATGGATAGATGGATAGATAGATATTTGTTCATTATGCTTATCCACACAACTACCTTAGCATCACACTGAAGTGTGACAGCAGAGCTGTTGCTCATGTAGCATGCAGAGTCCACTCAATTCCTTAGCGCTCTCTCTAGCTGTTTTAAATGCAAAAACGTCCCCTAAGAGGGTAGCAGTCTATGTAGACAATATCCTGTCAAGCATTCACTGGGGTTTTGAACTGAGCTGGTGTCAGTTATGTAACTGCTCTCTTCAGATCTCCCTTGCTGATATTTTGACAGTGCAGGATTTGAAGGGCACAAATCTCAGGTCTTAATCTTACGTGTGCCACACTCTGGCCTGAAGCAGTGCGTGTGCGTGTGTGTGTGTGTGTGTGTGTGTGTGTGTACTCAAGCTGCCACTTGATCTGTCTTAACCACATTAACACACATACATAGCCATACACAAGTCCCGTCGGAGTATATTACTCTTGGCATAACGGTTAGTTTTCTAGTACACACAGCATTACATCACAGGCTTACAAGCTCACACTAACATCTATGAGCAGAGGAGATTCCATGCACACCGTGTTATGAGTTATAAACTCAGACTTTAAAATCCCTGTTTCTTGTTGATCACCATTGTGTAACCCTGCTCACGTGTATTCACTATCAGACATGTTCTTATAACTAAAGGTCTTAGGACGAGGAAAAGCTGCAGCAGGGTTGTGCACCATACAGAATCAAATGGAAAATTGCCTAAAGTAGAATTTAAGGCACAAGAAATCGAATGTAATGAAATTCAAAGAAATTCATAAAACTGCTGTATGCTTTTAATAATACATTTTACTAATACTCTACTGATACTCTAATGAGAGTTAGACGTTTAGTTGCAAAGTTACTTATAGAAGAATGTCTAAAGTGGACCATCAGAATAAAGTGTGACCATTATATTCCTCTATTATGTGACTATGTTCATTTATTTGCAACAGTAAATTCATCTTTACTGTCATTCAAATTCAAATTTCCAACACAGGCTCATTGGAAAAATGTTCCTGTGGCAAAATTTTAGCAAAATGCAAAATACATACCAATACATACATATCACTGCAGTTACTAAAAAAAAGAACACTAGAGGCAGTAAAACAGCAAACAAGTCTTATTTTCACGCGGCTCCTTGCACAATTATGTTATGATCTCAAAACAATTTAAACCATAGTGCATGATTTGTAAACGAATATATATTTGGAGTTTGCATCATTGAACCAGCTCCATATGTTCAGTTTTACTGATGTATTAAGCTTGCTCAGTAGCTCAGCTGCTACAGAATTGTACTTCTGCTTGGGTATGAACCCCGTGAAAGACGAATCACGCTCAATGTTTAAAAACAAGCTAAAATGGCATGGTTACAACTACATTTATTTGTCGAATTTGCTTTTGTTAACACTATCAGGTTGGTTTAGGGTTTAGTGTAGGTGTACGCTATTTTAAAACGTGATGGAGCATTAATTTAATCTTTTAGCGGCACTCACCGGACATTTCAACTCAGAACTGCAGTGATACGTACAAACTCTGACGTAATAAAACGTTGCCATATTCACGTTCATCTGTTCCAGAAAAAAACGAAACACACTTTTAGCGCCACTCACTGGACATTTCACTTTGAAACTGTTGCGAAACTTACACGATGTAACATATTTTGCACAAACGTTGCCACGTTTTTCGAATGAGCCTGGGCTGCATAAAGCTATCATATGACTTTGGAAGACTGAAATATAATTCAAAAGAAAGACTATTGTGGTGCCTTTAGTGACTACTTTTCCCAGACAGCAACATAGTGTCGGACCAGATCCGGCCCACATCTTGGCCTTGTGGAATCCACGTGTACCAGATGTGTTCCGGATCTGGACCGACACTATGTTGCTGTCTGGGTTATGGTCCTTTTCGTAACTATGAATTGTTATTTTATAGAAAATAGCCTTTTTGTGTGTGCTCCACTATTACTTACAGCATTCAGTTTTTGGAGTGAGTGAGTGAGTGAGTGAGTGAGTGAGTGAGTGAGTGAGTGAGTGAGTGAGTGAGTGAGTGAGTGAGTGAGTGAGTGACTAATGACAGAATTTTAGTTTATGAGTGAAATATTCAGTTTAACATTTTGCCTAGGATAGTTGAATATACACAGGAAGTGATGGGAGAAAAGAGACAGGAACTGTGGGATATGGCTCTGACACCAACTGTTATTTTATTTATAAAGATAGACAAACTGTATAAATGGTATGAAGTGCAACAAAAAATTAACTTTAATCATTATATGTGGTAAAATTCAAAATGATTAGGAAGCTTTGTTTTTAAAAAATAAAAAAATACCACAATCACTGACGTTCCCATCTGGACTGGATTTAATTTCTCAAGGGGTGTTAGTTAACCGAACAACAGTTGATAATTTGTTTTGTAATATTTGCCAAGGTTCTGTGAAGAAAAGTTTCAGGTGGGACTGAAGTCACAATCAACAAAACACAACTTTACCTGACCTCATCAAGGAACACTCATTAGTGCTGTTGTTAGAATTTCAATTTTGTTTAGTTCCATGTCACTGCTTCTGTTTATTTTAGTGGTTCTCAATCCTGGTCCTGGAAGACTCGAGGGGCCTACATTTGATTTTACGATCATTTCTCAAATGTGCGTATGTGTGATTCAGAGAGCGAACTTACACACAAACAATTTTACGTACGCCTCTCTTCCAGATGAAATTTCCACCAGTAAACATCCAAATTCTTTACTTGAAAATGTATTGGCAATAATTCCAAATACCTGCAGTACTCCGACTCTCTGCCAGAAGGAAAAGTGTATGTCTCTGCTTAGACCCTAACTTGGCACTAAGCACTTCTCCACATCAAAGTCTGTTTTTATAAATATGAACGTTGACATAGATTTTAGTGTACGCACACTCTAATTTCAAATCTGTGCATACAATGTTTTATAAATGATGGCCCAGCACTGCACATTTTCCAGTAGACACTCAGTTCACCCCCCACATCTGAATATGCCTACTTCCCTACTGTACAGTATGCAAAAAGCAGTATGTTATGTGATTATTATGTCTGACAATGCCAAAATGGCAGATGCATTATGGCCAGATTGTATTTATACTATACACATGCTGTATGGTATGCTTGAAGTGATCCTACAGTAAATCGTTCCTCCACAGTGCAGCATTCAGCACCATGGAGAGCACCCCACTCTTAGGGTAGGCTAATACGGATGGTGCTGGAAGGCAGATACCACACACCGAATATTATCAGGACCCTGGAGAGCTTCTTTTCAAACACAGGTGCGCTGCATTTCCCTGCATTTCTCCACTGATTTATTGTCCCTCCTTCTTCCCTCTCTCCCACTCTGTTATTGAAATTTAAAGGGGGAAATCACCTCTGGCAAAATTGGTTTTCAATAAAACTTGGCTGCCTTTTTTTACTAATGTGAAAAAAAAGGAAATCAGTACTACCTGACTAGAAAAAACAGAGAACTACCTATTTTGCCAAATAGGTAGTTAAACTAAACTAAACTAAACTAAACTAAAATGAAATAAAATAAAATAAAATAAAATAAAATAAAATAAAATAAAATAAAATAAAATAAAATAAAATAAAATAAAATAAAATAAAATAAAATAAAACACCCATAATGCACTGAGCATGTCACCGTCCAAGGCCACTCCCACCAGTCTGCTATGAATAAGCTTGACCAGATTCAAAGACCGTCTTGCTTTATTTGGAAATACTTCTTTGCAAACTTTTAATTACAATGGTGATGATGTTGTTCCCAGGTCCAAGAATTCACAGAGTGAACGTTAAGCAGCAGTTATCTACTTTGGGTTTGGATCCAGCTTGTTGTAGGCTGTGGCTAAAGGCTGCAAAGAATCTTAAATATGGAGGGAACGCAGTGACAGAAAATCTGAACAACCTCGATGTTTGCAGTCAACATTTCAAACTGGATGACTGTGAACATCCGTTTCCCCCCAAAGCAAAACGCTGTTGCGCACAGGTAAGAAAGCTGTTGCCACAGTGTTCCAGTTTTACCATAATGCTGTTTAAAGTGTAGACATAGTATGATATAATTTTCTGTGACAAACCTAACCTTATAATAACTGTTTTGGTAATAACCCTCTGTCAATTAAACTGTCTGTCAGCAGAGATACACAAATGTGGAACTATAATCTGTGGTTTTCACAAAAGCTCTGGATCTTGTTAAAAGCTTTTGCTGAAAAAAAAAAAAAAAAAAAACGCGAATTTTTCGGTCCAGGTAACATGAAGAAAGAGTAAACATTGTTCATTGTTATATACTACTGACGTTGTAACAATACAAAGTGGGTTGAAAGTTGGCGAACTTGCACTTAATTTCACTTCCAATTTCACCATCTCTTGGTGTTCTGCTCTGGTAAACCACGTTAAACCATGTTTCGTTAGGACATGCTGACACAATACATTGTTTATAGAATGTAATTTTTCATTAAAATGCAGTCTATACTCGGCAGTTCAGGTCTTGGAGGCTCTATGAGCTGACATCAGTTTCAGTGCTGGGGATCCTACAGGAAAACTATACAACAGTTAGTTTAGGTACTTAAATGTGATTAGCGGAGGAGCATTTAAAGAGGGATAAAACAGGTCAACAGGACTGGGACTTTGCACTATTTAAATTACTCCACTTGTCTGTATTTGCACGTTCCAGACAGACTGTGAGCCATTAATAATCCCACTGATTTTCATAAATCTGAATAAATTCATTCTCATTGCAGATTCTGAAACTACTGTTTGTTTGTACCCTGCACAAAAAATCTACACCAACCCTTTCAAATGAATCTAATTTCCATTTGGATCAAGCTCAGTCGGATTGATCAAGGTGAGCAAGCTTTAGTGCGATTGAGCCATTAATCTTAATGTGGTCAAGTTTAGCTCACTCTTTCTGCAGCTTACGTCATTATGCTTTTTGTGGGCAACAAGTGAGTGAGTCATTGAATCATTCATCCAATTTGTTAAAAAATAATGATTCATTCAGGAATGAAACAAAAGACCGCCTTTATAAATGAGTCATTGAATTATTCACTCAACCAAACAAAACAGGAACGAAACACCTTTACTGGGTTGCTCGCAATATTAATTTAATTGATGGAAAATGTTCTTCATAATTTTCGTTAACAACATTTTTTCACTGATGAAAAGGAGACGATAACTAAATAAAAAACGGTTTTGAATGACAAAGACTATGAAGAAAAACTATTGACTTTTTCGTAAACGGAAAACAAAATGAGACGAAACTGTTAGGGAGGGACAATTTGGGAAGTGATCCAGTCAGAACCGATGTCCTGCGTGGTCGACATGCACATTTGAATTGTAACGTGCTGATCTACCCGACAATACACTTGTACGAAAATCTGTGTCTGTATTGCATGTTCAAAACTTAATATTAACATATTAACAGCTTAATAGATGTTTTCTCCAAGAGTAAATTAGTTTGGAAATTTTAGAGAAATGCTTAATTGATGCATTACAATTTAACTAAACCCATTAGATTTATGATTATGATATTTAGTTGACTAAAACTAAAACAATTCAGATGAGTAAAATGTGATTTAAGCTAAATATGTTTTAGTCAAAAGTCTATAGCTAAAACTAAATCAGAATTTGCTACAAAAATTAACACTGGTTGCTCGTGGTGCGACGTTCCAACATAGCCTCGTTTGGAACTATTTTTATAAACAGAGTGAAAACTAAGTAACTGGCAATACTATGTCTAAAATGCAGCTCTTCATTAACTTGTTTATTCATCTGTACATAATCTGTACATAAGCACATAATCGTGCCGTCTGGTCAGTGCTCTGGTCAATGCACTAAGAGACACATTTGAGCCTGATTCATCCATTCATAACTGTTACACAGATAACCACTTTTCAGCACAAATGCAGCCCATCGCAATCATATCTCCCATGACCTTGAGGATTAATCCGTCTGCCGTTCTCTTCCTGAGTAACATGTGACACCTTACCCACGTGTGAGAGCCGATATGTGGATGTGTCTGTGTTTCAATCTAACGTGTCATATTGTGTGTCTGGTTTGAGTGTGTGTGTCCTTTAGCTAAACATATGACAGTACCAGCTGGGCTGGTGAATGTAGAGCTGTGGTCTGCACTGCAGTCAACCTGAACAATGGAAGAGCAGAGAGCTCAGCTGCGAGGAAGAACAAACGGTGCACACAAGCCAGAAGAAATGGGGGTGTGCTGGAGTGTGGGTCTCTTGACTCAGAAATACCTTGCTTTTTTTGTGCTTTTTTTTCTTAGATGGTTCAAATCTCTTTGAATGAAACTCTGGGCCTGTCATCTTTCCTAGCACAGCTGTGACATTTCCCCACTGAGAACAGGAAATATTTATGATGTATTGGCTAGAGATAACACGTGCTGCAGTCTAATTTAACTGTACTGTAAAAAGTGCATATGCGGGTTAGACTGTATGCGTGTATGTAATCAACGTGTGTGTGTGTGGAGTCCCGAGTTCAATTCTTTCACCTGCTGTTACCTCACATGGCCATCTGTAGCGATAATCAATGGCCCACAGTGATATTTCAGACTAAGATGGGGGCTTAAACAAATATGGCGGATATTAAACTGACTGCCTAATGCTATCCAACCTTTATGCTGTAATGTGCTGCCTAGGGAAAACTGAAGAAACAGTGTTGCACTGAATTTCAATTTCTCCTACTGCGGCCCATTCAATTAAGACAGCAAGAATTTTCAATTTCCTATTTAAAAAGATGCAGTAGAAAGCCACTTTTTGGTAACCATACAAATTGGAAAATGTGTGACAGTCTACAACTTCTTTTTGTAAGGATGTAGGTGTATGACAACATTCATTTTTTAAATAAAATCAAAGTTTGTCATTCAAACTCGAATATGTAAAGTTTGTAAGCGAAACATTCAACCTTTTGAATTCTGCTAGATGACACTTTTTTCTCCTGCAACAGCAATCACAGAAATTTGAATTCTTTGACCTGTTCGAGGTGAATGTTGACCTGTGATCCATCAATCTATATAACTTTTGTCTTGTCCTCTTTGATGCTTAGACCGTGGGATTGGGCGATGCGGTAAGATGTTGGTGGCCATCATCTGTGAACATCAACAGGTTGTTTGGCGTAAAAACTGTCCTCAAAATGGCATCAATCCCAATATTGAAAAGTAGGGGAGACAACATCTCCCCTCCATTTTGGACTTGGAATTTCTTTGGTTCATTTGTTTCGGATCCACACACTGGTGATGGTGGAGCCATTCAAAGGTGATTGGAGAACTTTGATGATGATAGCTCGAGTAGAGTAGTATGATAGCCTGTTTTTTCTCCTTGTTACAGTTTTTGGTTGGTTGCTTGCTAGGAGATTAAAAGAACATTTTTAACTTGATATGAGTAATTATATATAAACAAAATAATTTTATTGCCAAAATCTTTACCAAGAATCCTTTAGGGGCTTTCACACCTGGTAGTTCTAGGAACTAGCCACCAGGATGGTTCCCCGACAACTAATGGTTTCCATAGGAATGTTTTCCTGGTTGCATTCGCACCTCCAGTAGGAACTCTGAAGTGACATAAGCCGAGCTTGTTGTTGTGACTTTTATTTTGACGGTGCGGCAGACCTTTATTTTGACGGCACTGAGAACGCCAACCAGAGACTGAGCACACAGTGCTCGCATTCTCCGTGTTCAATAGTTAACGATATGTCTAACAGTCCTGTCTGATACGTTATTAGATAGAACTGTTATACATTGAAAGTAGACAGTATATGAAAAAGTATTAGTGTTTGCCGTGTGGTTGTGTCCAGTGTTGCTAGCTGAGCAGATATACATTATCATGTTTCGCTTGGTCCCCTCAAAGTTGCGTTGGATTTTTTCCTCAGCATAAAGGTTAAGAGTAGAGTTAGTTTCTGGAGTAAATATATAGACTATAATCTGTGTTTACACAGCTTTTTTTTTAAATTCGGCCAATCAGTGTACACTTACGTCACCGATAGTTCCTATAGTTCTGGTTTAGACCCTCCTCTGAAGTTGGAGCTAAATTAGTTCCTCCAAAAGGAGTACTAAAATCGTTCCTAGTTCCTGTGGTGCGAACACGCCAAAAACCGGGAACTTCCGCCAATAGTTCTAGGAACTATGAAACCGGTGCGAAAGCCCCTAATAATTTTCAATCACAGTAAGGAATGACATTACAATAAAATCCTTATGTCTAAAATCATAGATGTTACCAATTGAAATTAAAGCCATACCCTATTTCTCAACATCCTCATTATTGCTAATTAACTTTAGAAAATGTCAAACTCACCTTAGAATCTTTAACAACTGGCTATTTTTCACTAAAGAAAACCGATCGTATCTTTTTTGATGCTTTTATAACAATTTATAACTACTCATATTTTCATCAAAAGGGCACAATGGGGCTAAAGGCACACAGGGGTAAAAAGTGCCTTTGATTTTATTTTCCTCTAAACCACTAGATGCCACAAAAACTTGCAGCAGCACATTTTAAATAAAACAAAACACAGGATTCTCCATCCGGCCCTCACCATCTCCTGGAAAAGAGCAGCTCCCTCCATTTCTTGGCCAGCGGTCTCAGGGCTGTTTCGATGCACGCTTCGAGGGTTTAGTGGTCTGGACGGGCTGTGTCACCTTCCTGCAGGAAGACAAGATGTGCATTACAGCCTCTGTCAGCTTCTGGACTGCCGAGAAGTGCTGGGCAAAGTCCTCGACAGTGTCGCCGAAGAGGCTGGGAGAGGCCTGGGTGATGGGGGCATTGAGAAAGCGAACTTTGTTGGCGTCCTTCATCTCAGCCAGGTCCAACCAGAGATGATGTTCCTGGACCACTCCATCGTGGTCAGTCGAGCTCAGGGAGAAGTCAGTCGCCGTGTGCAGCTCCTGCAACAACCCTGGCTCAGAACTACCCTCATGCAGCTTTTTGATCTTTGATCTTTGCCTGATGGACCTGCAGGATGGCCATGGCATGCAGGGCGGAGGCGGCATGTCCAGCGGTGGTGTAAGCCTTAGCAGCCAGGGCTTCTGTCGTTTTACCTGAGCTGTACAGGAGACATGGACAATTTCGTCAGGTGGCGGCACTTTGTGGGCACGTACCCTTGGTTGCCCCACCATCGAGGGTATTGAGAGTGGAGGAGACAGAAGAATGGCTTCGGGCGGTAAAAGGTGCCTTCCACGTTTTCTGAACCTCCTCATGCAACTCCGGGAAGAAAGGCACTGGAGCAGTGCACAGTCGCACCCAGGAACCAATCATCCAACTGCGAGCGCTTGGGACACGGTGGAGGGTTCCAGACGATCCCGATGCTCGTGGTGGCCCTGGAAAGCATGGCCGTCAGCTCTGAATCCGATTTAGCATGAGCAACCACCCCAGAGGGGGGCAGCTCAGCTTCCTCATCCTCTCCAGAGGACAAAATTCCACTCCCAGTTGCAGCGATCAACATCCAATCCTCATCCGGAGTGTCGAATAAGACACAAGATGCCTCACGTGAGGGACCCGCGCCAACATTCGGCAACTCCACGGCACATGGCATGATAGAGGAGTGGTAGGTTCATGGGGACGGGCCCATCGAAGAAGAGTGTTAACCTGTCTCCCAGAGTGCTAACCAGACCCGCAGTCTCTTCTGTGAGAATAGGCGGGGGCTGGGTATCATCAGAGGGGACCCGTGCCCTTTGTATTGAAGAAGGAGAGTTGCGACCGCAATGTCAACATGGACATGCTCTTGCAGTGAGAGCATGCACCATCCATGAATGCTCTCTTAGCATGCTGTTTGCCCAGTCATGAGAGAGAGCGATCGTGGCCATCAGATGAAGTCAGGAAACGACCGCATCCAGAAAAACACGAACGGAAAGACATCTTGAAAAAGACGTTGACCCCTCGTGCTTGCTCTTTTAGGGAACTGCTCTTTTAGCTGAATGCATCGCTGGAATGCGTCTTCACACCAGCAGAGAGATTCCACAATGAGCTGTAGGCAAAAATAGCAATTTAAAATTTCTCAGAGTAGCATTTAAAATTGCTCTTTGCATAAATGTACTTTTAGTAGAGGTGAATGGATAGAGCGATCGATGTGCAACCGCTTGGTTCCAAAGCAAAATATGAATGAAGTGACTAATGTCAGTCCTATTTATACCAGTATGTCCGAGTGGGTGTGACTCGGCATGCAAATCTCACTGGCCAATGTCCATTGGCTCATTTTGTTACCACTTTGGGGTGAATGGTCTCCCAGACGAGACCCCATGACGTCAGTCCAACGTAATGTCGAATGTGACTGGCCGAATGGGAACTGTAGGCATCATAGAATCATATATTCCTTGATATTGGCTCATAGTTGTTGTGACTATCAGGCATGTCTAAAAGTAAGTTTGAGTTTGATAAAATAACTTCTGCAGATCTGTGCTGACTCAAGCCACAAACCATTTCAGACAATTCAGTCCGATTTGGTAAACTGGTTTATCCAGTTTACTAAAAAGAACCGGTTCGAAAGATCGATTTGTTGTTTACTCGAGTTGAATGGAGTGAGTCATATCCTCTTCTGGATGTCTGATAAATGGCTTTTATCACTGGGTGGTGAGACTAGACGTCATCACGGCTATGAAGGGCCTCTGAGAGATTTTGGCCTGGGCTCAAAGTGTCCGGGTCGTCTTGAGCTGAAGTGGGCCGATCAGAAGTGCTTATGACCTGGAGCAGATGGGAACAGTCACACTAAATAAGACATTACAGCACATCAGCCAGTTCATCATGTGCAGGAGCCAGTGCAGTTTCCTCACCTGATGTGACTCGTAGACACATTGAAGGTGCTTTTCTTTCACAACTGTGACACATGGCTTTTCAGTAAACCTCGCTCCAGCAGCCATACAAAGATGTACTTGTACAGTATGTATGTCCACCTTCTTTCTAGCCCTCACAGCATAGTTTTTCATTAAGTTATTCACTTGCTCTATTAAATCATCGCGTTTTATTCACATATACATTATTTCTACCTCATCCGCAGCACAGGAGAAAGAAGGAGAATATTTCAACTTGACAGAGCTGGTTTGGAATCAGCATTTTTTAATGAAGCAATTAAAGAAAGTCTCTGCTTTCCTGGGGCCTCGGTGGACCTATCAGCCCTAATTGCCAAAAACAAATAAAACTGAATAGAGGGTGAGCTTGTGGCATTTTATGTAACTAATGTGCTTATTTGAGTCACGGTCCTGCCTGCAGTTTCACCAACGTGATCTCATTAGTATTTGTAGGTGTTCGTAATAAAATGTCGAACAATCGAACACGCATATATTTTCAAAAGTTTGGAGACACTTAAACTCACAATATTAACACATTGAGTTGATTACCTTATACGTATAATTAAAGTTATGATTAAGTTTACAATACAGTAAAAACAGAGACATTGTGAAATATTCGTACAATTTAAAGTAGTGTAAATATATTGTAAAATGTAATTTATTCCTGTGATCAAAGCTGAATTTTCAGCATCATTATACCCCAGTCTTCAGTGTCACATGATCCTTCAGAAATCATTCTAATATGAGTTGATGCTCAAGAAACATTTCTGATTATTATCAATGTTGAAATCAGTTGTGCTGCTTCCTATTTTTTGTGGGTTCTTTGATTAAAGAGGCTACATGTGATTTTCTGAAATTTAAACTCGCGACTGACACCTGTGGCCAAAAAACGGAACTGCTCGCTCTCGTACGTGCACACTTCACAAGTCATCCGCTGCAAAGAAGTCAACATTATGTTTACAGAGGTAAGAACAGTCAAATACATATATTGTTTGAGAAACTAAGTTTGTTTGCTGACTAGCGGTGGTGGCATAGTGATCTGAAACGTTTAACATGAATGCGCTTGACGTCACATCCGCAGACGGCGCGCGAAAAATCCGACCCGACAGAAAATAGGAAAAATAGGATACAGGCTTATAGGTGCACCCACTGTGAGCTGACAAGGTGTCAGTATGCTCATCAGGAGATGTTTAAGTCATAAATGGTCAAATAAAAAGGCTATTGTTACGTTTATTTTGGGGGAAAAGTTGCATGTAGCCTCTTTAACAGAAAGTTCAAAAGAACAGCATTTTTTTTTTTTTTTTTTTTTGTGACAATGTAAAAGTCTTTCACATCTGGAAAATGTATTGCATCCTTGCTGAATAAAAGTATTCATTTCTTTCTTACTTTCAAATCTTACTGAACCTAAAATTTTGAAAGTAGTGTAAGGCCGCCCAATCGGTCCAACGACGGGTGAAGCGGGTAAAGGTTTACTGCATGTTACCTTCTTTTCAGCGTGGCAAAGTAATTTAATTACCTCTTTGTTTCATCTGACTCCAAAAATTAAAAAGGGTTTTAATTGATGTTTGTTAAAAAAAAAAGCTTTCAGGCATCTTCAAATCAAAGTATCTTAGGTTCTATTTGTCTTACAGAAGTGTACTGTACCTAGACCAATTTTTAGACATTATAGGTGCTCTCCCGATGCTATAAAATATAGACAGCAAAATAATGCTATAAATAATAAACTAGTAAAAAAATAAAATAAATAACTACCTACCTTTAGTTACATTATAGAAGAGATGTATATGCGATCAGACTACTGGTAGATTTAGTGGAAATACTGATGTACTGACAAGATGTCAATGTGTAACCATTTCAATGAATATAGTTCTATCACTACTTTAAAACATATGTGTGTCTTATTTGTTAGTATACATTTCTAAACATTGTTAAAACAAGATACAAATTACATGATGATGTCTTGTTTTTCAGAGAAAAAAAATCTAGTGAGATTTATGCTTCTTTTTTTTTGTAAAGATCTTAAGGATTTGGCACTTGCTTTGTGAACAAGTAGAGTGAGTATATTATTATTATTATTGTTGTTATTCAAGCCATCTGACTGAGGGTTGGAGCAGAGCCAGTGTCTCTTTACAGCATTAGTATCAGTGTTTTGTTTCAGCATATCGAGCAGTGATTGGCTGTCAGTGTTGAGAGCAGCAATTTATACACTGTTACCATCTTACAGTACTTTTTTTTAAAATTTCTACTAGTGATTTACAATAATATGTTAATGCATGTCTTTTTAATTTACATAAAAATTATATTTCAGGTACATTACCTTTCAGATACATTAATCAATAGGTCGGCCACTGAATTTATGATTCTCATGATTTTAACGATCTTTTGATCAATGGCTTCTGGTTAATGCATGAGACTTTTTTCGATGCATTGCTAAAATATTTATTCTTTATTCAAGCCTTTTTCTCCTCAATGTTGGCGAGGCACTTTATGATGCAAGATGAAGAGGAGAAGACAAGAGACTGTAAGAGCACAGTGACTTTAAAGCACAGTGAAGAGAGTGACTGTGTGTTTATGTGTTGAGAGGAGAGGAAATGTGCTGGCTCCACAAAACACCTCTGCGCAACAGTCTGTCTTTCTGTAATAATGTGCCACCGGTGGGAGATGCAGAGAGCTTTGACTTTTTTATGGTAGAGGTATGTGTGAGACGCCCCTCACCTCCAGCAGCAATACTATAAACACTGTACCCGTATAGATGCTTGGAGGCAAGGTAATCAAATCATAGATGGAAATGTGTGTGTGTGTGTGTGTGTGTGTGTGTGGTCCTGGTAAACCCTACATTATGGGGACAAATGTCCCCACAGAGATGGCAATATCCTTAATCCTTGTCCTTGTGGGGAATTTTTTTTGTTCCCCATGAGGAAAACAGCTTGTAAATCAAACTAAGTGATGTTTTTTGAAAATGTAAAAATGCAGAAAGTTTTTTTTTTTTTTTTCTGCCATGAGTAGGTTTAGGGGTAGACTTAGGTTTAGGGGATTGAATATACAGTTTGTACAGTTTAAAAAATCATTATGTCTATGGAAAGTCCCTAACCTAGAAATCTAGACGCACCCTAGCGGCAGCAAAATTTATTTTGCAGCCAGGGTAGTCTAGCAACTCTCCGTTGACTTTCGAGCTGTAAAAACCTAAATTGGGTCAGGCCAATCACATCGTGTATAGAGTAGGCGGGGCAGGCTTAACATAATGACGACAGAGTTGCGACGGTTCCCTGCTACTTGAAAACAAAGAATGGCTGCTGCTGGCGAACAGTCTTTCGAATCGGCTTTGGCCGCGACTCTGGAGGACTTGGAGTTAAGTTTTTCTTTGAGAAAAGAGCAAAGAACGGCACTTAAGTCATTCTTAAAAAAGGAAGATGTGTTCGTAGTTTTGCCGGCCAGATTCAAAAGTTGAATCTATCAACTAACGTTAGCTCCGCTGTTGGGAAAACGCTCTGGTTGGTTGAAGCGCTGTCCTATTGCGTGCCGAGGGAATTTGAAAGACAGCCGTTTATCCCTCCCCTCGGATTGAGCCGTATCTATGGTGAGTTGCCAGACCTAACATCTTGATGTAGGTCTGGCTTGCCAGGCTTGCAAGTCCCCATAAAACATGAAAACATGCTTCATCAAATACGTTGAATTGGAATGACAGAAAGAGGAATTTACTGATTTAAATTCATAACAAAGTCACACATAATTTTGATGGTCCACTTTCTACTAACTGTAAGTAACTTTGCAACTACATGTCAACTAGCAGTCCGGAGTATTAGTAGACTGTCTGTTTAAAGGCAGGGTAGGCGATTTTTTCCAGATATATACACACACGCATATATATATATATATATATATATATATATATATATATATATATATATATATATATATATATATATATATATATATATATGCGTGTATATTATATAAATTAAGGTATTATATATATATATATATGGTTAAAAGTCTCTTCACATCTTGATAGCAATCACTAAGTTAAGTGGTCTAAATGTATTTACATGTATATAATTTGTGGAAAGGTTAGGACAATAAAATGTTCGTCCAATCATTACATTCAGTCAGAATCTGATACGATGTCCTGCCTGTGAACGTGTGTATTTTCAGACCTCACAGACATCACACGTCATCAGTGCGTTTCATGAGGCTGTGCAGAGTTAGACAGACGTCAGTCACTGAGCACCGCAAATGAATCAGCAGCCATCTTTTACAGTTCCTCCTGAACCCAAACAACACGCTTCTGCTGCGTTCACGCCACAACTACTGTTATTTATGAAGAGATGGAAACCCATGACGTTATACTCGGAGCGGTTCGTGACTCGAATTTATGTGTTTCAATGGCAACACTATCAACAGCGAAATGAATCTGCAGCAGTCAGGTGTACAGGTGAGTGCTCTTTAAGTTGTTTGTGTTCATTATTATTGTAATGGAATGTGCTTTGAGACATGAGATAATTTAACGGCGTCTCTTGTGATGCTTTTAGCTGCATCCAAAAACGTAGGTGCCCTATCAGGCAATGACTTTGCAGGCAGTGTTTGCGCACAAGGTTGATTTCGGACATACTTCTGAGGCAGCGTAATGGTTTAATGATCTACAGCAAAATAGAGCGAGCTTGGATAATATTTAAAGGCTACAATAGTAATTTGCGCTAGAAATGACATCACAGGTGGAAAAACGTTGATCAAAAATGTACATTTACACACAAACTGACGACCAACCGCAACTTTCAGATGCAATTTTTTTACCTCAACCAACTCAAAGAATGGAAAGCACAGGATTCTGGTATATCAAAGGCAATGAAGGATAGATCTATGCTGCCTTCAAAAATCGATAAAATTAAGGTATTTCAGGAGACAGGAAGTGAAACTAACGTGCATTTATGCCTTCCAAACGTGGAATGTGTCCTCAGAAGGCAGCGTTTATCAGTTTTCGGACGCAGCCCATGTTTGCTCCCTGCTGTACGCATTCATGTGTTTTGAAGGAGGTGTGGCTTTGGAGATGCTCTGAAGATGCGGGATCTTATGTTTTCAAAGCTAGCTTGCTAATGCTTACCCTACCTTTAATATCGGCTAACACTTTATTTTGATGCTCCCCACACATACATTATACTGACTATAAGTTGCTTGCAACTACATGTCAACTTATTCTACTAACCTGAGCCCTAACAGTGTACTAACAGTCTACTAAAGTCCACTAATATTGCTAGTTGACATTAAATTGCAAAGTTACTAATAGAATGTCTGCCAACTGAATAAGTGAATCTCCACTGACTGCTCTTCACTCCATTCCAGCTCTCTGCTCTCTCAAAGTGGACTGGACTTTAAGTGTATTACTCTATGTACTTTGTCTCAGTGGTCTGTACACTACAAGCTCCACTATCAAACAGAAGTGTGTCTGGCTGCATTTCTGCTGAGTGTTCAGGTGGATGTTGTGCTAAAGCAAGTGTTTCCTGAACTGAAAAAGTGGTTTAAACTCAATCAGCAATGGCTCAAAGCAGCAGGGTCTCTGTGAACATGATTTTTTTTTCCGTCTAATAAAGTAAATCTAATAAATCTTTGCAGATAAATGGCCTGCAGTCACTGCAGCACTGGTGGGTATAAAGACGGCTCTGTTTGGGAGCGCGGCGACACAGCAGGTTGCTTATAATGTGGAAGCCTCAGGGGCGGCAGTTAAATCGGTTTGCAGCATTCACTAAACTCTAGCCAAGTGTGTGTTCATTTGAGTGTGTGTTTGTGTGTCATATGCATTTGCCCTTGTGTGAGGTTGTCAAGGTAGTGCGTATGTTTGTAATTGTTTACTGTACCTGTTCTCCAAGACGTTAAAAGAGAGGTCAGCGGTGGTGTTGGAGCATCAGGCTGTACAGTGACAGGCCTTAGAGCATGATGGAGTGATGTTCATCTTATAGAAATTGAACAAATTAAGCTAGACATTTATTTTAAGACATTTCTGAAGGCTATATTGATGTCTTTACACCACGGTCACAGTAGTCTGTGTCTAGGACAGTGGCTCACTGGTTTGTGAATGTCAGTAAGTTTTCATTGGCAATGACACAAACGGAAGCTTTAGTTAATATAAAATGTAAATGTCCATACAGAACAGAAAAGTATACTCTTTAATGCAAATGTTGTGTGTGGGTCACCCTCAATGATATGACTTGAAAGTAAGATGACTTTCCTTGTTCCATAAATGTTCATAAACATAATTTATCCAACATAAGTGAGGTAAAATTGTAGCGGAAAAGTCTATCAAAGAGGACAATTTCTCTGTAATGGATTTCTATGGATGATAAAATGCTTAACGTAAAAACATTGTACACTGTGTTGTTGTCTTGGCAATAGATAGTGTTTATGACTAAATAAATTCTGTTCTCTTTGGTCGCTGTTTTAGTACATTAAACCACTTTTAGCGGTTTTGCTGTTTAACATTTTAGAATAGTGTCCTCTTTGACATTACTTTCATTACAACTTTAACTTCAGTCTTGATGCCATGCATTTATTCTCGAAATATAGTAAGTAGAATAAGTTGACATGTACATGAAAAGTTGGTAACACTTTAGTTTGCGGAGCAATTCTCACTATTAATTAGTTGCTTATTAACTTGCATATTACAAGCAGATTGGATATTTATTAGTATTTATAAAGCACATATTAATGCCTGCATGACCATATTCTGCATCCCTTAATCCTACCCAATACCTAAACTTAACCACTACAACAGCTACTTACTAAATTAATTTAGTAAATTAATTGAGTTTATTGAGGCAAAGTTGTAGTTGAATACATGTCCCCCAATCTAAAGTGTGCCTGAAAAGTTAGGATGTCTAAATAAAATGTATCTGAGTAAACTTTACTCTGAATAAACTAAAAAATAAAGTTTTATCTGAGATTTATAAAATAAAGAAAATAAAAAATCCCTCTCAATCTTAGACTTAATTTATTATATTTTATTTAATTTCTTTTATTTTTAAAATGCCATTGTAGATGGAATATATACGCTAAAAAAAGAGTACTTTATATAAATAATATATTTTAAAATAATATACGAACTGAATGTAATTTAAATGTAATATTGAATAACACACTACAGTTAAACATTGTTTAATTACACATTAATTGCAAATAAATGAAATGACTTAAATATATTTGTGATTTAAATATATTTGTAATTATACATTTGAAATAATGAAGTTGCAATTTAATTTAATTAAACTAGAGTCAGACCTTAGTTTCAGTAGTCATGTCAAAGCAATAACTAAATCAGCATACTATCATCTGAAAAATATTGCAAGAATTAGATGCTTTGTTTCCAGACAAGACTTAGAGAAACTTGTGCATGCTTTCATCACCAGCAGGGTGGATTATTGTAATGGACTCCTCACTGGCCTTCCCAAAAAGACCATAAGACAGTTGCAGCTCATACAGAACGCTGCCGCCAGGATTCTGAGCAGAACCAGAAAATATGAACATATCACACCAGTCCTCAGGTCTTTAGTCTGGCTCCCAGTTAAATTTAAGATTGATTTTAAAGTATTATTACTGGTATATAAATCATTCAATGGCCTAGGACCTCAATACATTGCAGATATGCTCACTGAATATAAACCCAACAGATCACTCAGATCATTAGGATCATATCAGCTAGAAATACCAAGGGTTCACTCTAAGCATGGCAAATCTGCTTTTAGCTATTATGCCAGCCACAGCTGGAACCAGCTTCCAGAAGAGATCAGATGTGCTCCTACTGTAGTCACTTTCAAATCCAGACTCAAAACACTTCTGCTTAGCTATGCATTTCAGTGGCGGTTCTACATTGAATTACACCCTGGGCGAGACCCCCCTTTTTATTTATTCCCCAGAAAACAAGACTTAATATCATATGTCATTTTACTACTTTAGTAATATAACGTTATGCTTCTTTATTTAAGAAATGTTTGATATTTGGCCTGGAAACAAGACAAAAATACTAAGTAAGAAAAGCATTTTTTGCAGTGTAATAACTGAACTTGTAACAGTTTTATTGCAAAGCACAATATTATGGTGAAATTAGATCTCGTGTTTGAGTTAAAACCGAATTATTGTTAAGCATAGCAAGAATCATAGCAAAAAGGCTAACAAATAAGAGTTATACCCACCAATTAATATTGCCCCTTCATTCATGACATGGATACCATAATCATACAGAGAAAACATAGTTGCATACCTTTATCTTTCGCTCGTTTCTAAATTGGGCACCTGATGGCTTTGACCTTTCTTGTCCATCTCTTATTTGGCACTCGACATCGACAATCAACAGATTTCCCCTGATCCCCCCCATACCAACTGTCACTCACGACGAGTCACGACCAGAAGTCAAGACTAAACCAATTCACCTTGGTGGTGGTGACCAAGTAATCGTTTTGTATTACCTATTTTTATTAGCCATTCAGACAATTCAGAAAAACAAAAATGTTCAGGAAATATAGAGGCCTGTATTTATAATATTCTGAATGAAATGTGCGTTATTTGGAAGAAAGTCGAGGTGTGACTGACTTAGATAACTATATGGATCCCCCGTCCCCCCCCATGTCCGTTCCATTTGGGAGAGACCCAGAGGTGAACTGTCATCCGCGCCCGCGCCTCCGCGCCCCCTCCCCTTTCCCCTTCTCAAACAAACAGCTTCTGTGCACAGCATCTTCTCAGCAAGCAGGGGCGCCTGCAGCTGCAGGGGGCGCAAATTTGCCAATTCCCCACACAGTGAAATGATAGATAATAGAAAACCGCTTCGCGACGCAGATTTATTTATTTATTTATTTTTTCTGCTCGTGCCGGCGGCGCCGCCCCCCAAAAAATGCCGCCCCGGGCGATTGCCCGGTTCGCCCGTGCCAAAAACCGCTACTGATGCATTTACTTAAAGGAGAACTCCGGTCAATTTTAACATTGAGCTCATTTTTTTGTAAATTTGGAGTGCTGTCAATACAGAGAACAACGACAAAAATCGGTGTTGCCTACACCATGTTATCCTCTTTTTAAAATTTGCATAGTAATCGATTGTCGAGTTCACGCGCGTGATCATAGGTAAGTAAACCTATGCGCGTGAACTCGACAATCGATTACTATGGACTTCGACCGAAAACAGGATGTAAATACAGGTATGTGCGCTGGCTGAAATAACATCATTTTTATTCATATCTTTCACATCTACTGCAGTCAGATTCACCCGTGTTCACTCTGAAGGAATCACTCACATTGGCTGTGCACTTGTAATGACACATCAAGGATGTTAAGAGGCTAAAAGCAGGTTTAAAACTTGCCCCATTGAAGTCAACAGGGTGCAAATTTTAAAAAGAGGATAACACGGTGTAGGCAACACCGATTTTTGTCGTTGTTCTCTGTATTGACAGCACTCCAAATTTACAAAAAAATGAGCTCAATGTTAAAATTGACTGGAGTTCTCCTTTAATGAGCACTGTGTCACTGTTCGTTTGACTGTTTGTACTGTATTTTATTTTATTTTTCTTAACTGTTTTAATTATTCTTATTTCTTTTTATTATTTTAATTTCTTCTATGTAAAGCACTTTGAATTGCCAATGTGTATGAAATGTGCTATATAAATAAACTTGCCTTGCCTTGCCTTGCCTTGCCTTGCCTTAATTCGTAAAAATTCATAAAAATAAAAGTGACCTGTATGAGTAGAAATTCAGCACTTGTGGCTGTTTTATTAGAATTAAATAAAATAATGTGAATTTAAGTGATTAAATGTAACTGTAACAAAGTTCAAGTTCAGGGAGGGAGGTGACGGATTTTAAACGTAACTCTAATCATAAAATAAACATAAACAACAAAAAGAAAGGAGCGTCAGCGGGTGACTGCGGCATATTAGCATAACAAAAACAACTATGTAAAATATCCTGCGGCTCTCGCCCCCGTCCTGCTTCATATCACAGTAACGTTAATGAAACTTTAATACATTCGCTCATTCATGAACATGAAGTCCCGTTGGATTGCTTTCCATCGGCTGTGGGGGTGAAGACGACACTCCCATGATTCCACACTCATTTGCGGCGTCATCAAGCAATGCCTTTGTTTTGAATAAGCGACCTCTAGTGGCGAAACTTACACACTGGGCCTTTAATATTATATTATCTACACCTTTTGGTTCCACTTTAAACATTCTTCTAAATAAGTATCTTTGTAACTACACATCAACTAACTCTCATTAGAGTATTAGTAGACTGTAGTAGACTCTCAGTAGACTGTTATGTTATGGTTAGGGTTCGGGTTAGTAGAATAAGTTGACTTGTTGCTTATAGTCAGCAGAAAATCGGTTGGGGAGCATCAAAATAAAGTGTTAGCAGATATTAAGCATACATATAAGTCTACTAATAATGACAGTTAGTAGTTGCATAGTGACTTGTAGTTATATCTAAAGTGGACTATCAAAATAAAGTGCTACCCACTTTTTTAAAATATATACTTTCAAGATTTGAAGTGCACAACAAATGCATGTTAAATTCAATTAAGCACACTTTTATTTTTATTTTCACAAGGGATGCCAAGGGTGTTTGAGGGGTCGGAGTAGAGCTGGGGTGTAGGTCACGTGTCAAGCTCCGCTCCTGGAAGGCCACTGTCCTGAGGAGTGGAGCTCCAGAACACCTGCCTGGAAGTTTCTAGTAATCCCGAAGACCTTGATTAGCTGGATCAGGTGTGTTTAATTAGGGTTGTATCTGAACTCTGCAGGACAGTGAACTGAGCTTGACACACCTGGTCTAGGATTGTAGTTTGAGTGAGCAGCAGTTGGGAGGCACTACGGTGTGTTTGTGTGTGTGTGTGTGTTTGGCAAATTGTTCTCTCATGTCTCTGCTGGCATCACGGCAGCCTCATGCAGCAGATGGTCTGTACCAGAAACATGACAGCCACAGAGGCCCTGGCTGGAGATGATTACACACACTTAGATGGCTTGTATAAACATACACACAGCGTTACAGAGTGTTACTCAGCATTACAGATTGGCACCGCTTTTCTAATCAGGTAAGTGTGTCTGAGAACATTCAGATGGATCTATCAAAAAAATAAAAATAAAATGAAATTGGAAACTGATCAACTGTCTCTTCAACCTGCAGACAAAATGGCTGTTTCACAGATGACATTGCACATTTAAGCACATCTGGGCTGTTTGAGTTGTGTGATTACTGGCTCAAGCCAGAAGAGTTGAATGTGCACTTGTAGTCTAAAAAAAAGTCAAATTTTACTGTAAAGTACATTTTAAATCATGTTTTAAAAATATTTTGTCATGCTTTAAAGAGGTGCCTTATTTTTATGTGTTGAACAGACTAAAGAACATTTAACTGTAATGTGTTTTCAATATTATATTGAAAGTTTATGTATTTTTATATATTCATTACAAATGTGTAATTACAAATATATTTAAATACATAGTATGCAAGTTAACCCTAACCCTTACCCTTACCCTTTAAAGACAATAGAAGTAATTATGAAATTACATTAGTACATTGAAGATGTACTTCAGTCCTACTAAAGTTGTTTATTGAATTTAATATTTAAACTAATACATTTTAATTCACTTGCACTTACCATGTTGTTAAGTGTCCAATTATTTTAAAGTATATTCATTATTCCCATAACAAGTACTCTAAAACTGCAACTCAGTTTTACAAATAATACTCATTTCTTGTACAAATAAAGTTATTCCCATGTATTTTTCTGTGCATGGCTTTCATTCCCACAACATGCTTGAGCAATCTTGTGTGATTAAAGGGAATTACTCTTTTCTGCTGCTTCCCAGAGATCACCAGACTGTGTTTTGACCAACCAGGTTTTAACCTACTCTGTGGATCTTTCAGAATTTGGCCTGTTTGGCATTTATCTGCGAGCTCAAGGGCTTTAAGTACATATATAACCTTTGAGTACAGGGCACAGGCAGAGAGACGCTGCAGATAAAGCTGTTCCGCTCTCTCAAACCGATTAACTCTGGAGTAATTAACAGGGGCCGTAAGACACGTGACCCGTCTACACTAACAACCTCCTATGTCCACATCGGATGAGGAACTGCATATGAACACACAGGCGGACACATAAACGTGTTCACTTACGTAACAGCATTGCATTTTTGCTGGTTAAATAGCTCATATTTATTTCACCAATGAGTACAGCAGTGTACTAGAATAAGAAACTTTAATTAGTTTGCTCTATTTTTGAGGGAAATATGGAGGAATTCTTTTCATTTCCATGAGTGTTTAAAGGAATGTTATGAGGCCATGACAGGCTTCGCCTTACAGTGATTTTACCACAGTTAACTCCTTCCCCACCAGCGTTTACCAAAAAAAGTTGCCATACGTTGATTGGCCGAACATATGCGAAACACTGGCACAGACTCTTTAACAAAAAAAAAGCTGTGTAATCACATATTATAGCCTTTATACTTACTCCAAATTAACTCTACGAACATGGAAAACAGTGATAAATGGGCCTCTCAACCTTTACGCTGAGGAGAAAATCCTTACTTTAAAGTGACCAAGCGATTATGATTATTACATATGATTATGTAGGCTATTTTTACTCAGCTAGCAACATTGGGCATCAAACACATGGTAAAGGCCAATACTTTGCCATATACTGTCTACTTTCTTTGTATAACAGCTCAATCTAATAACGTATTAGACAAGACTGTTAAACAGATCGCATGAAGATGGAGAATGTGAGCACTGTGTGATCAGCGCCATTAAAATAGATGTCACAACAACAAGCGCGGTTTACGTCACTTCAGAGTTCCTACTGGCGGTGCGAATGCAGCGAGGAAAATGTCCCTAGGGAAACTTTTAGATATGTTCATAATGTGAATAATGTATAATTCTAAAGTGAAGATCATGGTAACCTACTAATGACTCAAATGTTACTACATCCTCCTAAAGGAATTACTAATTATTTGGATCAGTATTCTAAAGTAAAAAGCATAATAACTCATTAATAACTCATAAGAAGTCATTGTAAGCTTTGAGGTTTTTGAAAGGTTTTGGATACAAAAACATTAAAATGACATCCTTCTAAAGGATTCTGTAACATTCGAACACCCGTGGGTCACCATGATCTTACATTGTGCATTATTCATGTTAAATATGAACCTCTATAGTAGTTATTAGTAGTCCTCTGGGAGGCATGAAATAAATAGTAGTGACTGATTATCTACCACATTCAACTGAGCGTTATTACTTACTAATTCATTAATCAGAGTTTCTTGTTAGTTAATAGCAGTTACTAGAATTTTACTAGTGTGTTACTCATTTGTTCCTGCAGTTATTCATTATTGATGGAACAGTATAAAAAAATAAATAAAAAAACATATCGAACAATAAGCTGAGAAAATTGCGTTTTGTCCGGATCAGATTCAGATCAAAACACAGATGGAGTAACTTGAGTCCATCAACATCCCCAAATCTTGCACAGTCCTTCATGGGTCGACCTTTCATTCAGTAACGTTATGCAGTTTTGATTTCTATGCTTGAAAATGTGATGATCACTTTAGCTTAATTGAGTGTAAGCGACTTCTATCTGCTCTTTCTGTCTAACACAGATTTGGAGATTGTTTTTAAAAACATCCTCACCGATGTTGTGCATAGAGCCTGAATTTGGAACATTCTTTTAAAAAGCAGAAAAATGAGAAGATAAAAATATCTTAGCAAACATCTACCATTAAGGTTTTGCTCTTTTAAAATGTAGGTATGGATTGGATAGTTTTAAAATTCCCCTGTGGTCAATAATTGTATCCCTTAAAACTCATCTTCACCAAAATGACATATTTAAACGCATTTTAATAATAAAATAAATAAATCTTTAAAATACATTTTGCATGTCATTATCCAAAAATACAGAAAAACATTGTTGCCGGGTCACTTTTAATAGTGACACATGGAATCCATTTTTTCCCTGTTCCAAATCTTGAAATAAATCTAGAAGTTGATTAGACCGTGTCAACCCTTATTCCTAAACCTCATTCTTCTCCTAGGTACGTAATTGTTTGTAGTTAGTCATTCATTTATGTGATTGATTAGCTTTCTTTCTCTCTTCATTTACTTGTGAATAAAAGTAATGGAATGTCACTTGAGGGAGGATCTTGAGTGTTGAAACTGAAGGCACTGGGCCATCTTTCTTTGCACCCTGAACAGCTTGACGAAATACGGCAACAGAAGGCTGGTTCCTTCGAAATCATGGGTGGCCTTGGCATTCATACACGCATGTGTGTGTTTATACTTTAGCTCATCCTCATGAGCCACTCACAGGTCATGTTTGTCAAGGAGAAATCCCACACTATATATACGTATATCGTGTGTATCTGAAAATAGCAGTCTAAATCTGTTCTCCTAACTCGTGCGCTATAAACTGGCAGGAGGTTGTTGGTTTGGATGGATAAGTTAGGCCATGTGCTGTGTTTTACTACGGTTTAGTCACCTTGGCCTGGCCTGACCGACCAAAGCTGCTTAAATCTTGTTGTTCGTAACAAACAGGGATGAAATGAAGCAAGCTCAGAATAGCATCTGTGAGAATGCCTTACAACTGTTACAGGAGAAACCAGTTTTAATCACACAAATTTTACGAGGTGGCTAATTTGTACGAATTCATACGACCTCACTCGTACTAATTCGTATGATTTTTGCTAAATCGTACATATTTTACGAGTTGCCCAATTGGTGTGAATTCGTATGAATGACCTGACCCTAAAACCAACCCATCACTGGGGTTTAGACAAATCCGTACGAATCAACCACCTTTTGCTCACTCGCATTCGTAAGGATTGGTCGTGAAATAGAGTTGCTGGAGTTGCCCATGTGATTGTGAGCCCCTGAGACCTTAACTGGAGTCTCAACATTTATCAAGGCTGGTTGAAAAACTGCACACTTTTATATAAAGGTTCTTTAATGGTGCTGTGGCATCTTGGTAGGGCTGTACAATTAATCAACTGCATTGTGAAAGTGTAAAACCCTGCATGTGGACTGCAAGTGATCGCCTGCTGAGCATCCTAGTGTTGTTGCATTGCTCTCTTTTCTGCATATAATTTGTTCGACAATTGAATTACAGTTTTGTTGTTCAAGAGTCAGTGTGGCCAGTGTGAAGCTCACTTGATTTCCTAATAAAAATGGCAGTAAAGTCTAGTAAAGGATATCTGATTTGTCTTGTGTGTGGTTGGATAAGTTACAAAAAGCTCAAAATAAATCGATACGGTTAGTTTTAGGTTTTAGTTATTTTACTCATGTTGATGTTTATCTTTATTAGGTACCTATAAGCAGAGTAGCAAACCTTAAACTAAAAATGCCACACAAGATAAACAATAAAAGAGCTCCAACATATTTTAATACATATTTATCTAGGGTAAGTGAGAAACATTATTATTATTCTAGGCAAAATCTTATGTATTTTGTCATTTTAAATCTATGCATGGTGAATACTTTGAATACTCAGGGCTCAAGAATGGAATGTGTAAATTCTGAATAATAAAAGTATTTTAAATATGGCTAGTTTTAGTATGAAAGTTAAAGGTTGGTTCTTATGTGTTTAATTATGAGTGTAAATTTTGTAAATGTGTAAATTTATTGCAATTTTTTAATTTATAATACTATACAATACCAATGTTCCCGTAGCTAGGAGTGAAGTTATTGCAAGGACCGCAATGAAAACAAGTTTTTAACTTTATTGTGTTATCCTTGACAAAGAGTGTATTTCACTATTTTTTGTCTAATCAAATCAAATCAAAGTAATTCAGAAACAGTTTTCAGTTTGTTTTGGGTGGCATCTAGTTGCACCACACCAAATTTGAATGTAAATTCTGTTCATTGAAATTAATAATCACATTTTTTATATAATTGTTCATCTTAGTAAAGATTCTTGGCAAGGCAATGATGTATATTTACATTTTTTAGCATTAGAACTGGTGCTGTTGGGCTACAAAATTGATTAGTACAAATTAAAATGTATTTGTTTGTTTATTAATTTTATAATATTATTGAGGATGAAAAAAGTAATGTCAAGTCATTAATTCTAAAATAAATGTACATTTATTTGTTGTAAATTTATTTGTGTTGCTCTGCACCATATGCTTTGTAAAATGCCTAGAAATTAGACTCCAGTTCAGGGTTATTAAATTTAACTAAACATAAAACAATAAAAATAAACTTCCGTTACTTGAAATAAAAATAAAAAAAAATGATTGAAATAAAATTTAAACAAATTCAAAGTATTTTATTTCAGCGAGTTGCCAAGGAAACATTTCTCATTTTCATTTATTTTAACTTAATGTACTAAAATAACTATAACCAGGGGAACTTTTACATGACAAAGATGTATTAAAAATGGAAATGTTTTTCATTCTTGTTTTTAAAAAAGTTTTGTGTACAGACAACAACATCAAAACTATCCCGTTCACACATATCTGTGAAAACGACTAAAATCGCTGTATTATTCATGCCAGGCCAGTAGTAGGCGATGTCACTTTGTAAAGAAACACTACGTGCCTATAGACTGAACACGTAATACAACGTTACCTTTTTCACAAATTCACGTTTTTTTGTAGTTTATACAAAGATGATAACTGTATCGTTTTCAAAAACTTGCACTTTGAAACCCGTTTTCAAAAATGTGTGTTTTCAGGCCCCGAAAACGCTGTTGTCATATGGCCAAAACGGATAAATAGTTTTCCGTTTTTAGTGGACACTCCCTAAAACTGAAACAATATGGACATATACAAAATTAAAACATAAAAACTATAATTAAAAGTAGCAATTTGAGCATTAAAATCTATAGTACCTCAATAATGCTAAAATAACACAGTTCATAAGCTTATTTGCCATTGTGTCATATAACTTACTGAGCATCTCTTTCTGGTCATTTTTAGAGGCTGTTTACACGACACCGTTTTCAACTAAAAACGTAAAAAAATTTATGCGTTTTGGCCATTCGTTTACATGACAACGGTGTTTTGGGTGCCTGAAGACGCAAACTTTTGAAAACGGAAAGTGCGTTTTTAAAACGGTGTCCGTGTAAACAACAAAAGTGCGAATCTCTGAAGACGATGACGTTACGCACATGCGTATTAAGTGTTCAGTCTATAGTGTTTCATCGCCATCTAATGGCCTGGCAGCAGAATACAGCGTTCTTAGTCGTTTTCGCGGATCCGTGTGAATGGGGATCGTTTTGACAATGGAACGAGGAAAACTCAAAGGATAAACTTCTCCTTTTCAAGCATATCGTTGTAGTGTAAACGTACCCTTAGAGTGCAGGGCACATGATTACATTGATCAACCCACTCTTGCCCTGTACAAGTAAATAAATAACATCATTCCCTCATCGCCCATGAGGAGGTAGGTCAGGGTCATCCCTCTCTCTGTTATTCTGTGTTCTGTGCTTTATTTTGCTTGATTTCCCTCATTCCTCACGCATCTACTGCTGGGTGTGGTCAGAGAGCCCGGCCGCTGTGAGCTGCAGCCAATCCAAAAGCTCGACGGGTGGCAGGACGTGAGGTAATGGTGGAAAGACTCAACACTCTGTGCAGGAGCAGCGGGTTCATCAACACACACCTCTTAAGAAGCATAACCAAATGTGGCCACAACAACATGGACTTTGTTTGTTCACATAACACTGTATGTGAATACAGACAAGTGTGTAATGCAGGCACAAATTAAACAATAAACATCTTTTAACTCTTTCCCTGCCATTGACAAGATTTTCCAGCATTACATTTTTTCACTGTTATACGGTAGGCACTGTTACAGATACAAATAGTACATCATCTCCGGATCCAAAAACAAGTGAAGAAGAAGATTTGCATAAACCAGAAGGAGCGGATAGAAGTTAAACAGGATCATCAAATCTACAACAGCATAGAAATCAAAACTGCCTAAATTTACTGAGAGAAATGTAGAAACCCATGAAGAGATATATACGACTGCACAAGCTTTGAGGGAGTTGATGGACTCGATCTACTCAATCCATGTTTGAATAGATTGAATCTATGTCTATTTTGTCTTTTGACATGATTTTGTGAATATGAAATTTTGACATGAAATGCAAATTGGGAAAAAGAAAGAAAAAAAACTGTCTGGGAAAGAGTTAACCCTGTAAGACCCAAATATAGAAAAATAAAGAAATAAAAAACACCTGTTCACAGGTCAGATGTTGTTGTAGGAGGATTTTTCAAAAAACCTTATGTTTTAGTAAGTTTTTAAGGAAATGTTGTAATATTGAAACGTTGGGCCTATTTGGGAGCAGAATTTCAGCATTTGCACTCACACTGACAGAACAAATACACAGAATAACTAAGGATTCATTTGGAGTGTGGATTGCATTACATAGTACCATAACAGTAAATATCATGAATAATAATCACCCAACAGTTATATTTTTTATGAATTAGAATTTATTAAAAATAAAAATAAAATAAAAATATTAAATACAAAACAGATTGAAAACTGTCAAAGAAACAGTATCCAGTGTTCACTTGCAATGGTAGTCCCAAAATCAGTTCCTTTCCTCTGAAAAGCAGAGACGGAGATTGCACAAAAAGGATATTCGAATATCCTTTTTTTTTGCAGTGTCTGCAGCATTCTCTCACTGTCTTCACTGGGAAATGTGCAACCATGCCCCTACGCACATCCGTTGGTGGTTCACATGACCTCTCTGCTGGGACCTCATTGGTGGGCCCCCATTACCTAAGGACTTTTCTGAGCAGTCACATGTTTCTGAGGTGTCACTGTTATGGACGTCACAGGGCTCCTACTGGCTGAAGATGGTCGTCCTCTCCTTGGTGTGGTAACGGCTGTGTTTGTCTGAATTAGATTAGAAAAGAATCAATTGCGATACCAAACATACATTAAAAACGGCATAATTAGTAAAATATTAAATGTGGTAAAGAGCATAAATGGATTCTTACCATGAGAGAGGATGCTAGTTGCCCCTGAAACAACCTCCTGTTCAGGATCTTCTTCTTGGGGATATTGAGAGCTTTGCAGTCCCGTTTGTAGAGGAGCCAGGCGTTGATCACAGCAAGGATAATGGTGTGCAAGAAGATGTAAATGTACCAGCGGCGCATTTTCATGGGGAACTTATATTTGGCTGCAAATGAGTCCAACAAATCCACACCGCCCATGTACAGTATTTGTTGTATGCACCCACAATAAGGTCTCTCAACTTCAATGTAGGATTTGGTGGCTTTGTTCCAGCGTTGAATCTTTTGCACAGGTTCTGTGCCAGCAAAGGATGACACAAGACTGCCCTGTTGTCATACCATTTGACAGCACAGACGTGGTGGTTTGCCTCCACTCTGATGTCAAAGCTTCCTCTCCCCTTTGTCTTCAAGATTTCATCTTCAAGGTTACTGTTGAGTAAGAGCACTTGCCTGCCTGTTTCCACATAATGAATTCCACGATCAAGGAGCTGAACTACTACTGGGACACAGCTGAAGTATTTGTCGGCGTAGACCTTGTAGTTCAGACCTTCAGGAAGTGTGGAGGCAAGCTTCATCACAGCATCACCTGACATTCCAAGTTCAGATTTGGCTCCTTTTCCATCAACACTGCCTTAGTACACATCAAAGTCACAGAGCATGCCAGAAATTCAAGTTCTTACCCACAATCTGAAGCCCCATGGGTGAGGTTTGCCTCGCATATTCTGCTTGATACCACTGAATTTCACCTTCGTCATCTGATTCATCATCTCATCCACAGAGTTGTGCTCTTCGCGCACCACCTGCAGGCATTTCTCTCTGAATGAATCAAGCCATAGTCTGAGTTTCCACAGTTTGTCTTTCTTCTTGCTCTCTGGCATTGTCAGGTTGTTGACAAAATGTAATGATGTCAACAGAGATTGGAACCTGTGGCGTGACATCACATTAGAAACGGGGGTATACCGCGTGACTGACTCCCAGTACATACCCAGTACAGGCCCATTTTCAGGTACATGCCAATCATCTGTTCAATGTCCTTGGTGTTTGTGTTTATAGTTGTTCCAGTCTTTTGATAGCTGTACTGATTAGTGTTTTTTGTCAGAGCCAGACTTTTCTGTTTCTGAAAAGTAAACCATGCCACTGGTGACGTCCAGACCAGAGAAATCAGTATTAGGACTGATTAAATCATTTTTCAGCCAGCCGGACCAGTCCCGGGGCATAGTCAGTTTAGCTGGTTGGCTTGCCTCGATGTCCTCATCATCAGCAGCTGGACAATCAGTGGTTGTCTGATTCTCTTTCTCCACTTCATCAACATTTTCAACCCCCTCCTCATCACTCGAATCACTGGTGTCCGATTCCATTTCAACATCACTCTCTCCATTTTGGACATCAACAATAACAGCATATGTAGGAACCTCTTGCTGATGGCATTCTGTAATGAAAATAATAGTTGTAAGAGTTAAGAGTATGTTCAAGTATAAATAATGTAAATGTGAATTAATTCTATTTATGTGATACATTCCACTGAAGTCAGACAATTCTAAAAGGAATATACAAACCCCCAGACCTCGTATATCCCCACATTCCAGAACATTAACACCTGTCCCTGAACAATGGACCATGCAACCCCCTATATGTCTGAACATTCACACCTGTCCTTGAATATCCATCCTCCAAAGCCATCCACAAACAGTGTATGCCTTGCAACAAGCAGATATTTGGGCAAACAAACTAAGCCCAGATTAAAACAGTTAACTATATGTTACTGCTAACATACAGGATTAATTTCAAATACTGGTACTGAAAGGACTTAAAATACTACAAACAGAAATAATTTATTAATTTAGAATGATTCAAATCTGGTCTAAACTGAAAATGATAACAAATAACACATTTAGAAATTGTGAATCATCAAATACATTCTATTTCTGTAAGTATTTCTCTTATATGTGAACATTTGAGAAGTGCAATGCCTCCATGTAATGTGCAAGGAGCACATGCTATTTTGACTACCATTCTCTCCCAACGTTGTAAAATTACTGCAAAGACAAAACAAGCTAAAAATCTAATATGATGCATGCATTCCACAATAACCAAGTATTTACATGAACTAGACATTATAACAATCACAAAAAAATATATATATTTTTGGGGTTTTACTTACTTCAATGTTGACATATCCAGTCCAATGAAACAAGGAGATGCGCTTCCAGGAAAGTTTGCAGGTTGTATGGCCATGGCCTTATGGCAAGACCTATATACACATTTACTATCCAATGGCATTGCGAGGCTAAACTATAGGATTCATTGGCTATGTAAATGTGGTCTTTAAAAAAAAAAAAATTGCAGATGTGTTTTTGGAAGATCTAAAAGTGATGTTGTAATTTTACAATCACGGGTTTAAACATCTATTCAAATAAACTAAATAATTTGCCCCTTATTACACTGCCATTTCATTGAAGGCATCATATTGTCAAATTAAAGTTTTTTGTTCTATGAAAAGTAGATGTAAATGCAGAGCTGCTGTTATTGAAGGATGGTGCAATGCAAACGATATTGTGCCAGGTGAGCAACTGCCACTGAGATGAATGGGAATGATAACAGATAGCTTTCTTTAGGTATTGTAGACCTCCTTGGTTTAATTCTCAGGGCCAAGGAGGGTGAGAAAAATGCCATAAATCTAAATTTCGGACCCTTGCGACCAATATATAAGTTGACGGGGAGGAAAATTAAATAATGTATGGCGTGACCACTTTAAAACACATAGAGTGGAACGGGTCTAGATGTGTGTATTATGGGATGATATGGAGTTATGGCTCTTGCCTTTAATTCTCCATGAATCAAAAGCTTGTAGACAATGCAGTGGTTTTTTTTTTCCCCTCTTGGTTTTGGATGAGATATGAAACGCAGCCAAGAATGTGCAGAGAGAGAGAGAGAGAGAGAGAGAGAGAGAGAGAGAGAGAGAGAGAGAGAGCACCTGCAGTATATTATTGGCGTTTTTAAAAAATAGAGCGTGAGTCATGATTTACAGCCGTCTTTAATGTGCTCAGGAGACTGCATTCACACATACAGTAAGTAGTACAACACCTGTAATTGGATGTGATTACACACATGAACACACTGAGGTGGTAAGAGGGGATTCTCTTGTGTTTGGCCTTTCACACCCCTCATCTGCCCACTCAGACAAAAAGCACTCATGAAAACATGCCCACTGTCCTGACCTCTCGGTGTCTCTACTCTACCACTTCCTGTCCTGCTTATGTGCTGATTCACTCTCATTTCATTCTAGTTGAATTATAGAGCTGTGGTACTTATTGTTTCAAAGCAGCTGTAGAGAGAACAGCACCATAGTACCTTAATGGGTGAACGGGATTTCACCAAGTAGGTACAACATGTTCCTCCTGGATCAACATATTTGTTGATCCTGGAACAACATTCCATTCAACCAATCAGATTTGAGGGACAAGTTTACAGTTTATGTCAAGTTTAGGCTTACAGCCAGGATTATATGCTTCTACTGTATATCAGTAATATTCACCTCTTTCCCTCTGATTTTAGGGATACCTTATGGGTAGAGTTAGGGGTAGGGATAATGTTAAAACTAAATTTTCAGACAGGAATGTTGTTCCAGGTTCAACTAAATCTGTTGATCCAGGAACATGTCTTTCTTGGCAAAGATTTGAGAGCCCCCCACAAAGACAGGTGTGTCTTTCTCCTGGAGGACCAATGTCCTACAGAGTTTTGCTTCAAACCCAATTAAACTCACCTGAACCAGTTAATTAAGGTCTTTGCTATAGGGATACTAGAAACTTCCAGGCATATGTGTTGAGGTAAGTTGGAGCTAAACTCTGCAGGACAGTGTCCCTCCAGGAGCAGGATTGGACACTCCTGAACAAAGATTTTGTAACTTGTAGCCAGGGATGGGCAGTATTTCAGATACATGTATTTAAAATACGTATTTGAAATACAAAATACTATTTTGTATTTTGTATTTTAAAGCCTTTGGAAAAAATCTAATGTAATTTGTATTTAAATACATTTAAGTTGAGTATTTTTGTATTTTCAAAATACATAAAATACTTTTTGCCAGTCAACCTCTTTATCAGGGTACTGATTTTGTGCATGAAATAGTTCAGACATTCACTAGCTCAACATTGGGTCAGCGATTTTCTTTGGAATAAGGTGAGAATGTCATGATCAATTCTACTTGTTGATTAAAGTTAAAATAGTGCATTATTCACTTCAATTAACATGAAAGAATAAAAGAGCACAGACAAGTGGGAAAATAGCGTTAGCCAATCATTCTTGACCGGTTGTTATGGAAGCTTGTTTCCGACACAAAATAAAACATTTTAAAAGATAATTTTGACTTTAGTTCTCAGAATTGCGAGATATAGCCTAGCCTAAAGTCAGAATTGCGTGAAATAAAAGTCGCAATTGCGTTTTATAAAGTCAGAATTGCGAGATATAAAGTCAGAATTGCGTGAAATAAAGTCGCAATTGCGTGTTATAAAGTCAGAATTGTGAGATATAAAGTTAGAATTGTGTGTTATAAAGTCAGAATTGACTTTTTTTCTCGCAATTGCAACTTTATATCATGCAATTCTGACTTTATAACACATAATTGGCTACCTATAAAGTTCCGTATTAATTACAAGGTATTGCTACTGACTTATAAAGCCCTAAACGGCTTAGCTCCAGTCTATTTAACGGATCTTCTATCACCCTATAATCCATCGCGCTCTTTAAGATCAATAAATTCAAGGCTTTTGGTCATACCTAGGATATCCAGATCAACCAAAGGAGGGAGAGCATTTTCACATTTAGCTCCAAAACTCTGGAATAGCCTTCCTGATACTGTTCGTTGCTCGGACTCACTCTCCCAGTTTAAAACTAGATTAAAGACGCATCTTTTCAGCCAGGCATTCATATAATATTGTTAATCTCACAGTTTCAAACTACAATCCGGCCTCTAGTTCATAAATGCCAGAGGAGAACTGGCCCCCGACTGAGCCTGGGTTCTCCCAAGGTTTTTTTTTTTTCTCCATTAGGTCACCTGATGGAGTTTTAGGACACCATTAGGCCGCTTGATGGAGTTTTTTTCGGTTCCTTGCCACTGTTGCCTTTGGCTTGCTCAGTTGGGGATATTTTGGGGATATTTAATTTTATTCTATCAATCAATAAATTCCACTAGAAACAAACTTTGTTGTATTATTTTATTTTAATACTGTGAAGCTGCTTTGATACAATCTGTATTGTGAAAAGCGCTATACAAATATACTTGATTGATTGATTGATTGATAATTGCGAGTTTATATCTCGCAATTCTGACATCTTTTCTCAGAATTGTGAGATATAAACTCACAATTGTGAGATTTAAAGTCCAATTCTAAGGGAAAAAGAGACAGACTTTTTTTTTACCTCAGAATAGTTTCTCACAGTTCTGACTTTATAACACGCAATTGCGACTTTATATCATGCAATTCTGACTTTATTTCTCAGAATTGCGACTTTATATCTCACAATTGCGACTTTATTTCTCAGAATTGCGACTTTATTTCTCACAATTCTGACTTCATATCTCGCAATTCTGAGAAAAATTGTCACAATTCTGACTTGATATATCGCAATTGTGAGAAAAAAAAGTCAGAATTGTGAGATAAAAAGTCGCAATTATTATTATTTATTTATTATTCAGTGGCGGAAACAAGCTTCCATAGGTTGTTGATTTTTATCAACTAACTTGTCAAATGTGTTTAAAGCATTACTGCATGTTAGGGGCTGGGTGATATGACACTACATATCATAGTGATATAAAGTGTGAATTGATGGAACTTAAATCGTTAGATATGCCTATTTGTGGGGTAAGCAAATTTATCCGTGCAGCTTTTAGTGGGCAGGAATTATTGGAACGTTGGAGTGGAAAAAGAAGCACTGATGAATGATACTCCACAAATATCTTCAGCTTTTAATTTTATTGTACATAAAAAATAATAATAAAAAAGAGGTAAATAGTGTCAAATTAATGTAAATTAATTCTAATTTTAAATTTTAGATACACTTTCTAATTTTAATAAACTTATAGAAACAAATAAACTTTACATAAAATAAACAAAATTACTTTAAAAGCATTGAACTACCTGCAAAAAAAAGAAAAGAAAAAAAAATCCAAAGAGTTTGAAATTCAGTGTATTCTGCGGAATCAAAACTGATATTGAGACTTGTGAAACCATGATATTGTTACTGTGAAGTAAAATTGAGATTTTGGTCATATCGCCCATCCATATTACAGTTTTACATACAGTATGATTTTTTTTATAGTGTTCACCATAAGTAATAGACTACATTGTAACCAGAAATAAGTAGCCATATCAATTTTGCATAAGTTTATTTGTAATTGCCAGAAAGAAAGAAAGAAAGAAAGAAAGAAAGAAAGAAAGAAAGAAAGAAAGAAAGAAAGAAAGAAAGAAAGAAAGAAAGAAAGAAAGAAAGAAAGAAAGGGCAGAGATGTGGTTAGGAATGAAAAGTCAGTAGGCCTATGTAGTTTCTTCATTCACTGTGACCTGTACCTGCACTGGATGGCCAATTTCACATGTATTTTGTGTATTTTCAAAATACAAAATACTGTATTTGTATTTAAATACATTTTTTCACACAGTATTTTGTATTTGTATTTAAATACATTTTTCCACACAGTATTTTGTATTTGTATTTTAAATACGTTTCCATGTATTTATGCCCATCTCTGCTTGTAGCCTGATATGTTTCTGTTTACTTTGCCAAGGACTTTTAGTTTGCTAGTTGTTTCCCTGTATCTTAGTTCCTGTTTCCTGAGTTCTTGTTTCTAGTTTGTTTCTATGGTTACTAATTGATCATATCCGCCTGTGTCTTGTTTAGTTCTCGTTACCGTGGTTGTAAAAATGAACCTGTCACATTCTTAGAAATGTGATCAACAAAATCTTAGAAAAAAACAATAAAAATAACTAACTTTGCCATAAAATGGTAAATTTATGATAAATGTCCTATTTTATATTACGTTGTGCATGTTTCTGCATGAGGTTAAACTACATGACTTTTGCTTTGGTTAACATGATTTAAATATTAATTAGCAATAAAACAGTTTTGCTAAAATATTAAAGTCCCCCTGTAGTCAATAATTGTATCCCTTAAAACTCCTCTTTGATCACCAAAATGACATATTTAATTGTTTTCTTTCCTTGAAAAAGAAATTCTTCCTTTAAATTAGGGATGTCCCGATCAGGTTTTTTTGCCCTCGAGTCCGAGTCCGAGTCATTTGATTTTAAGTATCTGCCGATACCGAGTCCCGATCCGATACTTCTAACTTATATTGCAAAAACAAAAAAGAATAAAGAAGAGAGAAAAAAACAGATCCAGGATGTTCCTTATTTTTTATTTAATTCACCTTATTTTAACATTCAACAACTCTGTTAACAAACAGAGCACTTCTGTGAGGTAGCTTGAACAATCAAGTAATAAATAAATTCTTCACTTTTGGACTTTAGTGCAACAGTAAATATTAAAAAATATTTCACACTGCACTGTTAAAACAGAGCGTGCAGCGCGTATTTTTTTCGCCGCCCATGTTAACAGATTAAACCAGGCTTTAGAGCATTCACACCGCACGCAGAGGCGGCGCGGCAGTGCGTAGCAGAGCAAAGCAGGAGTGCCGTGATCGTTTCGGCGCCGAGTCTATTTTTGCTGCGCCGCTTTTGCTGAATTAAAGTGACAATACATTGATCATGGCCAAAATACGCCGCAGTTTTATCCAAAAAGTGCATTGATGATATCTATTGTGTTTTAAACAGTCAATCAAATGACCAACAGCAATTTAAAAAGAAAACAAATGTCCAAAAACAAACTTGTTGCCATAACAATAAAAACAAAGATGAACCAAAAGTTATATAAATGAAATTATTAATAAAATAAGCTTCTTGACAAGTCTTTTCTCTTAAATGTATTTGAAAACGAAAAAAAGCAATGCCAACTTATCCATTATAGACTCTGTCTGTACACAACCCACGGTTCAGCCGCGCGTGACAAACGCTGCCAGTATGAAAGCAAAACGCGCGTGTCCTGCTCCTGCTCACCATACGCACTGCTCCTGCGCTGCTTACACTCTAATAACGCGTGCAGTGTGAAACCGCCGTAACTCTGTGTCACCGCATAATAGAGGTGTTAAAATAAAATTTATAAAATAATGAGAATATAAATACATATATATCCGAGTCCTGATCGGGAGGTAACGTCCGATTCCGATCGAGTCTGAAAACACGCGATCGGGCCCGATTTCCGATCACGTGATCGGATCGGGACATCCCTACTTTAAATAGTTTGAATGTAACTCTACACCCTTGCCTCATTTAATATACGCGGTTCTATGAATATGGAAATTAGCCCGGCCTTCCGACATGCACTGTATGTGGTCGACCAATCACAACAGACTGGGCCATCTGGCCATCTGACCAACCAGAGCAGAGTAAACCAATCCCAAAAGAATTGGGCCATCTGCCCAATAAGAGCAGAGTAGACCAATCACAACATACTGGGCTGTCTGACCAATCAGGGCAGAGTAGACCAATCACAACAGACTGGGCCGTCTGACCAATCAGAACAGAGTAGACCAGTTACAACAGACTGGCTGTCTGGCCAATCAGAGTAGAGTAGAACAAATTACAACAAACTGGGTTATCTGACCAATCAGAGCAGAGTAGACCAATCACAACAGACTGGGTCATCTGACCAATCAGAGCAGAGTCTACTTTTCAGTCTAGTCCTTTGTGTGATCTCACAGGTCAGTTCCCCTTGTATCACCTATCAGCCTGTCCGATGCCTGACCCCAGCCGCTGATCACACACACAGCTGTGCTACGTAAACTAATTCCTCGACAACACTTTTATCTCTGTAATGACAGCTACATCAGACGTACACTGAGTTCAACAGGACAAATTAGCATATGAAGGGGAAAGAACACGAATCAATGGCAACATCTGAGCTTGTGCTGTCTAGCCGCTGATTTTTAAATCTCACTTTGTCTGGTTTAAAAGCAACTTAAGCTCTTTCTGTGGCATGTTGTCGATTACCAATGAAAATAATTGTAGATTAAATATTAAATATATACAGTTTCAGACATATAGCCAGAGCACTTCAACGGGTCATTGGAATTTGGAGAAATTTTGTTCAAAGTTCAGAGTTACTGAATCCTGTTGTGAGACTAAACAGCTCTCATGAAATGGGAAGAAAAGGTGTTTTCTCCCATGTGAAAGTGGGTACCCATGTTGGTTATTGGTCAATTATATAATAGTTTAGCAAAACATTTGATTATTCTATTTAACTCTTTACTTTACATTTTACTTGTTCATTAGGAATCTATGTCGCTCAGAGAGTCTCACGCCAGCCGTTCTTTTACGCGGATCTCACTATCACAAACTCGCCAGTCTGATAGATAACCAGAGGTTATGGCAATTCAAAGCAATTCAACAATGCTGCATACACGCTTGCTATTGTTAAAAAGTACCCATGTAGCCCCCTACAGTCGCCCATATAACAACTTAGTTAAAGCCCAAACAATAACTAGAGGTTATAGCTAGTACATTAAGATAATGCCGCTTCAACGCTTGCTATTACCTTAATAGTATTGTTTTATCCAACCCCCTATTTGCGACTGCATAACAACTTTAACAACTACTAAAATCAAGCAGTTAGTCAGGAATCTAGAATCCCACCATGTGCCTCACACTCCATCTAAACTGGGATCTAGTAATTCAGAATAAAATCAAATGTAACAATTTATTATGTCAGCTAAATTTATCATGCCAATTTCATAATCAGTTCAAAGATAAGAGTAAAAGATGTAGGCTAAACCCAACATTTAGAAAATACATAATGCTGAAGGAACATTATGGGCTGATCTGAGGTACAGAATCGCCCTGAGCCTCTCATTGCATTTCTTTATATAGACAGAAACTTCTTTCACATGGAAACATTTGCTAACAATGAGAATTTGCATTGAGTTACCACCTATTGGGCAGGATGCCATTTGCCTGAAAGACACACCCTCCTCTGTGCCCAACTTATCTCTAAACTCTTAAGAACTTTTTTGCCTTTTGGTTTACTTCTTTGGGAATGAGACATTTGTACCAGTCGCACTGAGACATTTGAAATGAGACCAAACATGTATAATACTGTATGATAATTATTCACGTTAAACCATATAGATTTTTGGGTGAATTTTGGTGATCTCAGCATGAGAGATAAGGAATGGGGGAAAAGGGAAATTATAAATGTAAATTAGGATGATGCTAACTTCACAAGAGAGAGTTTAAATGTTAATTTCCTTTGTTTTCTCAGAGAGTTTCTCTCTTCCAGTTTTTCCAGTCTTACAATATGCTCAAGTAATAGCTTCCACAGCTCAAATAATAATCACTTTTTAACTGATTCAGCTGAGAATAATTCAAGTCCAAAAATATGAGCTGTGCATTTGTTATACATTACGTAGTCCGATCCTACTTCTGGAGAGCCACTATTTAGTGTTTAGATCCAACACACCTGCCTGGAAGTTTCTAGTGATCCTGATTAGCTGGTTCAGGTGTGATTAATTAGGGTTGGAGCTAAACTCTGCCGGAGGGTGGTCCTTTAGGAGTGGGATTGAACACCTCTGCAATTACATGGACAGGCATGCTCTCTCAAGAGACGGACATCAGCAGAACAATGCCATCTCAGCATGAACTGAGCTATCTAAACCTCAGATCATTCACCAATGGCTACAAACACAGCATACGCTGGAACATGGAACAACATGAGGGCGAATAAATGGTAACAAATTAATATTTTGCCTCAGAAATGGAAATTCTAAAATGAAATCTAAATCAACACTAAATCAAACCCAACTCTATTCCATACTTCACTGGCCTCCAAAGGTTGTACTATTTTGCGTATTTGTTAGCATGCCCAACTCCTATAATGACTATTGCTGGTTCGAACTTCAAGCCCTGTGGGGAATGGTCCAAGCGAAAATAGTTACAGTGGTGCCGTGACCCGGATGGGAGTGAGGTTTAGGGTGCTCTGTTATTTGCCTTACATATCTATTAATAACCCTCTATCATCAACAACAGCTAGTGATTTAATTTCTGACTGTGATACCTATAGGGTCATGCCTGAAATCTAGTGTTCGGAAAGGAAATGCCGCATTCTACGGTGCCCCTAAAGGGACATGGGGATGGAAAAAAAATATAAGATGGGGCAAAAAAAATATTTCAATGCTTTTGCATTCTCTCGCAATTATACAGTTGGGTAATTGTATTGTATATAATTTGCGGGAATCAGTGAGCCACTGTCAATATGTAGAGTATTGAAATCACTTTTGAATGCAAGCTTGCTTTTTACTTTCACTTTAGCGATACTTTGTGTATAGGGAGTGGCAGTACTGATTTTACAACACAAGATATTTGTAAATGGACCTGTTGCGCACCAAATCTTTCGTTATCGTCCCGTCAGTTATCTCTCCTTACTATATTCACATGTGAAGTTTGATGTACTGTAATGTAACCAACTACTGTAGTAAGCCTAACCATGTCCCTTTAGGTCAGGGGTGCCCAACCCTGCTCCTGCCGATCGACTGTCCTGCACAGTTTATCTCCAACCCTAATCAAGGTGGGTGTGTTTGATTAGGGTTGGAGATGAACTGTGCAAGACAGTCGATCGGCAGGAGCAGGGATGGGCACCCCAGCTTTAGGTGCTCCGTAGAATGCGTTATTCATTTTCTGTGCCTTTCCAAATTCAGAATTAGGCTTCGGCACATTCCTATGGAAGCTTGGAATAAGACATTTTAAAAGATAATTGTGACTTTTTATCTCACAATTGCAAGTTTACATCTCGCAATTCTGACTTTATAACACACAATTGTGAGTTTATATCTCGCAATTCTGATATCTTTTCTCAGTTATAATGTCCAATTCTAAGGAAAAAAAGACAGACTTTTTTTATATCACAATAGTTTATATCACAATCCTGATTTTATAACACACAATTGCAACTTTATATCAAACAAATCTGACTTTATAACTCGCAATTCTTACTTTATGTCACGCAATTATGAGATAAATGGTCAAAAATGTGAGATTAAAAGTCGCAGTTACTTTTTTAATTTTGTATTCTGTGGCGGAAACAAGCTTTCATAAATCCCTAGTGATATCATTGAGGGTAGTTTACAATACACCTGGCAAGATACAGAAACTAACGAACATCATCATCGTACAGATACGGAAAAAAAAAATTTGACTGACGTCTAGTGTTTATGAAATGTGTCATGAATGACAGCTGCCTGTATCCCATTACACTTGCTGTCACTATTCAACCATCAGTTTTTCCACAATCTTCTCCATCCTCAGCCTCGGTTAAATATGTCACTGCTGTCACCTTCAAACTATTTCTAATTTCTGAACTAGCATAGGAAATGAGACCAAATTTGGTCTTTTCAGCAAGGATATAAATATGAATGCAGTGAAATACAAACGTAAAGACGACACGTCAGGGACTATTTTGCAATGACATTCAGCTGAGCTGACTGTTCAATATCCTTTACTTCAATGACCATGATTCAGCTTCTTTTTTCCTCCCTCATTCAGTTGGTATCAGTGTTGCACTCTTGGCAGGTGCAGGTTTCAGCAGTGCTGTAGTACAGTATGTGAGCATCTCTGGGTCACTGATGGTGCAGTCAGCACTGGAGAAGAATTGGAATGAGGGATTATGAAGAACTGTTAGTGCTCCTCCATCCGTTCGCTCCCTCGGGACCCGCACATTAGAAAGACCTGAGCAAATCAAACAGCCCCAGTCTCAAACTTCTCATAAGCCTGAATCCCAATGGTCTTTAAAGAAGGAGGATGTACTGATGAAGAAGACAGCGAGGCGAGGAAGTCAATACCGAGAAATCAGAAGGGAAAGTTTACACAACACAGCCAGGATTGAAGCGGCGATACCTGCAGTTTACAGCTCATTCTGAAATCGAAGGGTCAGCATTCTGGAGACCAGGCAAAATACAGACTTCAATAAATTACTCTTTTCAGTTCATGTTCAAGTTCATGAAAGTGAATTTGAACTGAATTGGCCATACAGGACTTTCAACTGAAATTTGCAGCCCAGGCTCATTCGAAAAACGTACCTGTGGCAACATTTTTGCAAAACGCAAAATACGTTACGTTGTGTAAGTTTCACGACAGTTTCAAAGTGAAATGTCCAGTGAGTGGCGCTAAAAGCGTGTTTAGTTTTTTTACGGAACAGATGAACATGAATATGGCAACGTTTTATTACGTCGGAGGTTTGTACGAGTTGAAATGTCCGGTGAGTGCCGCTAAAAGATTAAATTAATGCTCCATCACGTTTTAAAATAACGTACACCTACACTAAACCGTAAACCTACCCAATAGTGTTAACAAAAGCAAATTTTAAAAAGCAGCTGAAGACTAGTTGATTTTAGTTGATTGGGCTTTTATGTTTTATGTTTTGTTTTTATCTGTGATAGTTTTATCTGTGTTTTATTGCTCTTTTATTTAAATTGTTGCACTCTGTAAAGCATTTTGTGATTTCTATCTTTTATAGGTGCTATATAAATAAAGTTTACTTAAATGCAACATAAAAATGTAGTTGTAACCATGGCATTTTAGCTTGTTTTTGAACTTTGAGAGTGATTCGTCTTTCACGGGGTTCGTACCCGATCTCTCCGCATCACAAGAACAATTCTGTAGCAGCTGGTTCAATGATGCAAACTCCAAATATATATTTGTTTACAAATCATGCACTATGGTTTAAAGCAGTGGTTCTCAAACCTGTCCTGGAGGACCCCCAACACTGCACATTTTCTTTCTCTCCCTAATCAAACACACCTGATTCAACTCATCAGCTCATTATCACATGGGTTAATGAGCTGATGAGTTGAATCAGGTGTGTTTGATTAGTGAGAGAAAGAAAACGTGCAGTGTTGGGGGTCCTCCAGGACAGGTTTGAGAACCACTGGTTTAAAGTGTTTTGAGGTCATAACATAATTGTGCAAGGAGCCACGTGAAAATAAGACTTTATTAATCCATAATCTGCCCATGTAATCATAATTGTGTGTGAAAACGGTTAAAAGTGTTTGCTGTTTTACTGCCTTCATTTCTTTTAGAAACTGCAGTGAGATGCAAGTATTGGGGCATGTTTTGCGTTTTGCAAACATGTTGCCACAGGAACATTTTTCCAATGAGCCTGTGTTGGCTTTATGTGAGAACGAACTTAAAATATTATTCCCCTATAATTCTCATTAATAACCTTTACGGCAGATTACGGCAGATGTCAATAACATCAAACATCATTGCTTCTTGAGTAGCTTCTAACAAAACATTGACTTTCAAATTAATGTTTTATAAGAATGACAAATTAAAAACACATTCACAAATGGATTATATGTACATCTTTGCACACCCTTTAAACAAACAAACAAAAATATCCCCCTTAATTCTCTACACATACAGATAAACATCAGTTCAGGCACCTGTGTGAAACTGACACCAATGATATACAGGGGAAAAGGTTGTGCCAAGAGGGAACTTTGCTTCATTCCTCCCAAAAAGAGCTGTGCATGCTGACAGAAAAGAAATCACTCCCTGGAGCTCAGCTCTCCTGTTTTTCTCAAAATAGTTTTAAAAAATTCAGTCTGGCAGCCTCAGAGGAAATCGCACAATGTCAGGCAGGTGTGAGAGGTGGCAGTTGTGGTTTACCTCACAGTACATACTGTGTGCATCTCAAACAAGACCCCTCGATGAGATACTCTTTTACTTTTTTTATATAGTAATATATTCCTTACAAGAAAGAAAGTACAGAGGTGGTGCTATGGTACAGTAATGTAATGCACTGAAAAAAAATGTTGAGCTGTCACACTCAACTTTTTAAGTAAAGGCGGGCATACACTGTGCGATGTCTGTGCGATTTCAGCAAGGAACCTACTCACACTGAACGAGTAGATCGCATGCGATGTAAAGCCAAAGCTCAGGATTTATGTGCTCACACTGTACGGTCCGAACGTCGAGCTGCGACTTGACTGCTCACACTATACGTGTGAAATATGCGCAAATCAGCGCGATAAACCCTCGTGCCGGGTTGCGCCTATGTGGACGATATCATGTAGCCTATCCAGAGATATTGTCAAAACAAGCATCAGCTATCAATATCAAGAAGATTTAGCATTTCCAATTTATATATTAAATTATTAGTAGGCTAGTATTATTGTATTATTATTATTATTATTATTAGGGAAGGCTACTTTTATTATTAAACTGATAGGCTATAATAATTAAATTGCCACGCAACAATTTCATAGGGCATCATCGCATAACCAACGCGCAACCAACGCGCTGCGAGGATAATAAAATATTAGCCTACACAGAAGAAGCTTTACTTCTCCTCATTAAAAATTGTCTAAAACATTTAGGTCGCTTACAATGAATTATATACATATAATTAATTATTAACAGTCTATGTCCAACGTCGGATACTCTTATAGGTTACTCCTGTGGATCACGGCTGAACGCGTCTTCTCCAAACTCACTTACAAACAAACATTTTTTCGCCTATCATGCGTCTACTCTACACCTGTACCACTAAAAAGACGGATTATATCCAAGACTTCAGTCATAAATTAGTATTAATATTGATAGCATCACTGGTAGCGTCGTTGCTAACTTAACTTACTGTCCATCTGTTAAAATGGCGAATATATCAGATGTAAGTAGTTTACCTTTTGGTGCAGGTGAGGACACATTTGAGCTACACGCGTTGCAGTCTGAGCTGGAAGCTGTTGAGAAACAGATCCACGACCTTTTAGTGAGAAAAGCCGAGCTGATAGACCGGCGGTTAGCTCTTGAAACATCACGCGCCGATGCACACAAATCAGTGATCAACGTTACTAACCCGCTGACTCCGACCTCGTCTACTCCGTGCGTTACTCAGCATCGGTCACGAGCGTCGAGGCCGCGATCAGCTATGGTCTCGTTTACGCCGGCTCCAACATGCCACCACGAAGCCTGGATATTTCCGCAGCGGAAGACGCGAGTCAGGTCTAGACCAAGAAAACTCTCTCCGACCCTCCCGGTTTTCGAGATATCCACACAAAACCGCTTCTCCCCTCTTCGCGAAACAGAACGCGATGCTGTGATCATCGGTGATTCCATCGTTCGACACGTACACGCTACGTTAAATAAAAAGTAAGGTGCATAGTCACTGCTTTCCTGGTGCTCGTGTTTCTGAAATCGCTGCTCACGTTCCAGAGATTCTGAACGAGCGCATCGGAACTGTGGTCCTGCACGCGGGAGGGGCCGACATCAGGCTGCGACAGACAGAGGTTCTGAAGAAAGACTTCAGGAATCTGATCGATACGGTACGCAGCATATCGCCTGATATAACGATCATTGTGTCAGGACCGCTTCCCACGTACCGACTAGGTCATGAAAAGTTTAGTAGATTATTCGCGCTAAATGAATGGTTAATGTCATGGTGCAATGAGCAGAAACTGCTCTTTGTAAATAATTGGAATCTGTTTTGGGAGCGTCCTAGGCTTTACCGTGCTGATGGCTTACACCCAAGCAGATTCGGATCGGATCTTCTGTCAGATAACATCTCCAAAATGTTAAATACCTTTTGACTAGTAACCAAAAGTTCAAATCATAGTCTCTGCTGCACCAAATTAACTGATATAAATAGTGTAGAACATTGCATAGAAACTGTGTATATTCCTCGTTTAGTGAGATCAAATAATAAATCTACTGCAGGATCTAAAAAAATTCTAATTGTTATTAAACCAGAAAATGTTGCTATTAGTAACCAAAAACAATTTCTAAAGCTAGGTCTTCTAAACATTAGATCACTCACACCTAAGGCAGTTATTGTAAATGAAATAGTCACGGATAATAGCTTCGATGTGCTTTGCCTTACTGAAACTTGGCTTAAACCTAATGATTATTTCGGTCTAAATGAGTCTACTCCATCTGGATACTCCTATAAGCACGAACCCCGTCTGATTGGTCGTGGCGGCGGTGTTGCAGCGGTCTATAGAGATATTCTCAATGTTACTCAGAAAACGGGTTATAAGTTTATTTCGTTTGAAATACTTGTACTAAATGTTACGCTCTTAGATGTTAGAAAAAAATCCATATTATCTCTAGCCTTGGCTACCGTATATAGACCGCCTGGGCCTTACGCTGATTTCCTAAAAGAGTTTGCAGATTTTCTCTCAGATCTATTGGTCAATGTAGATAAAGCATTAATTGTTGGAGATTTTAACATACACGTAGATAATCCAAATGATGCGTTAGGGGCTGCGTTTATAGATTTATTAAATTCCTTTGGGGTCAAACAAAACGTCACCGGACCAACTCATCGTCTTAATCACACACTCGATTTAATTATATCATATGGAACCGATCCAACCGATATAGATATCATTCCACAAAGTGATGATGTCACTGACCATTACTTGGTAACTTGCATATTACGTACTGCTGTAATATGTCATGCGGCGCCGCGTTTTCGACCAGGCAGAACAATCCTTCCATCCACCATAGATCATTTCTCGAGTTGCTTGTCTGATCTGTCTCAGCTGCTGCCTGAACCCAAACAAACAGATGAACTAGAAGAACTAACTAGCACTATGAGCACCATTCTCTCTAGAACATTGGATGTTGTTGCACCCGTTAGATTAAAAAAGGTCACAGAGAAAATTAAAGCACCATGGTACAATAATACTACGCATGTTCTAAAGAGAGAAACCCGTAATTTAGAGCGTAAATGGAAACAAACTAATTTAGAGGTCTTTAGAATCGCGTGGAAAGACAGTATGTCACGTTATAAAAAGGCCCTAAAAGCGGCCAGGGCTGAGCATCTCCGCAAACTAATAGAAAACAACCAAAACAATCCTAGGTTTTTATTTAACACCGTGGCTAGACTAACAAATAAACAGACGTCACCCGAACAAAATATCCCGTTACAGTTTAGTAGTAATGATTTCATGAACTTCTTCACTGAGAAAATAGAAAACATCAGAACCACAATTGTAAGCGTTCAATCCTCAATCGCACCTTATAATTCAGCCTCAATTTTCCCCCCGCAAGAACAATTACAGTGCTTTACAACTATAGAACAAAAAGAGTTAAATAAACTTATCACTTCATCTAAAACAACAACATGTTTATTAGATCCTATACCAACTAAACTACTGAAGGAAGTGTTACCTGTAGTGGAAGAGCCTCTCCTCAATATTATTAACTCATCTTTATCTTTAGGTCATGTTCCAAGAACATTTAAACTGGCAGTTATAAAACCTCTCATTAAGAAACCACAATTAGATCATAATAATCTAGCAAATTATAGACCCATTTCAAATCTACCTTTTATGTCTAAAATACTAGAAAAAGTTGTGTCCACTCAACTGGGCTCTTTCTTGCAAGAAAATGATATCTATGAAAAGTTTCAGTCAGGATTCAGGCCGCATCATAGCACTGAAACTGCGCTCGTTAAAATCACAAATGATTTACTCTTAGCTTCTGACCAAGGCTGCATCTCAATACTAGTTTTACTTGATCTAAGTGCTGCGTTCGATACTATAGATCATACAATACTCTTAGATCGACTACAAAATTATACTGGTGTTCAAGGACAAGCATTAAGCTGGTTTAGATCATACTTATCAGACCGCTACCATTTTGTCTATTTAAATGGAGAAAAATCGATCATAATTCCAGTAAACTATGGAGTGCCGCAGGGATCTGTGTTGGGCCCTCTGTTATTCTCAATATATATGCTGCCACTTGGAAATATTATAAGGAAACATGGAATTAGTTTCCATTGTTATGCTGATGACACTCAAATATATATTTCATCACGGCCGGATGAAAACGCTAAATTATCCAAATTGACAGAGTGTGTTAAAGATATAAAAGATTGGATGACGCGTAATTTTCTATTATTAAATCCAGACAAGACAGAGGTAATACTTATCGGTTCAAAAAACCGCCCACAGAACCTCTCACAATACAACTTTGACATCGTAGGATGTCCTGTTACTTTATCCTCTACAGTAAAAGACCTGGGTGTTATACTCGATTGTAACCTGTCTTTTGAAAATCATATTTCGTATGTTACAAAAACAGCCTTTTTCCACCTTAGAAACATTGCTAAGCTACGTAATATGCTATCAGTTTCTGATGCAGAAAAGTTAGTTCATGCATTCATGACCTCGAGACTAGATTACTGTAATGCTTTATTAGCCGGTTGTCCTGCATCCTCAATAAACAAGCTACAGTTAGTCCAAAATGCAGCCGCTAGAGTTCTTACTAGATCAAGAAAATATGATCATATAACACCGATTTTATCATCACTACATTGGCTACCTATAAAGTTCCGTATTAATTATAAGGTATTGCTACTGACTTATAAAGCCCTAAACGGCTTAGCTCCAGTCTATTTAGCGGATCTTCTATCACCCTATAATCCATCGCGCTCTTTAAGATCAATAAATTCAAGGCTTTTGGTCATACCTAGGATATCCAGATCAACCAAAGGAGGGAGAGCATTTTCACATTTGGCTCCAAAACTCTGGAATAGCCTTCCTGATACTGTTCGTTGCTCGGACTCACTCTCCCAGTTTAAAACTAGATTAAAGATGCATCTTTTCAGCCAGGCATTCATATAATATTGTTAATCTCACAGTTTCAAACTACAATCCGGCCTCTAGTTCATAAATGCCAGAGGAGAACTGGCCCCCGACTGAGCCTGGGTTCTCCCAAGGTTTTTTTTTTCTCCATTAGGTCACCTGATGGAGTTTTAGGACACCATTAGGCCGCTTGATGGAGTTTTTTCGGTTCCTTGCCACTGTTGCCTTTGGCTTGCTCAGTTGGGGATATTTTGGGGATATTTAATTTTATTCTATCAATCAATAAATTCCACTAGAAACAAACTTTGTTGTATTATTTTATTTTAATACTGTGAAGCTGCTTTGATACAATCTGTATTGTGAAAAGCGCTATACAAATATACTTGATTTGATTTGATATGTCCGAACACTGCAATAATTAATCAATGAAAATTAAAAACAGCTTTATTTCAAAAACATTTTTTAATAATAAAAGAGGCAAAGTGTACATCGCAGGTGGCTTGGAAGAAGTGGGTAGGCTAATGGTTAATCCATTTTGCAACACGAACTGGAGGTAAGCAACAGTAATTTGTAGCTTTGAACTACAGAACTTAAATATCTCCCTTTTTTCGTTTTTTTTAATTTTTTAATTTTTAATTTTTTGCTGCAGATGAAACTGTTCGCGCAGGCGCAGTAAGTGAAAAAACACTGAGTTTAGGGCAGCAGTTCGTAGCTCTGCTTCAACTGCGCGATATAGTCACGAGCAGCGACCAAAATTTCTAACATGCCAGAAATTCATCCGACCATCCGATCACCGGTCGTGAGAGGTTAATCTCCTCTCATTTCCCCCTGTACACTGCACGACAAACGACGCACGACAAAGCTGAAAATCGGCCCGACCCGAAAAAGAGTCGCACGAGTCAGAATTCGGCTCAAAATCGGACGAAAATCGCACAGTGTATGCCCGCCTTAAACTCAACTAATTCCCTCCAATTAACATCAACTTAAATACTTGGTCATCTAATGAGTAACAGGTAGTGTTTTAGCAATTTGTCAAGGCAACTAAAGAATGTTTAGTATTTAGTAATGCAAGCAGCTACAATCCTTTTTTTATTATTTTTTTATTATTATTTCCATGTTTGATTTGCTAACTTATGAAAGCTAACTACATAACATGAATATTATATGCCTTTTAAAACTAGAGCCAAACATTTTACTCATTTCACCGTGGCAAATTGCATACAAAAGTTGCAATGGATGCACATATACTCAAACAAGCTTTGGGGTGTTGTTGGACTCGATCTACTCCATCTATGTTTTGATCATCGTTCTGATCATCATCCATTCTGGATGTAATCTGACAAAAACACGATTTTCTAAGCTTTTTTGCTTAAAATTTTGCTTTTTTATGGAACTTACCCACATTCAAGCATTGATAAAAAAAGAATGCATGAAGCTAAGATACAACTTTTTTTTTAAAAGCAGAGGCTCTGTTCTTTTTTTTGATATATTGCATGGCGGGGAAAGAGATAATAATAGTTACCACATAATTTTTGGACAAATTCTTGAGAATCTACTTAAGGCCAACAAAACAACTGTTTTTAGAAACATGTTTGAGTATTCTTGTTTAGTTTATCCAAGATAATAAACTGGCTCATCCTACAAATTTTATTTTTTTAGAACATTTTGCTGATACGTGCAAAATGTTCTAACAAATGTAAAACAAGTAGCTTGAAAAGAATTTTACAATCATTAAGTTACAAAAACTACCTATTATTTATGACTATAATGGGAGTGAATAAGTTTAATTAACTTAGCAAGTTGAGTATGATATGTTGCCTTATTTAGCTCAACTTTTTTTCTTTCTTTTGTGTGTAGGCCCTGCTGTTGATATTTTACATTATATGTCTAAAAATCTTGGTTATAGCATTTAAACAATTATTTATAGATTAGCTACTGACAGGCAAAAATTAAAAGTAATCCCGGTTATACTTTATTTTAAGGTGGTATTGTTACAGTGTAATTATATAGTTATTTAGTACTGAGTAATATGAATTAACTACATGTACTTACTATAGGGTTAGGGTAGGATTAGGATTTGGTTGAGGTGTAATTATGCCTAGTTTACTGTTATTACTATGGTAAGTACATGTAACATATGTAACAAGGACACTGTAAAATAAAATGTTACCGTACTCCCTTACTTTACTTTTTCTAGGGGAAAGTTCAATTACTGTAATTAATTACTTAGAAATGCATTAAACCCAACACTGGCTACTGATTACAATACTTTTACAGTTTACAAATCATTTATTAACTCTTATTGTTTTATTAGACCAGAGTGATACGAGAGAACGTGAGAACACAGTGTTCACAGTGAGAAAGTAGGAAACAGTGTTACTATAGACAACATGCATACAAATCTTGTATTGTGTAAGTTAAATTAAAGTGGATTCAGAAAAGTATTTTGATCCCTTTAATTAAAAAAATTAAAGGTTACACTATTTCGATAGTCTACTTCAGACATTCTACTTCCCATAAATAACTTTGCAACTACATGTCAACTAACTGTCATTAGAGTATTAGTAGACTGTTAGGATATGTTTGGGTTTTGGTTAGTACAATAAGTTGACATGTAGTTGTAAAGTTACTTATAGTCAGTAGAATGTCTAAAGTGGACCATTGAAATAGTGTGCAAGTTAACACTTGCCATTAAACTAATGTATTCTAAACTGTGACCTAGTGATTTGAGCATGCGCTCACATGAGAAATCCAGGTTTGAATCCAGCCTGTGTCGTGCACCAAACCCCTCTTTCCAATTATTCCTGCCTCAGCTGTTAAAAATGGCAAAAAAAGATTTTCAAAGCGATGCTCATTTCACAGCCCTGCTGGAGTGCTACTTTGAACGAAACAGCATTAACTTTTGATTGGCAAAGCATTGTTCTCCTGCAGGCCTTGATCTACTGCTCATTTTGTCCTCCTACTCACCAAATGCTGCCGAATTTAAACTCGACAATAACTTCCAATAAAGGCAGCAGACTCTGGTAGGATTCAGAGGAGTCTATTATTTACACAAACCTGGACACGTTCTAAACAACTCAAAGCAACGCAAGACCTGGAAGAGTGAAAGCTTGATACCTAATGTATGAGCAGGTTTCTTAGGGATCCTCATATCTCTGCACAACTGAATCTGAACTCAGTCAGTGAAACTTTTCTTTCACGAGTTCACCCTTACAAATAATCAGATAGAGTATGAGTATTTGGCATGCTGTCGGAGGGGACGCCTCTGAGCCCTGTATCCTTGGCTGGGATAGGAACCAGCCGAGAGTGAGGAGTCGGGATGCAGACGAACTGTCAAGAATCATGAGTCGACTATAATATATATAGGCCTCCTCTCATGCTGATTAGGAACGTGTTCCACCCGAACTTTGTTAATAAAACATAATTTTGATTATTCTCTCTGCATCGCTAAAACAAGGGTCCTTGATATACTGTAGCCACTGTCCAATTACAGGGAGTACACAACAAAAATAGATACAATCAGAGAAGGAACAATTAGGTGTTTGGAGGAACAATCAAATTAAATCGATTACCAAGGTATTCTACTCTTTCCCCACCCCAGCCGCCTAAAATGCCACTGTAAAAGTTCAACTTCATTTGTAAAAGCAATTAGATCTTGCTGACGGTGTTGTGGCTTTAGACAGTTATACTACACACAGTACATCACATTTAGGACTCGCATATGTAGTCTGAGCAATGGGATCGTGCTTACTTAGACCTCATTTTAAAACATTTATGAGGCAATGTTTTCATGTCAACAAGAATAAATCGAATGTAATGCTAATTTGCGTGCTTTGTAGTTTATTTTTAACCCTGGGATGGTGGGCATCGTGCATCAGTCTGACAACTGTGATTGTAGTGAATCATACTAAATTTAGAAGGCCATTTAATGAATCATCAGTTTAAAAATTCCAAATGTCAAGCTTGGCATCCCTACTATTAATAGAGACTCCACCAAACAGCCGGACCCAAACCACCCACACACGTTTTTTTTTTTTTTTTTTTTTTTTCTTGTTGTTGCTTTTTGCTTGTTCATGTGATTGGAATTCAAAAGTGAAGTATTTAAAAAAAAACTCTGTGCTTTAAACAAATAGTGCTCTTCTTGGAACTGATTTCAATACAGTGTAGAGTTAGCATGTTTTTAAACTAATAATAAAATACTCTAATAAGCATTAAAAAATACACAAAAATTGGGTAAAAGTATGCATTTTTAATTAGATTTAAACCCAGATTTAATTACATTTTTTAAATCCATTTTGGTTACACTTTATTTCGATAGTCCACTTTAGACATTCTACTAACTATAAGTGACTTTGCAACTTCATGTCAACTAACTCTCATTAGAGTATTAGTAGACTTTTAGGGTTAGGGTTAGTAGAATAAGTTGACATGTAGTTGCAAAGTTACTTATAGTCAGTAGAATGTCTGTTGGGGAGCATCAAAATAAAGTTAGCAGATATTAAGCAGACAGTAATACTAATTTTCTAATGACTGCTAGTTGCAAAGTTACAAGTTGGTAGAACTGTAGAGGTTGTTGCAAAACATTCTGGGAATACATGATGCGATCCCTTGCAATTTTGTATTATTAGGCATTTTGGAAGTATACTAATTCACATGATGTAGTTTTGGCTAAATTTTAAGAGAAGACAATCCCAGAATGCACTGCAACAAGCTCAGTGAAGAAATCATACAAAGCTGTGGACGAAACAATTGAAATGCAGATTACAAATAAAATTCATTCAGTAAATTCAATGGTTCTAATTTAAAAAATGACCATTTTATTTAGTATTTGTGTGTGCTCAATGTATTATTACGTTGTGTGTTGTACATATCACAGTAGTTTGGAAATTAAGGCACTAAAATGGTAATGCTCTATCACGTTTGAAAATAACTGAGAACCTACATTAAACCTGACCATAAATCCAACTGATAGTGTTAAAAGAAAATGTGAGCTAAAAAAAAGCTGAATTATCCATGCTATTTTAGCTTGTTTATGCAAGTGTTTTATCATGATTTGTGTCTCACAGGAGCGTACCTGAGCGTTTCGCATCACAAGTGCAACACTTCAGAAAAGCCACTTATATGTAGCTGCATGTGACGAAAATGTAAAAAAATATATAGTTTACAAATCATGCACTATGGTAAAAGTATTTTGAGGTCATGAGCATTTAAGTACGAAGGTTTTATCTGCCCCGTAATCATAATTTGTGTGAAAAGGGATCAAATTTGTTGGTGGTTTTATTGTCACTAGTGTTTAAATGTTATGAATAAAATTATATGTATAGGTATGTTTTTTACAGTGAACCTGTGTTGTCCAAAACAGTCCCTTGTGAGATTTTTATTTGAGTTGGATGCTGCTTTAGAAGGCAGCTGTCTGTGCAGGCAAGTGACATCAAGGATTGATTCACCGTGCATGTTGTGGCAGAATCGTGTGCTGCCATCATCATCACCATCTCTGCCAGCTCAGCATCATGACTCTCATAACCTTCAGTGAGATGAGGGCTGCTCTCTTTGACTTTGCAGAAATGTGCAATATTCCATGCGTCTGAAACCTGGGCAGCAGTTTCTTTGATCGATGGCCACGGGCAGTAGAGGAAGAGCTGGCATTTGGATTTACCTGAAGGAAGAATCGAGCGAGGCGCTTATGAGCCACTGGGTCTGTAAAACAACAAAAGCTATGAAAAACAAAGCCTTATAAGATCCGATTTTATTGGAATTGCCCTACCCAACATTTCAGCACGTCTCCAAAGGATAACTCGGGCTAATCATTTAGATGGAGTTTGAGAATTGGAACATAATCTAATGATAGAAAGCAAGGCGATGGGGAACTCTATTAAAAAATAATTTAAGCTACACAAATAATACAATCACAAACAATTCCACAGAGTAATGGAAATTTGTGACAACAAAAAAATAACAAAAATACGTACCTGACCTGCTGATATTAAACAATTACATATTACAGCACTAAGCCATATATGATTAGATATTTTACCTGACATTTTATCACACATAAAAATATATATATGTATATTTTGCCGTATGGAGTGAATTCATAGGAATTTGAGAATATCTTTATAATTTGTGGTATATACAGGGCTCATTTAAAGTGTTAATGGGATTTCTTTTGAATTTGACACGTTTGAGGTGAGAATTTTCTTAAGAGCAAAAAAATAACAGAAGTGATTCAAGTGTGGTCATTATCCAAAACACATTAGTCTGCTAGATGGGTGGAACATTAACTTTAACTCTTCTCCATGACACTTCCCACCCTGGAGGTGAATGTCCAGTGATCAGTCCTTCTGTTTGCTCATTAAATCTATAACATGGTTGGCTGAAATCGATGTTTCCCCTCCTCTAGCACCAAGGTCAGTGTTCTCTAGCTGTCTCTGTCTCTCCATCAGTGGGTAGTTCGGTAACAGAGCGTTGGTCCATTTTCTCTTAAAGTTCAGTAATACTGGATGGGGAATTAATTTTATGTTTTGGTGTTCTTCTCCTTTCTAAAGGTCTCTGTAAATGCCTGCACTTCTGGGACACAAATGCAGAAATTATATTTTGTCTTAGAATTGAAGTCTTGAAGAAACTTATTTTGTTATTGAAACTTATATTTATAAATTATATATCTTATAAAAAGTTTGACTAACAAAACTGACAAGATAATGCCATCAGTTTTCCATTGTCATGACACTTAGCCAATTTTGTGAGCCTGGGCGAGGGCCAGTTACAGTGCTGGGCAATAATGATTTGAGGAAAGCCATGATTTTGGGTTTGTGGGGAGTATGACAGAGGGAAGGAGGAGCCAGGGAGTAGGTGATAGAGGGAAAGACCAAGGAGGAGACACTGGAGGGAGGAGCCAGGAAATGAGGGAAGGACCAAGGAGGAGATGCTGGATGGAGTAGCCAGAGCAAAGCCATTAGGATAAAGGCCAATAGTAGAACCGTTGGAGGGAGTAGCCAGAGCAAACACACTAGGATAAAGGCCAACAGCAGAACCGTTGGAGGGAGTAGCCAGAGCAAAGCCATTAGGAGAAAGGCCAACAGTAGAACCACTGGAGGGTGTAGCCAGAGCAAAGCCATTAGGATAAAGGCCAACAGCATAACTGTTGGAGGGAGTAGCCAGAGCAAAGCCATTAGGATAAAGGCCAACAGCAGAACCGTTGGAGGGAGTAGCCAGAGCAAAGCCATTAGGAGAAAGGCCAACAGTAGAACCACTGGAGGGTGTAGCCAGAGCAAAGCCATTAGGATAAAGGCCAACAGCAGAACCACTGGAGGGTGTAGCCAGAGCAAAGCCATTAGGATAAAGGCCAACAGCAGAACCACTGGAGGGTGTAGCCAGAGCAAAGCCATTAGGATAAAGGCCAACAGCAGAACCATTGGAGGGAGTAGCCAGAGCAAAGCCATTAGGAGAAAGGCCAACAGTAGAACCACTGGAGGGAGTAGCCAGAGCAAAGCCATTAGGATAAAGGCCAACAGCAGAACCGTTGGAGGGAGTAGCCAGAGCAAAGCCATCAGGAGAAAGGCCAACAGTAGAACCACTGGAGGGTGTAGCCATGGTAAAGCCATTAGGATAAAGGCCAACAGTAGAACCACTAGAGGGAGTAGCCAGAGCAAAGCCATTAGGATAAAGGCCAACAGTAGAACCATTGGAGGTAGTAGCCAGAGCAAAGCCATTAGGAGAAAGGCCAACAGTAGAACCGTTGGAGGGAGTAGCCAGAGCAAAGCCATTAAAAGAAAGGCCAACAGTAGAACCGCTGGAGGGAGTAGCCAGAGCAAAGCCATTAGGATAAAGTAGTGTTGCTTTTGTCAACGAAAATTATGACTAAATATTGTCGTCAACGAACCTTTATCACGTGACGAAAACGAGACGAGACGCAGCGTAAATGCTGGTCATGTGATGATAACTATAATTAAATGTATAATTCAATATTGTTGAGGAATAAAAACGAGACTAAATGTGGTTTACAAAATAAAAACTATGCTAAAATGTCTCAACATTTCGTCTCGTCTCGTTTTGGTCAACGAAAATGAAATGACGTTATTTCGTCTTGTTTAGTCGCATTATTATTATTTTGCAGTATTTCTGTTTCCCGTGGCTCACTTTAGGGGCTGCATCAGGTCGCACTGCGCAGACGCAGACGCAGGCGATGTCACTTCCTCAAGCCCCACTCGCGGCATTATTTAGAAGATGCAGCTGTGGTGAGTTAGCGTAAACGACAACGAACATAGTTAAGTCTGACGCCCGTTTCACACATACTCTGTGTGCAGTGCGTATGCGGTGCTTTCACATATGCTGCGTTTGCAGTGCGAAACTGATCCACAGCTGTACTACAAACGCATACTCACTATTTGTATTTCAAATCCAGAAGTTATCAGCAACTTTTATTTAAAAAAGGTTTTGTCAGCATTGCGATTCTCTTTGTACACATATACACTCTTTAATAGACGTAATTCACTTTTAAGCACAATTTAAACAACGTATTATTCAATGCACTACTTCTATATAGATTTATAAGCAAGTGGTAAAATATTTAGCCATGTAGTTATATTAAAATCGCAAACATTTTAAACTAAAACTTAAAATTGACAAAAACAGCCAACTCTCATGCCTTTTCTTTTGCATTTAAATTTTAATACAATAAATCTTGGATGTCACAAAGAACTTGTTTTTCAACCTCCACGAATGAGACAAGTGTTACTTTTCTGTTCGCTATTTTTGCTGTTTTTCCATAGTGGTACACTATATTGACTGGGTTAATTGCATTACTAAAAAGAGACTAAATTTTCATTGACTAAAACTAGACTAAATGTCATCAGTTTTCGTAGACTAAAACTAGACGAAAATAGTCATGGATAATTCTGACTAAAATAAGACTAAAATGCTCAGACTTTTAGTCGACTGAAACTTGACTAGACTAAAAAGAGTATGAACGTGACTAAAACTAATAAAAATTAAAATGACAGCTTGACACAAAGACTAGACTAAAACTAAAATTAAAACAGGCCGCCAAAAACAACACTAGGATAAAGGCCAACAGCAGAACCACTGGAGGGAGTAGCCATGGCCAAGCCATTAGGATAAAGGCCAATAGTAGAACCGTTGGAGGGAGGAGCCAGGGTGGAGCCAAAAGCCCGACTGAGGTGACACAACTTTCTTGAGACAACAAGAAAGTGCTGCAGAGAATGCAATAACATGCAAGGACAGAGCGTATGGCCAGAGCGATCTCGAAACTGCACACTCACACAACAAGACAGAGCACATGGAGAATGAGTGAATGTTCATCCCATGTGCTCACAAAAGAAGACAAACAAGTCAAGTCAAGTCAAGTCAAGTTTATTTATATAGCGCTTTTCACAATACAGATTGTATCAAAGCAGCTTCACAGTATTAAATTAAAATAATACATCAATGCTTGTTTCTAGTGGAAAATGTCCACGTTTGGTAATGCTGATCAATAGTATTGTTGATTGATTAATTAAATTAAATATCCCAAATATCCCCAACTGTGCAAGCCAAAGGCAACAGTGGCAAGGAACCGAAAAACTCCATCAGGTGACCTAATGGAGAAAAAAAAAACCTTGGGAGAACCCAGGCTCAGTCGGGGGCCAGTTCTCCTCTGGCGTTTATGAACTAGAGGTTGGATTTAACTGTAAGATTAAAAGTATTATATGAATGCCTGGCTGAAGAGATGCGTCTTTAATCTAGTTTTAAACTGGGAAAGCGAGTCTATCAGGAAGACTATTCCAGAGTTTTGGAGCTAAATGTGAAAATGCTCTCCCTCCTTTGGTGGATCTGGATATCCTAGGTATGACCAAAAGCCTCAAATTTAGTGATCTTAAAGAGCGCAATGGATTATAGGGCGATAGAAGATCCGTTAAATAGACTGGAGCTAAACCGTTTAGGGCTTTATAAGTCAGTAGCAATACCTTGTAATTAATAAGGAACTTTATAGGTAGCCAGTGTAGTGATGATAAAATTGGTGTTATATGATCATATTTTCTTGATCTAGTAAGAACTCTAGCGGCGGCATTTTGGACTAACTGTAGCTTGTTTATTGAGGATGCAGGAAAACCGGCTAATAAAGCATTACAGTAATCTAGTCTCGAGGTCATGAATGCATGAACTAATTTTTCTGCATCAGAAACTGATAGCATGTTACGTAGCTTAGCAATGTTTCTAAGGTGGAAAAAGGCTGTTATTGTAACATATGAAATATGATTTTCAAAAGACAGGTTGCAGTCTAGTATAACACCTAGGTCTTTTACTGTAGAGGATAAAGTAACAGGACATCCTACTATGTTAAAGTTGTAGTGTGAGAGGTTTTGTGGGCGGTTGATTGTACCGATGATTAGTACCTCTGTCTTGTCTGGATTTAATAAAAGAAAATTGTGCGTCATCCAATCTTTTATATCTTTAACACACTCTGTCAAATTGGATAATTTAGCGTTTTCATCTGGCCGTGATGAAATATAGATTTGAGTGTCATCAGCATAACAATGGAAACTAATTCCATGTTTCCTTATAATATTTCCAAGTGGCAGCATATATATTGAGAATAACAGAGGGCCTAACACAGATCCCTGCGGCACTCCATAGTTTACTGGAGTTATGATATTTAAATAGACAAAATGGTAGCGGTCAGATAAGTATGATCTGAACCAACTTAATGCTTGTCCTTGAACACCAGTATAATTTTGTAGTCGATCTAAGTGTTACGAAGCATCCGAGTCAGAGAGATCCATATGCAGTGTGATTTATTGATCAGAGTAATCAAACAGGCAATGGTCAGAACCAGCAGATACAGCAGTGAAGACAGGGCTAAATCGTAGTAATACCAGGCAAAAGGTCAAGGCAGGCAGCAAACAATCAGAGACAGAGATCAAGGCAGTGGTAACGCAGGCAGGCAGCAGACAGGGAGAAATCCAGAAACGGGCAAGGTCAAAAACAAACAGACAGTCCACGGGAATAAACGCTCAGTAAAGTTCACAACAGTAAAACAAGACTTCGCACTGAGTGAATGTGAAAACCAGGTATTTATGGTGTGAGTGAAACAAGGTGATAAGACACAGGTGAATGAGATGATGAGTGCTGATGAGTCCGGGCAGTGAGTTATGGGAAGTGTAGTTTGTGAGGAAGTGATCATAGTCTTATGTGGAGTGCCCTCTGGTGGCTCTCAAGGGCACTCCAGCTGGTGACCGTTACACTAAGAGTATTGTGTGATCTATAGTATCGAACGCAGCACTAAGATCAAGTAAAACTAGTATTGAGATACAGCCTTGGTCAGATGCTAAAAGTAAGTCATTTGTAATTTTAACGAGCGCAGTTTCAGTGCTATGGTGCGGTCTGAATCCAGACTGAAACTTTTCATAGATGTCATTTTCTTGCAAGAAAGAGCCCAGTTGAGCGGACACCACTTTTTCTAGTATTTTAGACATAAAAGGAAGATTTGAAATGGGTCTATAATTTGCTAGATTATGCGGGTCTAATTGTGGTTTCTTAATGAGAGGTTTTATAACTGCCAGTTTAAATGTTCTTGGAACATGACCTAAAGATAAAGATGAGTTAATAATATTGAGGAGAGGCTCTTCCACTATAGGTAACACTTCTTTCAGTAGTTTAGTTGGTATAGGATCTAATAAACATGTTGTTGTTTTAGATGAAATGATACATTTATTTAACTCTTTTTGTTCTATAGTTGTAAAGCACTGTAATTGTTCTTGCGTTGTGATAATTGAGGCTGAATTATAAGGCGTGATTGAGGATTGAATGTTTACAATTGTGGTTCTGATGTTTTCTATTTTCTCAGTGAAGAACTTCATGAAATCATTACTACTAAACTGTAACGGAATATTTTGTTCAGGTGACATCTGTTTATTTGTTAGTCTAGCCACGGTGCTAAATAAAAACCTAGGATTGTTTTGGTTGTGTGCAGAAGAGGACTGGCTTCTTTGATTTAGATAGTTTGTGGATCGTTAGGTAGAGCTCACAGCGGGTGATCGGTCAGAATCACGCAAGATTTCTTCATTGGAAGTATTTATTGAATTTACAACTGCATGATTGAATATGTACATTGATGTGTGGTTCTGAAACAAATAAAGAAATAAAACAAACATAATTAGTTGAATGCAAATTAATGATTATCATGCAACAAACCTCTATTTGTATTAACTGCATCCTATTCTATAGCAGGAATAAAATACAACAATATTTTAACATGGCCAAAACTGGCAGTAAAGAATGAAAAAGGCTGTTAAGTAGGTCTAAGCAGCCACAACTATAACAATAAGAAAGGATAAACCATTCGCAATACACTGGCTCCCTCTGCTGGTCGCATAAATAACTACACCAGGCCGCTCCGAGAGGCGTCACGTGACGACTAGTGTACATGCGGGAGGTGCGTGCCCTATAACCAATTAACTGGATTGAAGGCGAATATCAGCGTGATAGTTTTCAAACTATGCGCAAAGGTGCTTAACTGGTATTTTACAATGTGTAACCAAAGAATAATGCCCGAGTGGCAACCTATACATTGATAGAAAGAAGCATCACGACACGAGGTCTAGCCAGGCAGGAAAAGCCTGAGCTTACATTTAGCAACACTAAACAGACAAAACACTACCAATCTAGCCTTAGCATTGACAGTAAAAAACAACAAATTATCGATTCTTACTTGTAAAGACGCACACAGAACAAAGCAGTTGTATCAAGGCAAGTTGTAAGTCCGTGCTGTTAGCGTACACTACTGGCAAAAGTCTCTGACAGAATGCTACCCGCGTGCAGCGATCCTGAGTCAACTTGTAATTGGCTAAGAGTCCAGGTGAAGCGAGGCGTCTTCCAGTAGGAGAGAGAGAGTCACAGTAAAGTGTCTGATGCTTAGCGGCCACAAGGGGGCCTTTTTTACAGCCGCCCCCAGATTATTGAAGGGAATCTGCAGAAAAAGAAAAGGCGCCCACTTGTCCGGTAGTGCTTAGTCTGCCAACTCTGGAAGCTGGATGAGTCGAGCCACAGGGCGGGTGTACGCCCGGTCTCCTACATTCACTTCAGCAGATCGTACTTTACCGTCAAGGCCGGGGGAGACGCTGGTCACTGTACCCACTGGCCACAGTGAGCGAGGGAGCTGCGGGTCAATGATGAGGACTGTCTTGCCGATATGCAGGTCTGGGTTTTCAGCATTCCACTTCTGTCGGGCCTGGAGGCTGGGCAGATAGAAACGGATAAAATGCTTCCAGAAGTGGTCAGCCAACAGCTGGCTATGGCGCCAACGCCTACTGTTCAGGAGCTCGGAGTCAGGATACACCACCTGCGGAAGAGAGGCATCTGGCCGCCCAATGAGCAGTGAGTTGGGAGTTATTGGATCAGGGTCGGCGATGTCTGCAGATGTGTACCCTAATGGTTTGGAGTTGAGAATCCCTTCAATCTCAACTAGTAGGGTTCTCAGTACCTCATCTGTCACAAGCTGGGCTCCAAGGGTTACTTGCAGGGCTTGTTTTACTGAGCGTATCTCACGCTCCCAGCAGCCGCCAAAGTGGGGGGCGTTAGGTGGATTAAACTTCCAGTCGATTTGCTGAGAGGCGAGTTGAGCTTTGATGTCTGGAGCAAGGTCGGCGAATGCTTCCCGAAGCTCTCGATCACCACCTCTGAAGTTAGTCCCCTGGTCTGAAATCAGCTCGAACGGCTTTCCTCTGCGGGCGATGAACCGTCTCAGGGCCATGAGGAATGAGTCTGTATTCAAACTGGAGAGCAGATCGATATGCACGGCTCGGGTGGTCATGCATTTAAAGATTATTCCCCAGCGCTTTTCACTCCTCCTTCCAATCGCTACCGAGTATGGCCCGAAGCAGTCTACTCCTGTTGAGTAAAATGCTGGCTTGAAAAGTCGGACTCTGGATGGAGGCAGGTCTGCCATTTTAGGGATTTGTGGCTTTCCGCGCCATTTCTGACACTCTTGGCACTTGCACTGAAAGCGGCGGATAGCCTCTCGCCCTACTGGTAGCCAATACTTGCGGCGCATCTCTGAGAAGACCCTCTCTGGGCCTGGATGGTGCAGACGGTAATCATACTCTTGGATGAGCAGCTGCGTGACTGGGTGTTTGGCATCCAGCACCACCGGGTGAACAGTATCCGGTTCCAACTGGTTACTATGGCGCAGACGTCCGCCAACACGGATGAGCTTGTCACGGTGGTCGAACTCTGGTGCCAGCTTGAGAAGTCTGCTGCTCTTGGCGACTGGTTTCCCTGACTGTAGCTGGGCATAGTCAACAGGAAAACTGTCTTGTTGGACCTGTTGTAGCAGAGCCAGCTGGGCTTGCCTGTAGGCTGTGACGTCGCCTGGGGCCGCCCCATGTAGAGTCTTAGTTATGGCGGTCAGGAGGTCTTTGAAGGAAGAGAACTGCTTAGTGTCAGGGAGATGACTTGGCGTGGTAGAAGTGAGGCCGCAGAACGGAGGTTTCTTGAGCTCTTCACCCTGATCTGCCTCTGTCTGAATCTGAGGACTTTGTGGCCATTTGTCTGGGTCACACCACAAGAAGGTCGGGCCTTGACCCCAGCGGCTGTCTGGTGTCAATGTGTCGAGGGGTTTGCCACGCGTTATGTCGTCGGCAGGGTTCTGTGCAGAGTCCACGTACCGCCATGTGTCGCCATCGGTGAGATCTTGGATCTCTGCCACACGTGTACCAACAAACACTTTGAATCGGCATGACTCCGACTGCAGCCACTTGAGCACAGTAGTGGAGTCCGACCAGAGCACCACCCGCTGGATGGGCAGTGTGAGTTCAGATTTGAGGATCCGAGCCATTTGTGCTCCGGTCAGAGCAGCGCATAACTCCAGGCGTGGGATTGACTGTTGCTTTTTTGGAGCAACTCTGGATCTTGCAGTGACGAAAGCTACTTGGACGACTCCATGAGGATTCTCGGTTCGGAGGTATGCCACAGAGCCATAGGCTCGCTCTGAGGCATCACAGAACACGTGGATCTCACACTCACAGGTGGGAGAGTCTAACTCACAGCCAGTGTAACACCTCGGAAGTGCTATGCTCTGTAGGTGAGGTAACTCGTCCTTCCACTCTCTCCATGCGGCTAGCAGGTGATCTGGCAGAGCAGGGTCGTCCCAGTCACGCTTTTTGTCCCACAGGTGTTGGATGACAACTTTGGCCCTGGTGGTGTAAGGTACTAGAAAGCCAAGGGGGTCATATTGGCTTGCCACCACTTTGTAGATGGAGCGCATAGTGACAACTTCTTCAGTGGCTACAGCCTCTCGACTCTTGAAGGACAGGGTGTCCTCTCGACAGTCCCACTGCAGGCCCAGGGCTGATTCTTCTTGACCTGGGTGACCTTGGGCGATCCACTTTTCAGCACTAGCCGATCTCGCCTCAGCAGGGAGGTGACGGATGGTGTCTGGATGGGTACTGGCCCACTGGCGTAGCTCAAAGCCTCCCTCGGCAAGGAGAGTCTGCAGCTTATCGATGATGGGCTTGGCATCTTCAACTGTAGGCACGCTTTGAAGACAGTTATCCACGTAAAAATGTCTTAACACAGAGTCTCTCACTGCATCAGCTGGCTGAGTATGGTCGGTGATGTGCTTCTGTAGGGCGTATGTAGCACAGCAGGGGCTTCAGGTAGTGCCGAAGGGAAGCACCTTCCACTGGTAGACTGTGGGTTGGTCATCACGCTTGAGCTCCCTCCAGAGGAAGCGGAGGAGAGGCTCATCCTCCGGAAGGAGCCTGACCTGGTGAAACATCCCCCGTATGTCACTGCTGAAGGCCACACAATGTTCTCTGAATCGCAAGAGAACTGAAAGGAGAGGTGGACCAAGGGTTGGACCAGGGAGCAGGAGTTTGTTCAAGTCAGTGGCGCTGTACTGAAAAGAGCAATTAAAAACCACTCGGTGCTTGCCATTGTGCTCGACAAGGTGGTGAGGGATGTACCAGCTGCTTGATGTGTTCTCTGTGCCAGGGGATAGTTTCGCCACATAGCCAGCCTGTTCAAGTCTCTGGATCTCTGCGTTGTAGACTTGGGCCGTCTCAGGGTTCTTCGCCAGCCGCCTTTCCGTATTCCGGAGCTGAGGAAGTACTGCCTCCTTTGGTGCGCAGAGCTGGGGAAAGTTCTTCACGCGGAGGAGAGGAGTAGCGTAGCGGTGGATACCATTAACATCTACTCGCACCGTCTGTTTATCCAAGCATTCAAGGGCCTCCTTGTCCTGCCGTGACCTCGTACTGGCCTTTTCGCTGCGCCATGGGAGGATGTCCAGCTGCCACAGTCTCTCGACGTGCTGGTAGATGTCAGCTGGAGGTGCCCCGAAGGTGGTGAATAGACAGCGTTGTTCGATAAGGTACTGCTTTAGATTGTTGGTCGGACCTTGCAGCGTCCATCCGAGACGGGTGCGGACAGCAACCGGTGCACCAGGGGGACCAAAGATGACTGGCTCAACTGGAGTCACCAAGTGAGGGTGGTCTGAGCCAATGAGCAGTAGCGGGACAATGTCCTTGAATGAAGGAATAGAAAGCTTCTTCAAATGTCTGTATTTGCTCTGCAGTGCTTTGAAGGGATACGTGTGCTGTCCTAGCCCGAGCTTGGGTGCGGTAAAGGCTCCTTGGATGTTGTATACCATGGCTGGAGAACAGGCTGGAGAGATGCTAAATGAGACAGCCGCCCCGTGAAGCGTCTGCAGCTCCTGTCTGACTGTACGCAGGGGCAAATCCTCGGGCTGGCCTTCAAGTCCCAGTTGTTGGACAGCCGGTTGGAGGAGCAGGGTGCGTTCGGAGCCGTCGTCTAGCACAGCGTATGTCTCTAGAGTTTGGTCACCATGGCGGAGAATAACTTTACTGACCTTGAGAAGCACACGATGGCCCTGCGGTGGCTTGCCAATGTATAGCACTTGGTCTGCACTTGGTACGGACAAAGGTTTGCTCTCACTGGACTTCGCCTGGTCAGACCTTCTCTCAGCTTTGTCAGTCTTAGCTAGACTTCTCTCGCTGACATCGTGCAGAGCAAGCAGGTGTCTGCTGTTGCATGTTTTACAGCACATCTTCAGATCACATTCAGCTGATCTGTGTTCTCTGCCGCATCGCCAACATCGGTTGTTGTCCTGAATCCAGTTACGTTTCTGGGTGGCGCTGAGCAGTTTGAAATTTGCGCAACTATTCAGAGTGTGCTTGTAGTTCTCACAGAATGGGCAGAACTTCTTTGCATCTAGACTGGTTGGAGGAGTGGATCTGGCCGGCTCCCTAACCGATTTGGGTTCAGCCCCCAGCATGAGGACTGAAGCCTTAGGTGACGACTTGACAGTACTCTTGGAGTCTTTGGGCTTAGATCCAGTGTCCTTTCTCAGTCGATATTGTGCTATATCCTCCTGGATCTGGAGCTCGTATTCCAACCAATCTGCTAGGTCCAGAAGAGTGGGGATAGGAATGCGGAGCGGGTGGATGTAGCGCCTGAAACTGGACCTCAGGTCGTGCGGTAGCTTGCCCAGTAGACGGGTGACATGAGAACCACAGTCCAGCTCAACTTGCCCCTTTAAACCGAGCTGCTCCAACATGCTCACTAGGGATCTGACGTTCAGGGCGAACAACCTGAATGACTTGATGTCTCCACTATGAATGTTGGGGCCGTCCATTAGTTCAGCAATACGCTGAAGGGCGAGTTGGTGTGGCTGCCCGTACTGCTGGTTTAAAGCTGCCATAGTGTCAGTGAAGGGGTAATCAGAATTGCTGTGAGAATCTGCCACCAGCAATGCTTCCTCCAGCTTCAGATGGTCCACTAATATCTGGAACTTGAAACGTTCAGTGGCATCTCTAGGAAGGAGATTGTCTAGGGCAATACGGAGTCTCGCAAAGTCTCTTGGGTTAGGACGGCTGAAGTTCGGGATTGTAGGAGTGGGCCCTCTGTATGTTCTTTCCTGTCCACCAGGGGGAGTCACTGAGCGTCGGCGTCTGGGCTCGTGCCGAGGTGAAGGGGAACTACGTCTCTCACGCTGGTCGGGAGAGTAGCTGCAGCGGCGTGCAGGAAAGTAGTCACCTCGGCGTGATGGTTCTCTGTATTCTCTGGAGGAATAATGAGAGTCTCTGTAGCTGGCATGGCGCTCAGGTGAGCGGCGGTGGCTGAACTGCTCATAATCATAATGAGAACTGTAGCGCCCTTCTCTGGACTCATAGCTTCGTCGCGGGGCCTGGTGCTTGGTGCGTACTGGCTCAGGAGAACGCTTAGGTGAGGGAGAGTCATACCTGGTTGATTCCCTGTAGTCCTTTGTCTCTCTGCTGTAGTCATGATGCCTGTCAGAGGACCGTTGTGGTGGTGTCTCCCTGTCCCGGAAGTAGACTGATTTGTACTGGGTTGAAGCACCTCCATAATCCAGCCCTCCTCGGTAAAGTCTATCTCTGGCAGTTACAGTACGTGGCTCTGGACGGGAACTGCTGGGCTCCGCTCTGGCTCTGAGCTGCTCGTTCTGTATTTTTAATTCCTCCATTGCTGCTAGGAGATCTTCCCTTTCACGCTCTAGTATGTGGCACTCCCTTCTCCACTCATCTGCAGAAGATTCCCATTTGTCAGTGACTGACCATCGTGCTGGGCTGTGATGCAGCTGACCTTCTGGGGATGCAGAGCGTGAATCAGGTCTGCTGTGGTCCTCTTCGTCTAGCCACTCTCTGGACTGTGACTCAGAAGGCTTATTGGTTTGAGATCTGGTCGGGAGATCAGACAAGTCATAATCTTGCAAGTAGTTAGGGAGGGACCGCTGCCTCCTGGATCGTGCACTAGACTCTTTATCTGAGGTGGTAGACATCTTGCTCCGCTGCAGGCTCTGGATCCGGCTCGAAGGACCACTTTGTGCAGAAGAGGACTGGCTTCTTTGATTTAGATAGTTTGTGGATCGTTAGGTAGAGCTCACAGCGGGTGATCGGTCAGAATCACGCAAGATTTCTTCATTGGAAGTATTTATTGAATTTACAACTGCATGATTGAATATGTACATTGATGTGTGGTTCTGAAACAAATAAAGAAATAAAACAAACATAATTAGTTGAATGCAAATGAATGATTATCATGCAACAAACCTCTATTTGTATTAACTGTATCCTATTCTATAGCAGGAATAAAATACAACAATATTTTAACATGGCCAAAACTGGCAGTAAAGAATGAAAAAGGCTGTTAAGTAGGTCTAAGCAGCCACAACTATAACAATAAGAAAGGATAAACCATTCGCAATACACTGGCTCCCTCTGCTGGTCGCATAAATAACTACACCAGGCCGCTCCGAGAGGCGTCACGTGACGACTAGTGTACATGCGGGAGGTGCGTGCCCTATAACCAATTAACTGGATTGAAGGTGAATATCAGCGTGATAGTTTTCAAACTATGCGCAAAGGTGCTTAACTGGTATTTTACAATGTGTAACCAAAGAATAATGCCCGAGTGGCAACCTATACATTGATAGAAAGAAGCATCACGACACGAGGTCTAGCCAGGCAGGAAAAGCCTGAGCTTACATTTAGCAACACTAAACAGACAAAACACTACCAATCTAGCCTTAGCATTGACAGTAAAAAACAACAAATTATCGATTCTTACTTGTAAAGACGCACACAGAACAAAGCAGTTGTATCAAGGCAAGTTGTAAGTCCGTGCTGTTAGCGTACACTACTGGCAAAAGTCTCTGACAGAATGCTACCCGCGTGCAGCGATCCTGAGTCAACTTGTAATTGGCTAAGAGTCCAGGTGAAGCGAGGAGTCTTCCAGTAGGAGAGAGAGAGTCACAGTAAAGTGTCTGATGCTTAGCGGCCACAAGGGGGCCTTTTTTACAGGTTGTTTTCTATTAGTTTGCGGAGGTGCTCAGCCCTGGCCGCTTTAAGGGCCTTTTTATAACGTGACATACTGTCTTTCCATGCGATTCTAAAGACATCTAAATTAGTTTGTTTCCATTTACGCTCTAAATTACGGGTTTCTCTCTTTAGAACATGCGTAATATTGTTGTACCATGGTGCTTTACTTTTCTCTCTGACCTTTTTTAATCTAATGGGTGCAACAATATCCAATGTTCCAGAGAGAATGGTGCTCATAGTGCTAGTTAATTCCTCTAGTTCATCTGTTTGTTTGGGTTCACTGAGCAGCTGAGACAGATCAGATAAGCAATTTGAAAAATTATCTAAGGTGGATGGAAGGATTGTTCTGCCTGATCGATAACGCGGCGCAGCATGATATATTACAGGAGTACGTAATATATGCAAGTTACCATGTAATGGTCAGTGACATCATCACTTTGTGGAATGATATCTATATCGGTTGGAATGGTTCCATGTGATATAATTAAATCGAGTGTATGATTAAAACGATGAGTTGGTCGGGTAACGTTTTGCTTGACCCCAAAGGAGTTTAATAAATCTGTAAATGCAGCCCCTAACGCATCATTTGGATTATCTACGTGTATGTTAAAATCTCCAACAATTAATGCTTTATCTACATTGACTAATAGGTCTGAGAGAAAATCTGCAAACTCTTTTAGGAAATCAGCGTAAGGCCCAGGCGGTCTATATACGGTAGCCAAGGCTAGAAATAATAGGGAAGTTTTTCTAACATCTAAGAGCGTAACATTTAGTACAAGTACTTCAAACGAAATAAACTTATAACCCGTTTTTTGACTAACATTGAGAATATCTCTATAGATTGTTGCAACACCGCCGCCACGACCAATCAGACGGGGCTCATGCTTATAGGAGTATCCTGCTGGGGTAGACTCATTTAGGCCGAAATAATCATTTGGTTTAAGCCATGTTTCAGTAAGGCAAAGTACATCGAAGCTATTATCTGTGACTATTTCATTTACAATAACTGCCTTAGGTGTGAGTGATCTAATGTTTAGAAGACCTAGCTTTAGAAATGGTTTTTGTTTACTAACAGCAACATTTTCTGTTTTAATAACAATTAGATTTTTCCTAGATCCTGCAGTAAATTTATTATTTGATCTCACTAAACGAGGAATAGACACAATTTCTATGCCATGTTCTACACTAGAATTTATATCAGTTAAATTGGTGCAGCAAAGACTATGATTTGGACTTTTGGTTACTAGTCAAAAGGTATTTAACATTTTGGAGATGTTATCCGACAGAAGATCCGCTCCGAATCTGCTTGGGTGTAAGCCATCAGCATGGAAAAATTATTTACAAAGAGCAGTTTGTGCTCATTGCACCATGACATTAACCATTCATTTAGCGCGAATAATCTACTAAACTTTTCTTGTCCTAGTCGGTACGTGGGAAGCGGTCCTGACACAATAATCGTTGTTTCAGGCGATGTGCTGCGTACCATATCGATCAGATTCCTGAAGTCTTTCTCCAGAACCTCCGTCTGGCGCAGCCTGATATCGTTCACTCCCGCGTGCAGGACCACAGTTCCGACGCGCTTGTCACCATTCAGAATCTCGGGAACGCGAGCAGCGATTTCAGAAACACGAGCAGCAGGAAAGCAGTGACTGTGCACCTTACTTTTACCTAACTTAGCGTGTACGTGCCGAACGATGGAACAAACACGGAGCATTAATATGTCCGAACCCCGACCCATAACCGAAACCAAACCAGACCGAAGTGCCATGATCCGAACACCATGCTCTGCACACAAAACAACTCACATGGATGGAAGAGCGGTTGCACGAGCGAAATCGTAACTGCACGCTTACCTTGACAAGACAATAGGAATGTCACTGACCTCATACACAGTGAAATAAGCAAACCAAATTTAAATTCTGAACATTTTTCACTTTAACAGTATGTATGGTCCCATAAACTTCATGTTACATATTACATTGTCAATAACAAATAACATTCACAATTTTCCCATTGCAAAAGAAGCACAAAAACTTTATAACAGTGGTTGGGGAGATGTCTGAAATTAATCATATCATATTTTGTTTCATATGAGACATATGAGACTCTGTATTAGATGAAGGGGAGAAGAGCCACAAGGGGACAGGAATGGGCATACTGTTTCATAATAAGTGTAAAGGATGCGAGGACGGTACTATGGTAATTGCCATTCCCTTATAGATGAGTTATCTTATGTACTAAAGGCCAAATCAAATGTGGCAAAAAGAGAGAAAAACTAATTAAATATCTTTTGTAGTTCCTTTTAGGGAGCCACAATAGCGCTGGTCCATTTGTTATATCGCCTCCATAAACTGTGTTTTGTCCCATGATGACTCAAGGAAATGAACAAACAAAATTTGTCTCAGAAGTGCATTGTCATTGAATTTCAGTGATGCATATATGGTGCATAATACATCACCTGAAACTGATGGTAGCATAACACATAACTTGGGTAAACAACATAAATGTAACAATGTTTAGAACAAATACATACTATGTTGCAATTCCAACGTTAGGTAAAAAAAAATAATAATTATATCACAATACTGAAATTTTTTCCCCTCAGAATTGCAAGTATATATGACAAAATTCTGACTCTATAACTCACAACTGTTACGGAAGCCCTGAAACGCAACGTAAAAAAAAAAAAAAAAAAAAAAACCGTCCAAAAAAAAAAATTCTAGTAGGTAAAAAAATAAATAAAAATAAAAAATCCGTAAAAATAATAATAATAATTCTAGTACGTAAAAATAAAATAAAAAATCCGTCAAAAAAAACTAAAACATATTCTAGTATTTCGAGATTAAAGTCGAAACGTTTCGAGATTAAAGTCGAAACGTTTCGAGAATAAAGTCGAAACATTTAGAGAATACAGTCTTCTGTAGAAGTTGCGTGTGTGTGCATTCATAACGGCGCGCGTCCACTGGTGCATAGGGCGTGTTTCCAATTCTGAATTGTGTGTGTGTGTGTGTGTGTGTGTGTGTGTGTGTGTAAAGAAATGCACTTGTGAAGTCGAACTGCCTCGGACATGGATCTACACAAAATAGTAGCTTTTTACTTTTATCTGGCTTTCAACAAAAAGAAAATTCGAGGTGCCAATCTACCAACATGCATTATCATGGTGTTGCCTATAGACGAGCACACAGACTCCGCCGGAGTAGGTTTACAATCTGGTCGAAGCTTTATGTGGCAGTGTTTTTGACGTGTTTTCGTGCTCGTCTATAATAGGCAACACTATCTGAGTCGAGAACACTTAACAGTAACCGCACTGATTCCCTCTTCACCGTTCTGGATACATTTTAAGTGCATCATTCTGTATCCAATCATTTGGCCGTATCCCGTTATTTCCTCAGATATAATAACCACTGTTGAGGAGAGATTCCCTGAAATGATTGTAAAGCGCTTTAAAGTGTAGGCCTACAGTAAACATATGAAAGCGCTATATAAATGCCTCATTCATGCATTCATTCATTCATTCAGCTGGATTTCCAACGCATTGTATAAAGTCTATTTCGGAGCAGTATATTTTTCGCCTGTATAAAGTCTATTTCGGAGCAGTATATTTTACGTCATATAGCCTATGCCATATCGGTAGACCTGTAGATGTTCCTTTTGTTGAAAGCCAAGATAAAAGTAAAGATATTATTTTGTGTAGATCCAGTTTACACACACACGCGCGCGCGCGCGCTCGCATGAATGCCTGTGCGGCAATGTGAAATAACGGCAAGCACATACACAACTTCTAGAGAAGACTGTTTCGACTTTAATCTCGAAACGTTTCGACTTTAATCTCGAAATGATAGCTTTTTTTTTCAGATTTTTTTTTTTCAGATTTTTTTTTTTTTTTACGTTGCGGTTCGACTTTAATCTCGAAACATTTCGACGTTAATCTCGAAATGATAGCATTTTTCTTTTTTTCAGAATTATTATTTTTTTTCACAATTATTATTATTATTTTTACATATTTTTTTTTTTTTTTTTTTTTTTTTTACGTTGCGGTTCAGGGCTTCTGTAATATATCGCACATTTTGGAGAAAAAAAAGTTCTCGCAATTTTTTCACAATTGTTGAAAATTGTTGCGAGTTTATAAATCCCAATTCTTTTTTCTCCAAATTGTGAGATAAATAGTCACAATTACCTTTTTTGATTCTGTGTCAGAAGCAAGCTTTCAAATATGATGTTTTCATGATCTGGACAGATTTTGTAAGATTCACCCAGTTACTCCATTGGGCCAATGCAATCAGGGTTCTCTTAAGGAGAGGTGAGAGAGACATGACAGACTGTAACTTGTAATCTGGCAACTCAGTAAGACTCCTTGAGAGAGGTGGAGAGAGAAAGACAGAGACTGAGAGATGAGAATGAAATATTTATCCAAAAAGAAGTCTATTTATACATTGGAGTTGGTAGAGAGGGGAGGGGGGGGAGGGGAGGGGGGAGGGGAGGGGGGGGGGGGGGGGGGGGGCTTCAGTTAAATTATTGATGTAAGAGTGTGAGGAGGGCTTTTTCTCACGACTGAGGGAAGGCAAGGCCTTGCAGCGAGAGAGAAAGAGAGAGGGAGGGAGGAATCACTGTAATGCAGTAGGATACACCTCCCTGAGAGTGTGTGGAGAGAAGGAGAAGGAGAAATAAAGAAAACATGCATAAAGCAGTATTTGTATGGTCCCACAAATAGTATATGTCAATAATACTATAAGTACGGTTACTATATAGATTTATAAAATATTTAATATTTTAAAGTGCCCCATTATCATTTTCATGTAGTGTGTACTAACCAACTCCTAACTAAACATACGCCATAGTTACTGTTTGCATCACTGTGTATCAAATGCTGAGGAAGCCTCTGGAGCTGAAATTCAGATATGGTAATAGGTGTTTAAGTTTGGACATGCACTGTAAGCAGTCGACCAATCACAACAGACTGGACCATCTGACCAATCAGAGCAGAGTAGCCCTAATGGCCATCTGGTCAGATGGGACCAATCAGAATGGAGCAGGCCAATCACAACAGACTCTGCCTTCTGACCAATCAGAGCAGAGTAGACCAATTACAACTGACTGGACCATCGGACTGTTAGGGGGAAACAGTTTAGGACCCAAGGACCAGATGTTTGAAAGAAGACCCGGAGTCAGAATTATAATAAATTGAAGAAAAGTTTTACTGAAGATAGTTTACAGTTTCATCAGCAGAAGTCAGCTTCAATACTCGCACATAAGTTCGTAGGCTGCCCCGCTTACAGTTACTATATATATATATATATATATATATATATGTGGTGACTGCTACTTTACTGCTCGGTGCGTGAGGTAGGTGTCTGTTTGCCATAGTGATGGTTTGGCGTCTAGATTGCGTGTTTACTGACTTTTCTACCCAGCTGGTGTCTGTGTGGAGGTACGGAGCGTACTGCTCGAGGGTTTTTGTTCCTCTACATTGCTGCTGTAGTTCCAGTGTAGAAAAGGGAACCGATCGCATGTATAACCCGGCGTGCTGTGAGTGACTGCTACTTTACTGTTCAGTGCGTGAGGTAGGTCCATTGTATTGTGTATATGTGGGCATGGGACTGTATTTATTTTGTAAATGTATGACGCGTGAATTCCTCTGTGTAGTAAATGGGATGAGGGAATGGTCTGCCGGATATTCGAACGGAAGTCCGGCCGATCGGTATGTAAACCCACTCATGTCTTTATGTCCACTTTAAAGTAAAAGTATGTTTTTAATCTTGTTTCTTGTGTATTTTAGGCCATTAAAGAGGGCGCTTGATTGCGACACGGTTTAGCCTCGACGCTGCTGTTTTGTTTCTAGTTGTTTTGTTTCTAGTTGTTTTGTTTCTAGTTGTTTTGTTTCTATTTATTTTGCTCCTAGTAGTTGTTGTTTCTAGTTTTGCTTTCATGTGTTTTGCTTTCATTTGTTTTCATTTTGTTTTGTGTTCTTTGTCTTTACTGTCGGTAGCAACGGTACTTGTTTTTGTGTGTTTATTTGGCATTAACTGCCTATTGCTGGTAATATTAATGCCAATTGATGCTGTTTGTTCATAGGCTGTTATGTTCTTTTGTTGATTTGTTTCCTTTTTCTTTCACAGGAGCAGGGGTGACCCAAAAGCGGGCAGGCTAGCTGTCCTGTGCATGGTGAACAGAGGTTCTCCTTTGAGTGTGCGGTGGAGGTTTTCTTGTAGTGGATTTCACAAGTGTGTGTGTGCTTTGGAAGTTTTGGGCACGGTGTACTCCTTGCGGGCTGATTCGAGGCCTACTGCTCAGCCTGTCCAGCTAATGGTGCACTCCAGCTCTGTCATGAGAGTCGACATGTCTGTTTACTGATTGAACTTCGTTGCTCATATACAAAGTAGTGGCCTTGCCATCCAGCCCCATTGTTTGACTGACTCTAGTACCCTTTTTTAAAATTATTTATGATCATTAAATAAAGAATTATATATATTTTTGTACGTATTCACGTCTCAGTGTCTTGTGATTGTGGGAGGGAGAAACGAACTTGTGTGCCCCTTTTTCTTATGGGTATTTCCCCAGCTGGGTTAATGCTGGGGTGGCGTAGTCGTGATTCATTATAGCTCTGTATTTGAGAGCGTGCCCGTAATCATCCACTGCTCTCGCGTATCGCCACATATATATATATATATGGCACGTCGTGACCTTCCAGGTCGCATATTTGGGTTGCTGGGCGCCAGCCTGTCCAGAACAACAACTCAGTCAATCTCCAATAATGCCAGTGGTTCCTTAACCTGTAACCAAGAAGACTAACACACACACACCGACACACAGCTTTTCCAAGGTTGGATTTGGCCAGGCTATAACTATAAACAGGAGAATCCTCTCAAAACATCAAGATAATGCGTTTTTTCTCTCAAGGAGAGCTACACTTTAGTCTAACTGGAAAGTAAGGCTTTAACAAAGAAATGGTCCCTTAAACTATTGGCTTCAATGACCCCTATATATTTTAACACGTTGAAGACCTCACACTGGTAACTTCTATAACAAAGTAAACTCTCCAGAGAAGTCATTCAACTCATTTGATATTTAGAAGGAAACATATTGATTAATACCTTGATTATAATCACTCATTACATATACATTGAATCAGCAGTGGATTCCAGAATCCACCCCCTTCAGGACCAATCAGAACAGAGTAGACCAATCACAACAGACTGGACTTTCTGACCAATCAGAGCAGAGTAGACCAATCACAACAGACTGAGCCATCGGACCAATCAGAGCAGAGTGGACCAATCACAACAGATTGGGCCATCTGACCAATCAGAGCAGAACGGACCAATCACAACAGACTGGGCCATCTGACCAATCAGAGCAGAACAGACCAATCACAACAGACTGGGCCATCTGACCAATCAGAGCAGAGTAGACCAATCACAACAGACTGGGCCATCTGACCAATCAGAGCAGAGTAGACCAATCACAACAGACTGGGCCATCTGACCAATCAGAGCAGAGTAGACCAATCACAACAGACTGGGCCATCTGACCAATCAGAGCAGAATAGACCAATCACAACAGACTGGGCCATCTGACCAATCAGAGCAGAGTAGACCAATCACAACAGACTGGGCCATCTGACCAATTAGAGCAGAGTAGACCAATCACAAAAGTTTGTGAGTCAAGTCTTATTTACAGCATGATAATGTGTAGCCGCTGAGCTGGTCTACTGTGTCTTCTGAGGCAGCAGCAGAAACATACAGTAGAGGCTGAGAATGTACGGCTTTATTCCGTGCCGTCGTCGCCGCCAGTTTCAAAACATGTCTCCGTTACATATTCAAAACATATCGTAATTTTCTGCTCGTTCGGCACTTTGAAAAAACACAGCCATGTTTTGGCAGCATCTTTCAGCATGTTTCCTATAACAACATCTGACGTTTAACGTGGCGTGAGCAAGTCACATAAACCACTCGAAATCCGATCAGAGCGTTCAGACTGAAATGGATTTCCAGAAATGTGCTTTGAATAGGATTTCAAACCACATATGAATGTAGCTTGGAAAAAAAAAATCGCATTTAATTGATTTTTTTCCCATTCACACTTGCTAAATCTGTTCGTATTTCAATCGGATTTGGACTGACAGTCTGAATGGAGCTGATGCTGAAATGTATATTATACATTTTGAAAAACTTCCATCATCCCTCCAGGAAAGAGAAATTAGATGGTGTTGCAAGTCTTGTACACGATCAGACTGACATTGGAAACGTGTTTAAAACGCCTGACAAGGTCAATAACGTGTGTTGGCAGTGTGTGGTGAACGTGAGAGTGAGCCAGTGGGAGTGCGTGACTCAGATTTTCACATTTCGACAGAAGAATGGTGAGTGTTGTGAAGGAGCTCACGCTACATCCAGGGCCAGATTGTATTCTGTGGAGAATAGCTTTGCTTTATATTGAGAAGAAATGAAAGAATAAAATGCAGGGCAAGTGCTGGTCTGGTCTCATGTTCAACAACGTATTCCCCATGAATATAACTTAAACTGGTGGGCCGTCAGGGCCAGCAAGGCCTTCTCTGCTGGCCTAAACACAATCAGAATCACTGACTTGCACTTAAATATACTGTATGTTTTCCATGAATAAGTATTAAATTATTCCCAACAGTCCATTCTCTTAATTCCATAGCTTTTTTCTTGGTTGCGTTGCTTCCAGTAGTGTATGTTTATGTTAGAGCTTTAATCCAATTATACAGACCCTTTCCAAAAAATTAGAATATCATGGAAAAGTTTATTTATTTCCATAATTCCATTCAAAACGTTAAACTTCCATAGATTATAGATTCAGGGCCCACAACATAAACGATTTCAAGTATTTAGTTGTTTATTTGTACATAATCTGGGCTTCCAGCTCATAAAACCCACGAAAACAGGATTTCAAAAAATTAGAATATTGCATGAAATCACACAGTAATTACACAGTGATACCATGGTCATTGAACCAGGTTTTGGTTCTTTTGGCAGTGTGGGCAGGTGCTAATCCTGCTGGAAAATGAAGTCAGCATCTCCATAAAGCTTGTCTGCTGAAGGAAGCATGAAGTGCTCTGAAAATGTCCTGGTAGACGGCTGTGTTGAGTGGACAGCACAGTGGACCAACACCAGCCGATGACATGGCTCCCCAAACCAACATAGACTGTGGAAACTTCACACCGGACTTCAAGCATCTTGGATTGTGTGCCTCTCCATTCTTCCTCCAGACTCTGGGACCTTGGTTTCCAAATGAGATGCAGAATTTGCTCTCATCAGAAAAGAGAACTTTGGTCCACTGTGCTTTATTAAATCCAGAGTCAACGCAGCCGTCTACCAGGACATTTTCAGAGCACTTCATGCTGACTTCATTTTCCAGCAGGATTTGCACCTGCCCACACTGCCAAAAGAACCAAAACCTGGTTCAATGACTATGGTATCACTGTGTAATTACTGTGTGATTTCATGTAATATTCTAATTTTATGAAATCCTGTTTTTGTGGGTTTTATGAGCTGGAAGCCCAAATTATGTACAAATAAACAACTTTTTCTTCAAACTTCAAACAAAACAAACTTTTCCATGATATTCTAATTTTTTGGAAAGGGTCTGTATTTCAGCCATCATGTGGCCAAAGAAGTCTGCCGTGAAGCCTTCAGAATCAATAGTGCGGGCCTCTGTAGCTTAAAATGAATGTCAATGAAACTGTTGCTTTAACCAATCAGATAATCAGTCAGATTTAAACAGCCAATCAGATTTCGATTTGACTGCATTGTGTCATGATTCTGCCCTCGTGTCCTTGATTTTCTCTAGTCTTGAGGCAGGATCATGACAGACCCGTGTTTTGTGTGCAAGCACATGGTCTTGTGTTTGGGCCATGTGCTTGTGTTGTCTTGTTTACCTTGCCCCGCCCCCTTGTTATCCTCGTTTTGTCATTATTGCTTTACCTGTGTCACCTGCCGTCATTATTAGTTTCTCCCTATTTAATCCCCTTGTGTTTGCTGTCCTGTGCCGGTTCATTGTCATTCATTGTGAGAATCAATTCGTGAGTAACCTGTTGAAAGTCTTGTCTAGAAAGAAGAGTTTGATCCTGTCTTAGCTGTTAGTTTATTGTCTAGTTTATTGTCTGAGTCTTAGTCTAGTGTTGTCAGTCTAACATAGTCTATCCTGCCTTGTTTTGCCCCCTCGTGGGTTTTGTTTTCTGTTTTTGTCGTTTATAAACCCTGTGTGAAGTATTTACTGTCTGCGATTGGGTTCATCTCCGCACCATCGTAACACATTGGGGCCATCTAGCAGGCATACAATAACATCAACATTTTCACGCCCTTTGATTGGATGGTCAGAGCGCTTACTGTTACTGGTAGTCAGAGGCTGAACTAGCTAGCCGAATCTGTACCAAACTGCATAAACTAAAATATATTCCTGTAGATTTAATAGTTTTTCATCCCACAAATTAAGGTTTCTTTCCCTCCTCGACCATCAAACCTACTGGAAAAAATCCCTTATCCAGCTTAACGCAGAGTCACAGAACTCTATTCGATTTGTCCCGGGTAAAAACAGAGCTGACTGTAATGTATGCCATGACTGATTATGAAGGCAAAAGTCCCGCTGATGTCATTGATTTCGTTCAAAAATCTGTGCGAGAGCATGGGGCAGCTGTACACATAGTCATGTTTTGCGGTGACTATCCCTGTTTACTGCTTTTGTCTCTATTATAAGATGGAAAAGTTTTACGTAATTACGTAATCGCCGCTTAACACCTGTCAGTGTGAATAATTGAAAAGTGAGGAAGTTCCTCAAGTCAAGCAACCGGAAGACTAATCTAGAAGAGCCATGTGACAGGATGAGGAACGGTACAGAATGGACTGAGAAATGCATTTTTTATGTGCCTTTGGGTTATTGAAAGCTTCCCTGGCTACATAGACACCTGAATGCCTTTCCTGATTCATGTCTGTGACTATATAGAGGGTATATTACTGCGTACCTCAGTAACAAGAACCATGATGTTCAGGCTCATTCATTATTGATAGCAAGCCAATCCTATACCTATTCCAAATCCATCAGACATTATGAAAAAATCACTGACGTTGTGTAATGTGAAGATAATGCAATTACCTAGGCTCTTGTGTGATTATTTTAATTTTTTTTTTTTTTTTTTTTTTGCTACATATATCAGCCAGTGTATTTAATATAATGCTTTATGTACGATTATACAATACATCCTCTAATCCTTGCCTTGCATGCTGAGTGAAACTGTTTAATTGAATTCAATTGATCTGTATATCCGATGCTATTGCTCAAAGCTGATTGTACCTTCGATGGACACTCTGCTTGTTGTATTTTATACCCTAAGTTTTATTGAGCTACATTATATTCCGATTAATATGAAAAAATATTGTAACCTGAAAACAGAAAAACTACCTTCTGATGCTTTGATTTGTAAACTTTGAGCAAGAACATACCATAGAGGAGTCTTCTGTTACCTTTAGGATTCAAAAAATAATGTAAACAAAAATACACAAAATGCTCATTATTTGGTAATCTCAGAAAATATGTTTGAGATTGTTTACATTTTTCATCCACCTCAATTGCCGCTACAACGCTAATTGTATTATGTGGAGAAATGGCTTTGCTTTATGAACATTTTGTCCCCATAACATAGGGTTTACCAGGACCACTCACACACTCTCTCTCACTCTCTCTCTCACTCTCTCTCTCACACTCACTCTCTCTCACTCACACACACACACACACACACACACACACACACACACACACACACACACACAAAGCTAAGCAAAACTGAAGGAAGTACAAAAGCAAAGTTCGTCAAGACTGACCTTCAGCGTTTGTCTTGACAAAACATTGTCTGGAAGTTTAGAACAGTTTGAAGGTTAGTTAGACATTTTAAGGTTATCTTGTTTAGTTTGAATACTTTCACAGTTTGAATGGAGATTTGAAGAGATGTCAGGCAGTTGCTAAGGTGTTCGGAGTGGTTGCTAGGAGGCTGTTTGGTACTTCGACAGACAGACAACATAATTAAAATTTCAATCAAATATTATACCACTTCCAAAGATGCAAAATATTTATCAGGTTGACTCGATGTAAAATGAAATCTGACTCGTGTGCATTTGTTCAATCCTAATTTTTAGAATATGATGTTTGTATTGTATGTATATATCAAATAAATGTTGGTTTGCTTGATGTGAACTGTCAAGTGTGGGATGAAGGCATGTATCGGGGTCATTATTTAATATCATATTGTCTGTGGCTTTTGAAGAACACACAATTCAAGAGCTGTAATATTGTGAATATTAAACTTTTAACAGATGTCATCATTCAAGCGCTGGGGCTCATACCGTATGTAAATACTATTACCGTCTAATGCAGTCATTACTAGCAAACATCATTACCAGAGATGAATTTCCTTTTCTTTCAAGTTAGTCTCCATCTGCAACAGAACTGAAATTGCAAGAGTATTGAGCATTGCATCCAGCCAGAACAGGAATGATCTTACAATTTGACAATTCATTATCAGGATCAAAATATAACCCCATTAAAAGAACAGACAGGGAAATATACAACGGCACCTGGCTACAGATAACCATCCTTCTGATTACACAACAACTCAATGGTGAGCATTGAGACTTAATGTAGAGATATGATTATTACTCTAGTGGCAAACTTTGTTTAACCCTGCCAAGTTCAACAACTATTATTGTTATTCACATAAGCTCAATAGTATAAGCTCTCTTGCTGAATACATGAGTACCGTACATATGCAGATACTGAATCTTCAATGGTTTTATATAATGAAGTACTGTGTAAGTCAACATCAAAATAAGTGTACTTCTTTAAAGCACGACAAAATAATATTAAGACATGAAATGTACTTTGAAGCAACTGTGTGTAAGTTTCAAAAGCATTCTGATGGTACACTGACTTATAATAAGGTGAATGGTTTCTGTTTCTTTCCCAGACCTTTAATATGTTTGGTGTGAAATCCTGCAAAAAAGGATGGTTTGCTTTACAGCTTTAACATTATAACCTTTAAGGACTTAAGGAAAGCTAAAAACACATTAATCTGCAAAGCATTATAAAAAGAGAGCGCTGCTCATGTGTGACCAAGAACGATGAAGATTGCTTTTAATTAGTTGATTCAAGGCTATTTTTCATTTCACGGTATAGCTGGTATTCGAGTCTCTAGCTAGTGTGGTGACCCTAGAGTGACCGAATCCATCCTGCTCTGGACAGGCAGGAATTATCTTTAATTTGTGTTTTCCGCTGTGATGAAGTAATGAAATTCATTCCTGTGACCACAAGGGCAGTTGTAACACTGGTGAATTCAGGGTGTAGGTTAGTAGTTGACAAATTATATGGACATGAAGTTTTTAGATAACTTGTAAGGTTTGTATTTATATTCCTCAAACAGTCTGGTCAGGGTTTGTTTCTCCACCCAACAAATTAAACTAAACAAATGTATGATATTTATGTTTAGTTTTAAACTACTTTTTTACGAAATGTAAAATCTCCCAATGGCTTGCATAAGAAGAATCCTTATTCAAAAAGTGACTAACAGGTCTTCTTTATATCACTGTTTGCACACAAATGTTTGTACAATATGGTGTATATTTTGATGGTCCCTTTTGAAAAATCTGTTTACTATTAGTAACTTTGCAACTGAATGTCAACGAGCAGTCATTAGAGTATTAGTAGACTGTCTGCTTAATTTATGCAAAAACTTTTATTGTGTCAACTTCTTATAACCCTAACAACCCTACCAGTCTACAAATACTCTACTAACACTCTGAGAGTTAGTAGACATGTAGGTGCAGCGTTACTTATAATCAACAGATTGTGTTAAGCGGAACATCAAAATAAAGTTAAAACATATATAAGGGTACGGACGTCACTGTTTGGTGCATACAGTCACAAGTGATCCACACTCCAATCCAGAAGGGGTAAGATAATGTTGTTTGCTAACCACCAAAACAGGAAAAAGAGCAGAAAAAGAAGAGACGATCTATGCACCCAAAACAAGAGTTCAGATGGCACGCAAGAGCATGTTAGTAGGGCTGTCAAATAAAAGTTTGAATTTCGAATAATCGTCGAATTGAAAAAAAAAAAACCCTGCACATTCGAATGCAATGTGCGAATGCGAACTGCGGCGACCTGTAGAAGCAGTAACATCGGAGCAGCAACACTGTTTGTTCGTTGTTTGTTCTTTTTTTCTTTCTTTTTTTTAGTTTGTATGAGTTATTCTAAAGTTTTTTTTATTAAGTGTTTCAACTACTTGATTGTTTAGCTATTCCTTGGATATTTTGTGAGAGGACATCGTGGGAATGGAGAGCGGCTTCACTATAGTCGTGCAACTTTCTAAAGTCCCTCTTCTATGGAAAGATTCCATAGAGGTGCCAATTGCGAAAAAAGGAAATTATCTTTCTCTTAATGATTATAGGCCTGTTGCACTTACTTCTTTGGTTATGAAATCTTTTGAAAAAATAGTAAGGAAGGAGATTTTAGCCTTTACACAGTCAGCACTTGATCCTATCAGTAGTTTGCATATAGATCAGGTAAGGAGTGGATGATGCCACCTGTACCCTACTAAATATGATTTTAAGACATTTGGAAGGCACAATAAATCATGTACGTTTGCTTTTTATTGATTTTTACTCTGCTTTTAATTGTGTTCAGCCTCATATTTTGGCAAAGAAACTGATTGATAATGTTCATTTAGACTTAAACATTGTGTGTTGGTTGGTGGATTTTTTAACTAATAGATCCCAAAGAGTACATGTCAATGGTGTGTTGTCTAATGCATTGTTGTCTTCAAAGGGTACACCACAGGGTTGTGTTTTGTCCCCTCTTTTTTATATACAGGTGTAGCGTCTGGACCAATCAGACACACACAAATTATTAATTTATTTAATGAATAACCCAGCAAACTCACTCTCCTAACAAAGGCCTGTGATACTATACCCCCAAAAACTAACATCCCAAATGAAGCTAACACACACGGAGGCTGATAAGAGTTTTACGACCCAAAGGAATTTCCAGAGAGCTGCGACTCTCATTTAAACTCTTGCAGAGGAGGAGAAATAAACCCTGTAATCTATTATATATATATAATATTCTATATATAACCACTTGAGAAATGTCTAAACATCTATTTAATTTTCCCATCTCATGATTTTCCTTTTACGTGGTGTGGCGTTTGTATTCTTGTAAACTCTATTGGGTTAATGTTTCAGACTTTGCATATTATGGTTAACCAAAATCATATGTGTGGCATGTTTGGTATCTATAAAATCCAATCCTCGCCTCCGATTTGTTAATTTACATTACATTTTGCTAACTTTGTGACGCATTAGTGTTATAAGAATCTTAAAGATTAGTTTCTTAAACACCCAATGAAAGTACATATGCAAATGCCCTGCTAGAACACAATGGGTCGTAAAATTTCCCTCCAAAGGGAAATCTTCTCATTGGCTCACACACCATCTTCACGCTTTAAAGCGTGTGGCATCTTCACGCTTTAAAGTCACTGATCAGCTCTTAGCTCTCGCTTAGTCCCTTTCTGAAACGCTGACATGAAGATGATGCTCAACTAGAAGCTTCTAAGGACCACCAAGCTTGTGCCAGGCTGCGGCCTTGTCTTTCCATTCACCAAAGATACTCTGAAAACCACTGGTTCTCTCTCATCAAGACCACATCAGCAAAGATCAACTGGAGCCTCAACAGATTGCATCAGGACAGTTTAATTCAAATGGGTGAGACATGCAAGTATCAAACTCAGTCTCATTATTTGATACATTAAGTGTCCTTACCCCTTTAAAGAAGGGCGTGTTAGAACTAAACTGATGGTTTGCTCAAGGCTGTTGATCTGCTGAATTTCAAACAATGCTATAACTTCTCACTTTCCTGTATTCTGCTTCAGCTCTTTTTCCCTTGGTAAACTGTATGCATGTATGTGTGTGTATGTTAGAGTAGTTTAAGTGTTTAGACTAGTTAGACTAAGTGTCCCATACCCCGGAAATGTACATTTCTTAGAGTTAATAAACAATTAATCCTGAGTGTTCACGGGACAAACAGGTTAATTTATTGTAATATTAATTTACGACATTAAGTTAATTATATTAACTGATCCAAATATTCATAATCAATTATAACCAGTTATTATTGATTATTAATATTTCAAACAGCTAATTTGCTACACAGGTGACTGTTGGAGTATTTTTAATGGGAGACACATTGTTAAATTTGCAGATGACACTGTGATTGTGTCTCTCCTCACTGAGTTTGAGTTTGAGTCAGATCCTGGTCCAGTGATAGATCATTTTATTCAATGGTGTAATGCTTCATTTTTAAATATTAATGCTTCGAAAACAAAAGAGATGTCCATTGATTTCCGTAAGAAGAGCTCTGTACGTGTGTTGCCTTCTGTCATAAAGGGTCATCAGGTAGCAGTGGTCAAACAGTATAAATTTACGCGCGTCTGGAGGTCTTGCGGCGCGAATGAGGCATTTAGCGCGGCGCGGTGGACGCGAATTCGCCTCATTCGCGCGTCCACTTCGCTTCAAACTTTTGCTTTTTACACGCGTCATATTGTTAACGAACTTTAGCGATTTTTTTCCATGTGTCTGTTCTTCTAGGCCCTGCTGAACCAATGTGCGTTTTGCTGTCCATTGGTCAGGCCCTAATTTTGCAATTTCAGGTATTGCATTAGTATTGCATCCTTCCCATGAGCATTTAATGATTTTTTGACTTTTCAGTGCAAGTTAGATCTCTTTTGTGGCCCATTTTACCTGCAAAAGAAAACCTGCTTAATAATGATTAATAACACCTGAAAAGGTTTTTTTTATTTTTTTATTTTATTTTTTTACTTCCAGCCTTCTTCAACAATTATATATCACTTATAAATGATTAAATACAAAATTCATAGTAGTTATTAAGATTGATGATCAGAATATCAACTTGTGTAATGACTTGTATTCCCCTCGTCTTGTGTGGACTTTAGTTATTTCCTGTTCTGTGCCATGTTTTGTTCTCCTTTGTAGGTTTTTCCTGTTTATTAGTGTCCCAGGTGTTTCTAATCAGCCACGCCCCCTTGTTACCTTGTTATCTTGTTAGCTTGTCTGCCTTTTTACTTAAACCCTGTGTCTTGTGTTAGTGTTTGTGGGTTCTTGATCTTGATGTTGGTTGTTCTGTTCCCCCCAGTCCTGTTCCTTAGTCCTAGTCTGTCTAGTTTTGAGTTTGTCTAAATAAATTACCGCTGCATGTTCTGCTTCCTCTTGTTTCAACCGCATCGTTACAACTTGCATAATAATCATGCACACACACACTATATATACAGCAGGGATAGGCAACTTCGGTCCTGGAGGGCCACTGTCCTGCAGAGTTTAGCTTCAGCCCTGATAAAAACTCACTTGCCTGTATCTATCTAGTAATCCTGAAAACATTGATTGCCTTGTTCAGGTGTGTTTAATTAGGGTTGGAGCTAAACTCTGCAGGACAGTGGCCCTCCTGGACCGGAGGTGCCTATCCCTGATATACAGTATATATATATATATATATATATATATATATATATATATATATAATTACATGGGGGAAAAACAAAACACTAAACTTGGTATCTATCTGAAAAATATTTTGCATAAAAGACAAACTGCTGCTACAGGTTTTATTTTACTATGCAAAAAACTTTTACAGAAAAACAAAGCGCACAGGAAGAAGCATACACTGGCTACAACATGATCTGTTATTAAAGGTCCCATATTATGCCCCTTTTCACAAGATGTAAAATAAGTCTCTGATGTCCCCAGAGTGTGTATGTGAAGTTTCAGCTCAAAATACCCAACAGATCATTTTTTACAGCATGTTTAAATTGTCCGATATATATAAAATATATATATATATCGGAGGCTAATATTTGTCTAAAGTTATATTAGTAAGGTCTATAAGTTAATCTGGTAGAATGACGGTTTACCTTTGCTTGTCTAAGAAAACATCAGAATGTTTTTTCTAGCTCGATCATGATATGTGCAACATGTTTATTGCCTATTATCAGACGCATTGACTTAGTGACATAAAATAAAAGTGTAAGTTACACAAATAAAACCGACAGAGGAACGGCCAAACAACTACAGAAATCAAACGTGTTTGCTAATGACAATGCTAACATCAAAGTTATAGTATCTAGCGTACTAGTAAGCCCGTAACAGACAGCGATCATAATAAAAACCTTTACAGACAATAGCAAACATCCTGAGGTCGCAATTACTTGAAATTTAAATATTAAACCCAGTTTATTCCAAAGATACTTACAAGTGCAACAGCAGGATCAGCATCCGTTTTGCAGGCTTCTGTTTCTCTCAGTTCTCACCATTCTGAAAAAGCCGGTCCGATATTTACTCGAGTCTGACTTCTTGCTCGGTCAGTCTCCTGTTTCCTCTTTCATTGGTCCTCCGACAAAGATTTCCTAGCTTTCTGCATCTTTTTTACAGGCTCAGCCATAACTCAATCTATCGTTGCCCTTTGCTTATAGCTAGCCGGTGCTTGAATGGGGGTGTGTACGTGTGCAGTGCCGTCAAGCAATTCGTTACATCCCGAAACCTGATATCCCGCAATACTTCCTGACGGCGGCCCGCCGGCCCAAAGTTGCACGTTTTCTCCGCTCTCGGGCACCAGGGGGGTGCGAAACCACCACCATTCAACTCGAAATAAGTAATATAACCATTCCACTGACTCCAAAGCTGTTCAGTTAAGGTTAAAAAGTTACCTAGAGCACCTTTAATAGCCTACAAGTCTGCTGTTTCGGACCAGGTCCGAATGATGATCAAACATATACTGATGAGTTTAATAAAGTTTATTGTACATCACACAAAAGATGAAGCGTCAGTTTTACTTCAGAAAATCACCGTAAGAGCTGAGTAAACACAGTAAGTTATAAGAAGTGCGCAAGTAGAGGTAGAGTTGAGGGAGCATTCCTGTGGGCGGAGGTTAGTCAAAAAACGGTTCTAGTGACGTCATTAAAGAAGGAAGTAGAGGGATGTAGTCCAAACGGGCCGTTCGATGTAGGCGACTTCTGTTAAATAAAATATCTCGCTTGGCATTGAACTTTGAGCTTTATAGTTTTACAGATATTATTTATGCTCTAACAGCAACATTACACACTAACTAAAGTTTGAAACATGGGATCACGAAGAACGGGACCTTTAATATTTCATTGGTTCTCTCTGGTTTTTGCATGCATTCATAATTTCTTTATGACAGCTTGACCAAAATGATGTCAGCACAATTTGCCATATTTGCTATATTTGAATAAAGGGTGAAGATGTAAATTTTCCTAGGCTGGACATCACTTGTGGCCACTACTGTATGTGTTGTTATTATATATACAGTACCTGAATAATCTTACTAAAATTATTTTGGATCAAATATGGAGGGTTACTGAGTAAACAGAAACAGAATACAACCAACTATAGAACAATTTCTTGCTAATATTTTATCCACTAGTTCACTTTTAAAAGATAAGACCTATTTCCTCAGACAGCCCCATTAAATCCACAGTTCATTGCACATCATTATTTAGCACATTGAGGCTCTTTGATTGTTTGGTTATATTAGTGCACTGCGCACACTGGGAATGGAAATATCACCTTATAGATTACATACTAAAAGCAGCTCAGTGAACAAACACAACTCTAATGGGAGGAGAATAGATAGCTTAATCCACTTGTTTAATTAGCCATGCAAAAAAAAAAAAAAAAAACCAGGTCCAGATGGAGTATGCAGTCATTTTCTGCATTGATTTTGTGGGAAAAGTCTGCAGAATTCAGCCGAATGGATTCAAACATGGTTAAATGTGTTAAATGGAGCTGAAAGTACTCCGCTCTTATTGGTAGCTGGGAGCATAAATAATTCATCCTAAAAGATATTCAATGGCAGGAAATGAGAGGAGTATGAATATGAATGATGGACATTTCAATTCTGTGAATGCAGATTACAAGAAAATATAACATGAAAACACTCATGAGTTAGAAATATTACTTTGCTCCACATTTTATGATAAGATAATCGTGGAATCGGCCAACCCTTGTAAAAAAAAAAAAAGTGTTTAAAAAGTGCTTAAAGTAAGTTCTTTTTTTTTTTTTTTTATGTAATACTGCAGTATAATTATAATGATTTATCCATGCACATCATCATCATTTTTCGTTTAATTCATGTGCCCTTGTAATCTTTAAACAAAATAACTTCCCCTCCTCTTGCAGTGACATCTCTTCTCTGATGACACATTTACTGGCGTGAGGGCGGGGCAACCTGTCACTCGCATGAGATCAGCCAATAGCAAACCACAACCATCCAATCAATTCCACATCGACAAAATCAAGCCCCGCCCTACATTTGTTCTTGTTTGAGAAGCCGTTTCACTCAGATATACGTCACAATAGGGAAGATGCCGACATTATTTGTATTGAATGTGCACTTGTACTTCAAATTTTAAAAGTATATTTTTAAAAACTGTCCTTGCAGATAATGTAATATTAATTAAATAAAAGTCCATTTAAGTGTACATAATAGTACACTTAAATGAACTTAAAGGGATAGTTCACTTTGGAAATAAATTTTGGTATGTTTTAGCTTACCTCAAGGGCATCCAAGATGTAGGTGTCTTTGTTTCCGCAGTAGTTTCAATTTTGATATTTTTAGGTCAAACCGTTCTTGTCTGTCAGTCATATAATGCAGGTCTATGGTCACCACCTCAAAGAGCATGCACAGAGAAGTCCAAATTAAACAATTCCCCATCGTAAGTACACATTGATGGCCTAAGACACGAAACGAGCGGTTTGTGTGAGAAAACGAACAGTATTTATATTGTTTTTACCTCTTGTACACAACCACGTCCAAGTAATCTGAGGGCGCGGGCGCTTCGGTCTGCGCAAGCGCCGGAAGTGATCTCTCACACGTGTACGTTACGTCACTTATTTTATAAGTGCACTTATTTTGATGCGTTTACTAACATACTAAAGCACAAAGTCTTGATTATAATTAAAACGGAATAGTGTATTCAATATTATATTTAAAGTTGATATATTTTAAATGTACTACATGTGTGATTACAAATATATTTAAATACATGACATTCAATAAGCACATCTTGATATGTTATTTCAAAATTGCTTCTACATGTATTGTATTTGAAATATGGTTAAAGTTACAGCTGAATGAACTGACAAGAATTTCTGCTAAACTAAAATATAGGCTACTTTAATATATTACATGTATTAATGTATTACTTTAACAATATTTCAAAGACAATAGAAGTAATTTTGAAATAAATACGTACTTAAGTCCTATCCATATGTCAAAAAGCACACTTAAGTTTAAATAATTGCATTTAATATATGTGTAAAAAACTATACTAATACATTTGAATTTAATTGTAAATAAAATTTGCACCCAAGTATATTAGTTTCAAAATAAGCATTCTTTTAAAAAGTATGCTAAAACGTACTTCCTTTTAACAAGAGCAGGTTTAAAGGGAGACCATGTTATCAAAGGTTCTCTGATTGAAAACTCATTAGACAAAGAGAAAGATAATGAACAAGCTCACAGAGCCAGAGGACCTCTGTAGGATCATAACTTATAAGAACAGGGAAACCAACGAAACTCTGCTGAGGCACTCGAGAAATTATTAGCGCTGTGCACTAATCTCTCCCAACCCTCAGCTCTTTAGAGGTCCTCAGACGAAAACTGCTGCAAAGACGAAGTGCCATAATACAACTTCAGAAGATACCGCCATCTTTTTCTAATTTACGGTAAGGTGGGAGGCCTCATGTGGAATTACAGTCATTGATCTCTGCAGTTACTCTGCGTTTCTGCCGTTAAAGGAGATGCATGCATTATTTAGTGGCCGACCACCACAGGAGAAAGTCTGTTTTGTAACGAAGCTCTGGAGCATTAACGGATGTGTACTTGTGAGGGAGTAAACTAGAACAATTTCTCTGTTGTACACCTTAATGAGAGAGAAAGTGGGAGTTTGGATAACCCATCTTGGGAGCAGTAAATTGCACTTTTAGATTTGCTCTTCCAGTAAGTTACTGTCTAGGGTTTCTGAATGGGCTGAGTAAACCAAGCCACATTAGCGCATATACTTTATGGCTCTTTTTATAAACTAGCATCTAATAATGATGAAACATCATCTTATGTTCAGTGCAAATTCCCGAATGAACTGTTTTAATGTGGACAGTGTTCAGACAAACAAATTAAGCAGGAAATTGACCAAGTGGGATGCCTTAAGGTTCCAGCGACATGAAATTTATATACTATACACATGACAATAACAACTAATCAGAACATATTTGATATTTAAATGTAAAGTTAAGTCGAGCAGAATTTTGGACCAATACTGCTGGGTTCAGACTACACAATATCAGGCAAGATCCGTTTGACGGTTTGGTGATTCATAAACAACAGTGGGCATCGGGATGTAAGAATCAATCGTTTTATCTTGTATATTGTGTCATAGTGGATGACAACCGATGCCGTGTCTGCAAAGCTTCACGACGCCCCGACTTCAGCAACCTGGTGAGTAATTAGCACTAAACTAGTACAATCATTGTTTGTTTACGCTCTTGTTTCTGAGTCGTTAAAGATGGCAAGCGTTGAAGTAAAGTATAGGGCCCTATTTTAACGTTATAAGCGCATGGTCTAAAGCGCACAGTGCAAGTTCACTTAAGGCGTGTCTGAATCCTCTTTTGCTAGTTTAAGACGGGAAAAATGGTCGGTGCGCCCGGCGCATGGTCTAAAAGTGTTTTCCCTATTCTCTTAATGAGTAATGGGTGTGTTTTGGGCTTTACGCGCAATAAACCAATCAGAGTCTCATCTCACATTCCCTTTAAAAGCCAGTTGCGCTCGCGCCATGGCGGATTCGCTATTTACATGACAGAATTTGCAAGTGGAAAAACTGAACGCTTCTCTAGCGAGGAAACAGATCTGCCATGCGCGAGGTTAAAGTGTTAGCAGAGCATCTACGGGACAAAGTGTGCGCGCGTTGTGTACCCGCCTATAGGCGCACATTACTAATGCGCTCTTTAAATAACCAAAAAATATTGCGCCATTGACTTTAGACCAGGTTTCAGTTGGTCAATGGCTCAGTCAATTTCAATAGTCTTAAAATATCAACGCGCCAACAATGCACCAGAACACACCTCGTTTTCAGACCAGCACGACCATGGGCATCATGTCACCTAGTGTAGATTTTTGAACATGTCAAGGATATTTGTGAATAAACTATGTCAGTTGTGTGGTTGTGTTTTGTGTAGGAACATTTATGAATTCAATTAACTTTTGACATATCTTTAAACTGACTACAGCAGTATTCCCATAATTCAAGAACTTTTGGGCAAATTCTTTGCATTTTCAAGGATGCATGGGTGTTTTCTTTATACTACTGTTGCACTTAAAAAATGACCAGACCTGTGAAAGGAGCTCAGAAAATAACAACAAAAAATATGAAATTACTTTCAATACTGGCACCAATGTGAATTTGGTTATAACTGGACAAGAAAAAGCTTGACTGTCACAGATTTCCAGAATATGATCATTGGAGGTGGAATCGCCCACTAGTGCTATCAGCCCAGCTATTACACAACATGGAGGTGGAGAAATCCTTAAATCCTTAAAAATATCTATAGCCTTTTCAATGATTTCAGCCTTCAGATTTGCTTTTTGATTTTGAAGGAGCAAGACTAAAAAATCATGTCCGTGTCAGAATTCCATTTTTAGATCGTTTTTCGACATAAACATGCGCTAGACAGATGCGTTTGACTTAGCGCTTGTGTGTTTTGCAGCACCTCGCGCATGACACAGCGCTCTAAAAACACGTTAAAATGCGTTTATTTTGTCCTGTTCCACTGGCGCTTCCCGTTTAACCGCAAAAGCGTGTTCTTTGTGAATGGCCTCTTATACAGTATATGGACTACAAATGAAAAGTGAGGTGAGTCATGCAAGTCTCATTCGCGACCCATAAAGCTCTCCTCCTCACAGTTTATGTCACCTGTTAATTGAACCTCTTGTTTTAATGTGCTCTAAGACCCTAGTGCTCTAGCAGGTCAGGGGCAATGATGGCCAATGAGCTCTTGTCCAGTAAGGGAAAAGCCCCTGTTTACAATGCACTGCCTCTACTTTCAATAAAGGATACAGCTTAGACCTATAAAATATAAATTTTCCTGTTTAGCCCAAGACTGTTGCTGAGCAAACTTTGGAAGATGGTTCATAAAAACACACAGTAGGGCCCAATTGATATTCAACTGAAAATGCTGACTCTACTGAAATGTGAAATGATATGCAAATCTTGCATATGCACCAAAAAAAAAAAAAAAAAAAACGAATGTGAATGTGAATGTAAATTATTTTTTTCAATTTGTAAGAGATTAAAAAATAAAAATAAAATGTTAATGGGAAAAAAAATTACAATTTTGAAACTGACCCTATTTATTTTCTTGATGCATGTTAAATGTCACCTGTGCTTTTATATATATATATATATATATATATATATATATATATATATATATATATATATAAAAACTGACCTCATAATCTTTAATCAATAATGTCATAACTTGCTCTTTCTGTCATAAGACTCATATGTCATAAGATGATGCAAGTCTATGATGCATGTTCAGCCAAATATATTCAGATCTGCCTCCAGTATTCAACACTCTTTTCACAATCCAATCAACGACCCACTGATAAAATCTATTTTTTCTTCTTTGATAGCCAGAAATGTGTCACTATATCATAGAAAAGTCGTTTGCAGCTTCTGTTTCATGCCAACTTAAATGACAATAATTGTAAGAATGCTACACTAAAAACCTCTGTGTTAAAGGAGCTATATGTAGCTACGAATTTTCATGCATTAATCACTTTTTTATTGCTAATGTGTGAACAGCTTGTGACGAAAGTAAAAAAAAAAAAAAAAAAGAGGCCTTCCTCGACTTCCTAGGTTGTCAGCCTGTAGACAGATTTGTGAAAGAATTGGGACGTTTTTGTCAGGAAAAAAACATTCTGTTGCCTACTGTAATGTCGTGCAAAGAAAAGGGATTATAATTCAAACTAGTCTCACATAGCCAAATCTATATAGTCTAAAGTCTCAAATATACTTTATAATTAAACTATCATAACAGTGTGATTTTAATGACCTCTTCTGTCGACATAATGCCGTGGAATTGCAGAACTGTTGCAAACATATTCACATCTCTATGATCATATGTTTTCTTAAATGCTGCTTTCTCCCTGGTGACATTTTTATTGTGTGTTTATCTTGTTATTGAGTGGAAAGCGTGCAGCACATATTTACATATTCATCTTATAGTCACTCTCAGGACACGGTCGAGATGTTCGTTAAGAATCTATCGCTTCTTTTTCCTTCTAAGCAAAGAAAAGAAAAAAGAATTTGTCGTTAGAATATCAGGCGATTGAATCTCGTTCGGTCTCTTGCACGTTACGTGTGCACGAGCACGAGCAATAAGTTGCTGTCTGCAGTTCACTTAGCGGCCACCGGTGTCGCTAAAACAAGGGTTCTGAATTCTACATAAAGCCATTTAACTTTTACATTTCCACACCTGTAGGTCTACATGGTGAAAAATATATCAATATATATACATTTTAACAGGAAATGCATAAATGCGCGTAATACATACATTTTCCTGTTAAAGTGTAAAAAATATACTATCTGAAAGTAGAAAGCATTTAAATAATAAGAATGAATAACTAAAAGAAAGAAAAAAAAATGTGCTTTTAAATATTTTAATTTGGTGAAAAGCAGAAAAATGTATATTCCCTGAAGTGTGTGACACATCATTGATTATATCTAAAGACTAAAATGCTTTCATTTTTATGTCAGTTATGCACATCAGGGTGTTTTATGTTACATTTTATGCAGTTTAGTTTACTGCATTATTTTAGTGTGATGTGTGTTACGTTGATGACCTTTTGTCTTTAGTTGTGTCCCAAAAGACGCACTAAACACTACTATGTACTCAACCATGTAGTGTGTGAATTGCATAAGGTTACTGTCATTCATCATTGGAGTCTCCAGACTCTTTATGAGAAGTGGCTATGTGTTTATTAGTTCTGATTCAATTTGCAATTTGGTGCTCACACTGAAAACAGTCACTACAATTCTCAGCACAATGTGTGATGTCATGAGAGATGTGCAATGTCACACAAGCATGGCCATTGCCGGGGTCTATAGCACCTGCAAATAGTTTTTACACCCATCTGCAGTAACACATCCCCCAACTACTCAATAACAGAACCGCTGACGTTATCTTCAGTGATGCACTGCATGCGTGCGTGCGTGTGTGTGGCAGAGGATCAATAATCATTCTGATACTGCAATTATGCTTCCATCACTAATTAAACTGTTGTCTTTTCAGACACCCATTTAGTGAAATGGACACAGCAGACAGGAAATGACAGCATACATTTCAATATAGTAACATTATACAGGCTGTTAGTTCAATATACTGTAGAATCTCATGTTATTGCAAGAGAAACACTTTTAAGCAGACATACTTTGCATATATATATATATTTTCAGTATAACATACACAATAATAAAAAAAGTAAAATGTATTTTAATTTTTTTTATTTTTTATTTTTTAACAAATGCTTAATCTATTAGTACTGAGAGAGACTGTTTTCCAGCTAATGCAACACTGATAAATTATAAATGAGCTTCTCTGGAAAAAAATTATGCAATGCTTATTCTGATGAGCAATTATGTAGTCTTTTACTTCTCTTAAGAGAACACTGGGTGGTTTATGCTAGTGGTTTAAGAAGATATTTGTATATTGCATATTGTGCAATGGTAACAATGAGTAATGTGATCGTTCACACAGACAATGGGAAATGCTTCTTTCCTTTTAACATATAATGTGGGTCATTGACAAATAAAGCTTCAAAAAAAGGGTGTTTTAAAAAAAAAAATCTTTTTAAAACTAATGCATATTTTTGAGTCATGCACACTGTTTTTTAAACAATTTTCAGTTATTAAATAACATTAAAAAGTGTTTAAATTAATTTTTTGACTTTTTGTCAGGTAGTACAACCAAATAATTTTATGTAGTGTGGTTGTACCATCTGACATGAAAAGTGTACCAACCTACCCATACTTGAGAGCAGTTTTCACCAGTGTATGAGAGAGATCTACAAACCTTTTCTCTCTGCCACAAGGATCAGTCGGGCTCCTTTGGATGCATTGTCATCTTTACTGTTAACCTTGTCAATTCATAATAAAAGACTCATGTTTGCAGTTTTGCCACCCTCACATTTGGGAATATACAAATTGCTGGACAAAAGTTTTTCAATGATCTCAATAGCTTTAAAACTATTGATATTTATTACATTTGTTTACAGGTTTCAAAACTAAAAGGATGTCATATTATTTAGTGTTTAATTTTGTATTATTAAGACACCATTTTAATTAGTTTCTTATTGTTCAGTTCAGTAATATAAATAGGTTTAATGGAATAAAGTGATATGTCATAATTTTAAAAGGAAATAATGCACTTTGACACAAAAATGCACGTCATGTCATTGACCTACATACGTTTTAAATTGAATTAAAGTAATATTTTTACCGTAAAGCATAGGCATATACTGCCTATATAACAAACTTATTTGTCTGTAAAACATAACGATTTTATTTCTTTCCGCAAAGACGAAAATCTTCCAATGATTGTGTAGAATTAACTCAGCTTTAGAAAAAAAAATGAAAATCCGGCCACCGGTGTAAAAAAAAAAAAAAAAAAACGAGTTTCTCTGACTTACTGGTTGTTTTTTCTGCTTTAATATCCAGGGGCGGGAGATCATGATCAGGCGCGTGATGCAGCTCACCGCCGCAGACGCGCTTGCTATATAAACCCCGCGCGCACCACAACCGGATTACAACCAGCACAAGCTGTCAGAGAGAGAGAGACAGCGAGACAGACAGAGAGAGAGAGTGCTGCTGAAATCACTTGTCCAGAAGAGACTCCGAAAACAAACGCGCCATGGAGGCTGGAACGAGAGGGATGCACTGGAAACTTTTTTTACTTTTTTGTCTTTTAGCGGACGGGATGAGCCAGGACTTCGGACAGACCCAGTTCATTTGCACGTCCGTACCCAAGGATATGGACATATGCGCCGCCACACTGCAGAACAGCGTTCCCGGGGAGGACCTCAAGAGCACGGTCATGCAACTGCGAGAGACTGTGCTGCAACAGAAGGAAACGATCATGAACCAGAAGGAAACGATCAGGGAACTGACTTCCAAGCTGACGCGGTGTGAAAGTCAGAGCGCGTCCGAGCCCGGAGACGCGCGGGTCGGCGGACGACGGAAGGAAATGGGCACCAAGAACACAATGGGAGATGTGTCGAGGGGTCCCACGGACACACTGGCTCAACTCTCGCAGACTTTACAGTCACTCAAGCAGAGGCTTGAAAACCTGGAGGTAGGCTATGTTTGTTCTCTCCTGGAGCGCTTTCTTCCATCCGAGGTGGATTGTCACAACTTTATTTTAGAATAGTACACCGATTCACCACACTATAAAGCGGTGCTGAATAATGGCGCATAATCCTCTTTTAAAAGACGCATTACGCCTACTGAGACTGCTGACAGAAAACCGTAGATTAAAATGAAATAATTAAATAAATATTAAAATAACTATTCCGAATCTTTCACACCATGGCCAGTAAGATGAGTCTTGCTTACTTAACGTTTTAACGTAAACTAGCCTATTTTCTGATAATGAACATTTCATTCATGCATGATATAAAAATGTAGGGGAAAAAACTCTTAACTAAAAAAAAATGCATTATACACAGTGTGCAGTTGTTTCCGCATAATCTGGACCCTTTAAAATTACTTTTATTTGTGTAACTTAATTCATTCAGGTTGATTGATCACATTTGACTTCAGTCATTTTGATTACATGAAATACATTTACTCGATATTTCATTAGCACCAGTGCGCCTTTCTTATAAGGTTGGCGTTTTTTTGTTTGTTTTTTATGTAAACTCAAATGAAACATTTATCTCACAAACAGATATTCACATTTATATTTCATAGCAATTCAGCCGGAATAACAACTCCGTCCAGGCGAACAGCTTGAAGGATCTTCTTCAGAACAAAATCGACGACCTGGAGAAGCAGGTCCTGTCCCGTGTGAACGGTTTGGAGGAAGGGAAGCCCGGGCTGCGCAACGAGAGCGAGCAGCGCGGGCGCGTGGAGTCCACTCTCACCTCACTGCACCAGAGAATAACCGATCTAGAAAAAGGTAACCGTTCGCGTTTCTGCTCCACCTATCACATGCGTGTCGCGTAGATGTAACGGGCGCTTTCCTTACCTGCTTTCTTTTTTTTTTTCTATGAGAAAATATTCTTGAGCGAGCCAGCATGGATAATAAATTGCCGTCGTGGTGTCGCTGGTGTGTCGCAGAGAGGAGGGGGTCTACAGAGCTGCATTGCTTTGCATATCCAATTCCACCCAACCAGCTTTATAGCATGATTTACAGATTGGTACCAGAGAGTTTATGCAAGCTCATGAATTTTCATTCATGTGAATCACGTTTTCGTCAGTCATTAAAATGCATAATTTTCCACAACCTTTTACAGTCTTAAAGGCATGAAGGGAATTTTAAGGGATGTGGATTTTCATCATTTACTCGCCCTCATTCTATTCCACACAAATAAGACGATTTCTTCTGTGAAGTACAAAGAGACTTTGCAGGATGTCCAAGCTGAGCTTGTCCATCCAATCACATCACCAAGCTCCAAATATATTTTGAGCTTTAAAGGGATAGATCACCCAAAATAAAAATGACTCTATAATTTACTGACCCTCAAGCCATCCTAGGTGGATACGAGTTTCTTATTTCAGCCAAACACAGTCAGACATAGGCGTCGATGGGGGGGGGGGGCGGGGGGGACGCGTACCCAACCAGATTTCGTCATGAGTCATTTTGTACCCACCACTTTTAACTTCCGTCCATATTAATTTGACTTTTGGTTCGATTTTTTTGACCGTTTTCAGTGGTTGTGAGGAGCAATATGAGAGAGAAATTTGGTAATCATTGTCTGACCCAAAAACATTATAATATTAATTTTATTTTATTTTCCGTGTTTGCATTTATGAGGGAAAAAACAACGTGTCAGTTTACGGTTACGGACGTGAGCGCTCTGAAAGCGGCACTAAAAGACTGCTTTAAAACTTTCACAGAGACCTCAAACAGAACAGCTGCCTTTCTTTAAAGTGAATTTTGTTTTGTATTAATTATATCTTAATTTTAATCAATGTTTCATGAACCAATTGCCTGGATTTAATATAAGAAGTAAATATAGCAGAATCACGACATGGATACGCCGGCGAGTGAACTGGAGTTCGTCTCATAAATGAACCGAAACTCAGCGTATAATGCACATTCACATTCACAGCTATTTAGACACATTTAGACGCATTCATAATCATTACTTTTACCGGTTCTTTGTGGCAAGCTTTATGCGTGCGGTCGTGCGCTTGAGTGCGGCTATATTACGTATAAGCTCATTATCCTGTAGGCTATAAGTAATTAAATGAATATAATGGGGCGATTTGTCCACGAATGACTTAAACGAACAACTAGCCTACTAGTCGACTAGAAAAAAAAACTTTTAGTTGGAGGAAGCCCTTATTCCACATATTTTCGAACCAGCTAGGCAACAGGACATCTGTGTTGAGCGAGGGACCCTGCGGAATATTATGAGTGAGCGGAGCGGAATATTCAGAAATGCGCTCTCCACTCACGAGCTCTGATCGGAACAAACCCGAACCTCACACTGTCTGCTGAACTTGCGCAGAAACATCAAAATATAACCAGCTTTTTTAAATGTTTTTTAAAACTAAACACTATTTTAGCTCAAATTATGAGCTTATTGGCGATTTTTTTTTATATAATTATTGACAAAATTAGAATATAGCCTAGTAGCCTTAAACTTTTTTTTTTTTTTTTTTTTTTTAAGTTTTGGGTGGGCCTGTTGAAAAGTGGGGCCGTGCCTGAGCTACAGGACATCGTCTTTCAAAACATAACCTGCGCGAAAGAGAGGAAAAAAATGAATGCGTCATTGTACCCAGCACTTCTGAAAATGCACTTCCGAATGCGTCTCTGTCCCCAGCACATTTCAAACCAAACTGACGCCCATGCAGTCAGAGTTATAGTAAAAAAATATCCTGGCTCTTCCAAGCTTTATAATGGGAGTGAATGGGGCTCAAGACTTTGAAGCCCAAAAAAGCACATCCATCCATCATAAAAGTGTGAGCTCTGACCCGACGCATGACGTAGGATGTAGGGGCAGCGTAAGCTTAGGTGAGAGTAAACGTCTCTCGTGGTTCGAACAACAAACTCAAGCTTCTCCCATATTTCTCTTGAAAAAATTGTCGTTTTAGACTTCTAATTCTTGACCGGTGTTTTGTTTTACTCTATCCTCTGCGCTTCCGCGTTTGTCAATACGTCATGCGTTGGGTCAGAGGTCAATCTTCCACCGGAACTAGACTCACGTACGGCCGTTACCGGATGCCAGCGATTACAGTTTATAAAGTTATAAATAGGGATATTTTTCTTACAAAACTGCATTGCTTCACTTCAATTAACCTTTACTAGGCCTTCAAAGGCCTTGATTAACCCCTTGCAGCCATCTGGATAACTTTTATGATATATGGATGCACTTTTTGGGGCTTCAAAATCTAAGGTACCCTTCACTCCCATTATAAAGCTTGGAAGAGCCAGGACTTTTTTAAAATATATTTAAATATAACTCTGATTGTGTTTGTCTGAAAGAAGAAAGTCATATACACCTAGGATGGCTTGAGGGTGAGTAAATCTTTGGATCATTTTTGGGGGAACTAACCCTTTAATGACTAATTGATCAAATCAATAAAATTGTTACTGAAAATAACCAAGAACAAATAGCATAAATGATTAGTCACGTTTTTTCACTGTGCACACAGAACCTCATCCACCCTCATATGAGGAGTATATAATGCACTCAGTGGCAGCGGTCAGAGCGAGCTGTAATAGAAAAGTGCAGGACACAAGTGGCCAAAAACCCTGAGAGCACTTAAGCCTATATGAGGTGCTTCAGAGAAGTGAATGAGCATCTAGTTTCATGTTGCCTGTCAGCTTGTGTCAGATTTCTTGTGCCGCTTAATGGTCTATACAAGGGGTTTGCCCTAGCCTGGTACATAAATCACATTTTACGGTTATTCGTATCTGCAAAATGTTATAAATTCAGGACAGAAAGGGATAAATCATTGTGACTATATATTCATGTTGATAAATAATTGTGTTTGAATGTTACATTTAGGTAACTATATTTTATAAGAACAGTACCAGTAGTGGGATCACATTCTTACATTTATAGAGTAAATGGCAGTAATTTGTTACTTCTACTCATGTTCAAAAAAGTTAATTTGTACATTGTTTGGATGAAAAGATTGAGCAGGATATGGAATAAAATAACAGATTCATTGATTAGAAATCATGTTTAATATGTCTTGATGTAAGAGGTACAGCGACTGGCAAGAATTTCAGCTTGTAGGAATAACAACTTGCAGTCTAGCGATTGTATGGCTTGTTTAAGACTTAAGGAGCAGCGCGTTTAACACATTTGTTTATGTTCTATGGAGGAAAGAATATTGTATGGGTTTGGAACAACTTGGGAGTGAGTAAATTATATGACAGAATGTAGTTTTTGGGTGAACTATTCCTCTGCCTGAGACCAGAAATGCTGCCAACCATTGATTGCAGCTTTTTCTCCTTGTTACCTGTAGCGCGAATCAAACACAAGGGTAGAAATAAATAAGACGAGGGAGACTCCCAGGTGGGAGGACAGAACTAGTGTGCTTTTCTTTCCCCAGGCGAAAAGAAACAAATAAATCAATAGATGTTTTTGGTTATTATTATTTATTAGAAGTATACTTTAAACACACCTTGTTTTTTTGCTTTTATTATATTTTCTTTATATGATTAAATTAATAGACGGCAATGAATAGTTGATTAGAATTATGTATAGAGACTTTGTATGCATTTAGCCGAGTTTCCACCGCAGGAACTTTCCCCAGGAACTAGGGACTTTGGGGTTTCCACCGCAGGAACCAGGGTCCAAATGAAGTTCCGGGTAAAAATCACCCTCAGAAAGTCCCTGCTGGCGAGGTAGTACTTTCTCAAAGTTCAGGAACTTTCGGGGTGTGACTTGGGCGCTGAACATGCTGATTGGTTGAGCTCATGCCACATTTTGATTGGTTGACTCCATGCTGCATTTTTTTTTCAACCACCGTTGCAAAAAGTTTAAAAAGTACGACCGATGGACCAACAACGAAGTTCAGGCTTTATTAAACTTAAATTCAGAGGATGAAATACAGCGGGAACTGGAAAGTAGTGCACAGTATCTTGCATAATCTTCATGGTACTTTAGACCACGATGGAAACTAAGACAGCAACAGGTCTGGGGAAAAAAGTTCCTGGGACAATTTGTTCCGGGTAATTTCGGTGGAAACGCGGCTGTACACAGTTATTTTGAGAGATTGTCTCGTTTTAGTGCTATACAGCTATGGTAAGATTGTTTGAGGATTGATTTTTGTATTTATTTATTTCTTAAATGACAGGTCAAAAGGACAACAGACCACTGGATAAATTTCAGCTGACGTTCCCTCTGAGGACCAACTACATGTATGCTAAAGTCAAGAAGAGTCTGCCGGAGATGTACGCCTTCACAGTGTGCATGTGGCTCAAGTCCAACGCCTCTCCAGGAGTGGGGACGCCTTTCTCTTACGCAGTCCCTGGACAGGCCAATGAACTGGTTCTTATTGAGTGGGGAAACAACCCTATGGAATTGCTCATCAATGACAAGGTACATTCCCACTCTATCAGCATTGGGATGGATGGATGGATGGATGGATGGATGGATGGATGGATGGATGGATGGATGGATGGATGGATGGATGGATGGATGGATGGATGGATGGATGGAGTTACAAACTTAAAGCAGGCAGTCTGCATCAAAATGAACGTGATGTCTAGGTTTCATCTGGTTTTTGCCCTCTTTTGATGTAGGTTGCTAAGCTACCTTTCCTGATCAACGATGGGAAATGGCATCACATTTGTATCACATGGACCACTCGAGATGGAGTGTGGGAAGCTTATCAGGATGGTGTAATGAGGGGAAATGGGGACAGTCTGGCCCCTTATCATCCAATCAAACCACAAGGGGTATTGATTCTGGGACAAGAGCAGGTATGCGTCCTCTGTTTGAATTCACTCATCAATACAGAAAAGTGTGGTAGCTCAAGGTGTTACACAAAGATGATTTAATGATGAGCGAAGAATACACAATGGCTCTGTTCCAAAACACAGCGAGCTGCCTACGTAGCTGCATTTTAAGGCATCGCAGGCTTTCTCCCATGCAGAGGCTCCTCCAAACGGCAACTGCCTTGTAAAACACCTCGTTTTTTTGCCAAATTGAAAGGCAGCTTTGCATGTATTCTTCTCAGATAAGACAATCCAATCATTTATTGAAGCAAGCAATAAATTGAAAACTTTCAACAGTCTTAAAAAGATATATTTGAAAATACATACATAAACAATATTTAATGCTTTGTATTTGTATGGTATTAGTGGATCAAATACTAGCTTAGAAATATTTAGTGCTAAACTCTATTGTGAGTTTGTGTAAGGGGCACAATTTCAATAACATTACAATGCATGTAAATGTTTACTTAGGAAGTTACATTTTATTTAGGATGCTGCCTGGTCACATTTGCAAAAAATAGCCAGATTTTCTATGGTCAACAGTTTAGTATGACTCACAGATCACTTTTAAACCAAGCAGCTCGTCTAATCCTTATGACCAACTTGAACCCGTTGCAAAATCTGTCTCCCATGGATATTAAAATGACTAGATTTCGCTTACGAGAAGCCGGCGAACAACTGTAAATGTGAATGCACCTCTAGAGGGCTTTTGACACTTGAACTAGTTAACCCTGCGTCATTTTAAACTGTGTTATCTTGATTTACGTTTCACATTGCTCATAATTTACCTGGGGTTAACAATTAATCCTGGGTATTCATAAAATGCTGTTTTACACGGTACATTCCTAAACCCTGGGTTAACGTCATATTTGCATATTTGCGGTGTCAGTGTCACTGATTGGATGAATACCGCATGTGATATGCTTACATAAGGGCTCTACACTGGCATTGCGCATCCTCATATTATATATTGCCGACTGTACTATTAAGTTTATCCTGAATGGACGTTTTGAAATATAAAGGTAAGATTGAAACAGTCTCTTCTTCACTCCAATTGTCACGTCTTCTGTCACCATTTCACATTTTTCCCCCTCAAATGCTGAAACTACTTTTTATACAGTGCACTGTGTTTGAATGACTGACCAAAGCACGTGAATATGAGGCACACTATTGGTTGTCGGTTGTTGAGCATCTAGACATAACATTCTAACACCGCTTTGTTTCACACTGTACAAGTTTGGCACTGCAATGCATTTCATAACCCTGGGTAAAAAAAACAGTGCTAATCCCGCTTCTAAATTTCAAGTGTGAAACGCTCCTTTATCCGGGGTTAAAGGCAGGGTTTAGAATAACGATAACCCGGGGTTAAAGGGGCAGTATGTAGTATTGACAGCTAGTGGTTGAAATGAGTACTGCAGTCCAAATAAAAAAATATTGGAGAGAGTTCTTTACCCCGCCCCCTCCTCGTCAATGCTCATGCGGGTTGCCAGATTGGAGACATGCAACGGGAGCAAGCGCAACTAACAATGGAAGGTAAGGAGACTTAAGGTAGTCAATTTTAACGGTATATGCGCCATTATTAACCGCCCCCAAAACAGCATGCCTTAAACCAGATGCTAATTTGCGCAGCTCTTGGTAGATTGCATTGGTCATTATGGAAATGATCCTGTTGCCTCTATGTTCTTTAATTTGCACGTCGTCAGTAGATCATGCACAGAACTTTCCACTCCCGTCTGCGCTTTTTTGGAATTTTGCTGATTTCCCGTTTATTAAATCTGGCCCTTAATCTGGAAGTTGATGAGTTGATTTATCTGTGTTTTAATATGCTCCCATTCATAGAGATTTTTAGATGGATGCCGAGGCTTTTTAGGTCGGGTAGAATCTGCGATCTTTGACCCAGTTCGTTTGCTGGCTTCCATGGCTGCAATACGCTGTGTTTTCAACAAACTGGCAACCCGGGGTGTCGAAATATTATTGGGACATTCCGACACGGAATACACATTTCAAAGTAGAATAACTGCCGGTTGCATTGTTCTTATGTGAACTTAGCATGTTTTCTAAATATCTGCATATTATATTATTTTTATTATTATATTATTTTTAACATATTATGGTATTTTTATGATTAAGTACAGTCAAATAATTACATACAGCACCTTTAAGCACAGTGTGAAAAGCCCTTCGAGGTCAACACACTATGTTTAGTAACAGAGCCAATTATACGAAGTTATAATTGTAAACAGTCAGTTCTAAAATACACTATAGCACAACCAATAGACAAAAAGGTTTTGGCTCATTTTAAATGGAGAGACCTTCAAAGACGACTGTAGGGATGAAACGCATTTATGAATCATTTATGTTCAGATTAGCTTCAAAGGTTAACGGGGACTAATCTTATGTCTTTGAAGGCATTCAACGTTTATTTTATCTGCATCTCAAATAAATGTTATCTACCTGCAGGACACTCTCGGTGGAGGGTTTGATGCTACTCAAGCGTTTGTCGGTGACATGGCCAATTTCAACATTTGGGACCGAAAGCTGTCCGTGGGAGAGATTTATAACTTGGCCACATGCAGCAGCAAAGCACTAGTGGGGAACGTCTTCTCTTGGTTGGAAACCAGCATTGAGATCTACGGAGGGGCTTCGAAATGGACATTTGAGGCCTGCCGCCAACTGAACTAAAGAGCACAGACATCTCCCAGCCAATGGGAGATATGAGTTACCAGGTGTCTGTTACCAAATCATTCATCTTTAAAGCACATTTTCAATCAAGGCCGAACATGGACATCAATATCAACTGGAATTTTCTAGATATTTCTATATATCTTGTCTCTTAACACTTCTCAGTCCTAAAAACGATCACGTCTTTGTCATTTATTTTTGGATCTGGAAGGCAAAAGCTGGTGTTGGTGATAATTCAGAGTTTTAGCTTGAAGGCACCGTGGTTCTGCTTTGGGCAAGCAACGCCTTACTGGAAAACTACTTAACGTGATACGGCTCAGACTTCCATCTTAACAGCCTGGATCATTTGACCGCTCCCTTCGTACAGGAAGCCATGTAGTCATGCAGTAGATTTCTGAACCACTTAGGTTACTGTTCTCCATCAGGATTATTAGATAGATCTATCCACTGCCTGGGATACTCACTGTGAACTTCAGATGTAGAATGTAAAACAAGCAAAGCTGAGTGTGTTATTCTTTTTTCACACGCTTCTGTTCTGTCTTATCACCTCCTGCTTGAAGCATTTTATTTATTTATTTATTTTTATGGTGTGTCTGTGTATGTGTGTGTGGGTTTGTAAAAAATAACTTGATAATTGCCAACACATTTCAAGCCTGGGTGCCTTGGGCTGTTGAAAAAAAAAAATCAACACATTTGTCATTATTTGCAGTGTACTTCTATTTATCTCTTTCTTTCCTTGTGTAACTACTGATACTTTATGTTGATTACAACTTGTCACAATTGAAATGGTCAGGCTGGTAATTCAAAGTTGTTTAAATCGTGGCGTGCTCGGCAGGTGTTTGTATTTTTCAAGGAATGTTACGTGTAAAGAAAACAGCATGAACATCTAAATGCTGCAACAGCATCAATGAAAAACTGCTTTTATTAGCTCATTTTGGGTTGAGATTTTATACTGTATTGTTATATGCTAAAAGCATGGCAGCACTGAAAGATGAAAAAGGTCTAAGTTTTGTAATAAAATTGTTATACAAAAAATAGCACGCGTGTTAGTGCCTAAATGATTGATTTGCAATAAACAAATGCCATGAACTACTGGGAAAAATACATTCAAAAGTAGTCAGTATTTGAATAAATAAATACTTCAGCAAGGATAAATGATCAAAGTGTCATTATAAAGACATTTATAATGTAATAAAAATGTCTAATTTAATTAAATGCTGTTCTTTTGAACGTTCTACTCAAGAATCTTCTAATCGATGAATCCTGAAAAAGAAAATCATGGTTTCCACAAAAATATGAAGCACTACTGTTTTCAACATTGATAATAATCAGAAAATCTCTTAAGCACCAAATCATCATATTACAATGATTTTTGAAGGATCAAGTGACACTGAAGACTGGAGTAATGATGCTGAAAATTCAGTTTTGCATACCGTTACATATTAAAAACATTAGCAAAAAAGTCATTTTAAATTGTAATTATATTTCACAATATTACTGTTTTTACTGTATTTTTATTCAAATATATGCAACCTTGGAAAATAGATTTTCTTTAAAAACATTCAAATATATTACCGACCCCACACTTTTGAACTGTAGATTTTATACCAGTAGCCTCACATAGCTAGACTTTTAAATATTGGCATAATCCCTGGTCCACTTGACCAGTTTGTTCTGGTCAAGAACCGCTCAATTAGAAAGAAAAGACCATCTTACCAACATGTAAAGCATACGTGTACTACAATAGTACACTGCTGCAGAATAAACTCGTTCAAAATATGGTGTGCCATGAATAAAGCAATTATCGGGGCCAAGCACAAAGAACATGCCATGCCAACATGGTTGGGAGCATCAGACCAACTGCAACAATAAGCAATTATTAAAGACATATTAAGACCATTTTAGGAAAATTGGCTGGAAAATCATAAGTACAATCATTAGTAATTTGATTTAATTCATCACTTTTGACCAATAGGTGGTGCTATGACCAAAGTGATGTGTTGTGGTCAGAGTAAGGTGACAATGACACATGCAAAGTTTGGTGTCAATGTGTCAAAGCATTGCAAAGATACAGCCTCAGAGTCATTTTGGCATCATGCCTCAACTTTGTTGCTGCAGTATCCGAAAACAGTTTCGTCCATTGACTTTTTGTCGGCAATGTCTGAAGATGACCTGACTCGAATGTGATTCGAAAAAAGAACTTTTTAAAGAAAATCAAAATGGCGGACAGGAAGTTAGGCCGACTATGGCAAAATTGGTTATGTTCTCCGCATGACCCAAGGAATCTATTAAGACCAATTTCATTACAATAGGCTAATTTAATCAAAAGTTATTATCATTTATGTAAATTTCATTATAACTTTTTGAGTACTGTCGGGGCTTAGTCCTGAAGACACATATCGAGTTTTGTAACAATATGCCAATGCGTTTGTCATATCGAGTTTTGTAACAATATGCCAATGCATTTGTAAAATATATCATTTTACGAAAAAAATTCTAATTGGCCAATATGGGAAAATTGGGTATCGTTCGACTCGGCATGCTGCACCAAATCTAAACAGACTGTTCAGAAGTTATAAGCAAAAAAACTTCTTATTCCCTGACCACTAGGTGGCACTGCGCCGAAACTGTGCAGGTAACCTCAGGTCATGGTTGTCATAACACACACCAAGTTTGGTCAGAATACACTAAAGTGTTACAAACATATAGCCTCGCGTTCATTTTGGTACGCTCTTCAGCAAATTCGCTCGCACGTTATTCGAGAACAATTTGACAAATCAATCTGAATTTCATAACTTTTTGGTGGCATGGTCTGACGATGATCTGGTTACATTTTTGTTAAAATCTGGTATTTCTAATAAGTTTTTGGTATGCCTAATAAGAGCTTGATTAGCTGGTTTTGGGTTTTGAGCTGAACTCTGCAGGACACTGGCCCTTCATAAGCAGGGTTGGACACCCCTGCTTTAGGCAGCACACAATTTAGTGGAAAAGTGTAAACAAAAATAAGTACTTATTATTTCACAGAGAGGAAACAAAGGTGAATATACAGTATACAGTATCATATTAACTTGGTACCATTTAAAGATTTTTTTTTTTTTTCTCTTTAAAGAGTATCTTGACAAACTGATAAAAGCTTTGCACAACTCCTAGAAGTTGAATGGCAGACAATCTGATGTGATCTTCATACATGCTCATTTTGTGTGCTAAATATCTAATTGACAGTCAGTGAAGGCACTGTGTGCGGTCTGTGGGAGTTGTCTCTGAGGATAGGAGACTATTTTACAAGTAACATTTGATTTGCTAGAATTTTCTTCTACATTTGTCCAGCAAATCGGACTGAATGCAATCGCTTCTGGCTACACAAGCTTGATATTATTCATTGTTCGATTGTGAAATGTGTCAGAACACAATTCATAATACAATGCAATAAGCACTGCAACTGATTTACCATAAATGTACCAACCAACTGGGAAAAGGCTGTTTTTTTAAAAGTGGATATGTTTTGACTCTATTGCAGACTTTTCACTTAAATACTGCAGACTATTAGCTTAAACTGGCAGAATGCAGAATGCTCAAAACTGCTCAGAACTGCAGAATGCTCAAAAATTGTGTCCAAAATATGTGAATTTAACTCAAAATCCTATAGCAACACAATAGTAATGAGAACATGGCTGATCTCTTTATAATGGCTTTCTCTCAGAACATAACTATACAAGCATTCCAATACACAGATATTTTCATATTTTTGACAGAAACAGATTAGGACTATCAGGGACAGTTTTGTAAATGTTTTAGCATACCTGAAACCCAATCTTCTGTTCAACAAAGAAGGTTCATTTTCATTCCTTAGATTGCAACACACTGTCATTCCAAGTTCAATTTCGGTGTCATGTATTTATTCATTTCAAAATTAAGGTACTTCCATGTATACGATTGCCAAGTAACTGAAGATTTCACACAAAGGTGTCCACAACTGCTTTGAGAAAAGATGGCAAATTCTAACAAAGACCAAGAACTGCTCAAGCTGACACACACAGCAGAGTAAAAGACATTCAGCTGCTAGGTTTAGAGGAAAGGTTTAAAAAGCTGAAACTGAAAAATAAAAAGTGAAGATAAACGAGCTGGATGGTGGGTGACTGACAAGAGTATTACGGACAGATGAGTTTGAGGGGTTTCGGCCAAGGAAGAGAGGACATGTGAAACATAGGGCAAATGAATCGATGCTTGATGCCTTCTGTCAAGCATGAATGAAGTGCCTTGGGGCTGGTGAGCTGGGAGATTGATACAGAGTGCAAGGAACACGAAATGTTACCTTTCTATTTCACAACGCCATGTCGTTCCCTGTGGTCAGCACTTGATTGGTTCCAGTTTCATCATGCTGCAAGTACAAAGATTCAAAGCATATTTCAGAGCTATGCAAAACTATTTGGGGAAGAAACAGAGATTCAGAGTACTGTCTTTGGACTAGCATGCATTATCGCCAGATTTAAAACCTACTGAGCTCCTGTGGGACAAGCTTTAGTGTAAGGTCAGAGAAAAATGCCCTACAAGCCAGTCACACCTCTGGGAAGTGCTGCAAAATGTGTGGGTTGAAATCTTCCCTGAATATATTTAAAACCTCACGGCTAGAACGTTTCTGCAAAGCTGTATGCATGGCTGCAATAGAAATGTATCAATGCACAGACTATAGTTTATATACTACTATAATCTTGCTAAATAACAGTACCACATTCTGTCTGAACACAAACGTTTAGATCATTCCAAACTTTTAAATGCTAAGTGTGTATTATCTCGCTCTAAATAACATCCAGCAGAGCCATTACTGGACATATTGTATTTCCTGGACATCCTGAAATATACACCCATCCCCCAACATACACATCTTCCAGCTTCCCTCCTATTCACAAGTGTATTGCCAGGATAGATGTATCTCACCCTTGAGACGCCCTCAGACCAGATCACTGCTGCCCTTTGTGTTGGACCTGGTGCTGAAATCTATTCATAGCAGGCTAAACGGATCCAAGCTTTCAGCTACTGGCACATCCAATCCAATCTCACAGGAAAACTTAAATGTTTTACAAGGTGGCGATTTTGAATGAATTCATACAAAAAAACATACATTTTTTAGAACACAAACATAACCATCAATGGGGCGTAAGCAGTGCAAATTCATATGAATTAGCCCTCAATTTGCCAAAACATAAATAGAATTTACCTGATTGGTTCCTGCCGTATCAGTAACCAATGAGCTCGCTGCTCAACCTTCAAATACTTGGGTAGCTTTTTCCTTAGCAGTGCAGCACGCTTTCAGAAACCCTCCACCTTCCCCAGCTCCACCTGTATAGATCTGCTACGGGTAATTCATGTACGCTATATTGTACAGCAGTAGCATGTCTTACTTGCTCACAGCAGCGTGTGGTGTATGGCAGCAGCAGCGTAGCAGATCTATTCTGCCAAGACCAAACATACAACATTGTCATACCCATTACCATGCCAATCACTCCGAGAGTTGTCATGACAGAAATATTTTTGAGTTAAACTGAATATTAAATGAGATTAAAAGAAAATGGAGAACAGGGCTTGATTTTATTGCTTATCCTCACCAGCTCACAGCAGACTGATGGTTGGAGGTGGTTAAGGATGTTCAGACCAAGCTGACAAAATGACGTCATAAGAGAACGGCATTCCAGAGGGGAATCACATTTTCAGATTCTGTCTAAAGATTACAAAGATAAACATTTTTGATTAATTTTGGATTAAAAAATAAATAAATAAATGAATTATTAAAATACAGTGCCGAATAGCCAAATTCCTTGTGAAGAACTATACTACCCTATTTATGTAGTGCACATAATTACTGCCTTGCAGAGCATTCCAGATTGGTCACTAATGAGTTTCTACGCTCTCTTCAAAGACGCTACTCACTAGGTTATGGGTAAAAGCTTATATTTTCTCCAAACCCTTGCAGTTTCTATCTCCTCTGCTAGTGGGTGGATTGTTATGAGTCTGCAGTGGATGCTACAAGCTGGAGGCAACGTGCAGAACAGAAGTGAGTGAGTATCCTAGTATAGCACATTTTGGAGCAGATCCACAAGTTTCACCAGCATATGAAGCATCCAACCCCGGCATGCAGCCATGCAGCTAACAAACTCAAATGCCCCAAAATACATCCGTGCATGCTTGCCAGATCAACAGCTGCTTGTTAAGGCATGCATGGAAAACCAGCTTCATGACTGCTAATTCTAAATCGTGCATATTAAAGAGGCCCTTCCCAGAAAAGCATGCCCGTTTTTTTCCTGGCTGACCTATGGGCCTGTACAGTCTGTGCAAAGGCTGGTTGAACTATGATGGGATATAAATTTCCATCTCCTTTCTGCCAACACAGCACCTGATTAGAATGCATAATGACCGCCGTATATCCTGGTTGCTTTTCCAGTGGTGACCCATAAAAAATGCATGATCAGTATAAGTAAACACCAACATCTTAAAGTGGGCCAGTAGAATAAGGGGGCAAATGGAGGAAACTGACGAGGTTTTTATTGACATTGAGCCTGATCCATATAGAGTAGTGGTTCTCAACGGGGGCATTCAGAGAACAACGGGGGTTGGAAGCAAGATTTTTGAAAGGGGGGCATTCAGGTGTTCATGGGGGGGCGTTCACGAGTTTACACCAAAGATCCAGACAAGACAAGATTAATCATAATAGAAAAAAATTACCTAGAACATTCTAAAATCTGCCAGTTTAATGCGACATGCAAGCTATGTATCGTTTCTTTTGCAACGACTCTATTATTTTTCCAGTCATAGACCAACAATCCAGCGCTGACTAGAATCAAGCAGTGGAGGAATGGAAAGTTGACAAGCCATTACTTAAAGGGATACTTCACCTCTGGAAAGATGAATGTGTATTTAAAATAGGTCATTTATGTAGAAGAAATGTGAAATTATTTTTGAATTTGGAGCTTTCTAGCCAGAAAATGTATTTTTGGCTTATGTGGATGAAAGACAACAACTCCCAGAATGCACTTGCTTCACTGCCCTAGGAGGCCACTCCCAAGCCACGCCTACCGGTAAGTGAGGGCAGTTGACAACAACAAAGCTAAGCTACTAGTGAGTCTCCGTGATGAGTTTGCCCGGAATTTCGAGATCGCCGAAAATGTCCGGGATTCGGCTTTTGCGTTCTACAGTCGCCATTCATTATGTTTACTGTGGCGAGCAGGACGAGGCTGAGGGGCACGAGAGAACGGCGCGAGGCCGGTGGTGTGATTACTGAGACCAGTGACACACCAGTCTCGCATCTCTCACGGAGGAGCGGGAATTTTCTTAGCAATGTTAAAACGCACATCAACCGATCACTTGTTTAGCGTTCATGTAAACACTACATTCAGATTCACCAATCGGAATTAATTCAGTTAGATTGAAACAAAAGGTGTGCATGTAGCATGTGACATGTCCGGGAAAAAGAGGATGGTAACCCTTACTACTCAGCTTTCTCCTACTACCCAGCTTTCTCCACAGAACAAGAGCCTGTTAACTTAGCTTCCAAAGAAAGACGGCTGAACTATGTGTACATTCTGTGAATGAGATCCCACCCTCTATGGGCGGGTTGAAAACATGCGGGACAGCTCCTCCTACTGGCTGTAGTCTTTAGCCTCTGGCCAAAAAATCTTTTTTCCAGACAAAAAATACATAAATCTCTCCAGGGGGATATGAGGGTGGAAAGCACGGTAATTCGAAAATACTACAGGTTTTCTACTAATACAAAGCTTAATGCTAAATCCTGAAGTATCCCTTTAAGAACCACTTATACATTTTCAAATAATTTATATAAATCATGTTCCCATTCACTTTGAATTTTAAAATTAATTAAACTGAATTCTATTTATAAGGTAAAACTTTTTCATTTTTAGGCATTAACTAATGCCAATGCCTAATGCCAAAATGTTTTCTTTGTTCACCAAGTAATTTACTGGTCAGGCATTATTGTTAACTCGCAAGACTATTAGGAGAAAATGACAATTTGATGGATAATTTAAATATATTCTGTAATCATATTTTGGTAATGTATTAATTCCGCCGTCACATCTGAGGATACTATTGTACTGTTGAATACTACATGAATACTATTGTACTGTTTATTATTTCGAATGATTATATTGAGTCTGAAAATACAGACCCACCTATAGCACACATTATCTTATAAATATAAATAAACATTTTAGTAGAATAATAAGCAATAAAACAACTAATTCAAATTCAGACAAAAAATATTCATGGAGATAAGAGAACAATTGAACTGTAAAATAATACTCTTTACAGGTGTCTGAGGCTCTTACCGATGACCTCCTCCTAGTTTACACTGACCACCTGAGGATGGTTAAGGCTGACATGGAGATCCGCTTCAGGGACCTCCTTAACCTTGATGTTCCCAGTTGGGTTGTGCAGACCTTTCAAACGGATGTGATCGAATGCGAGCCCACTATTCAGGAGCATCTTGTCGACATCCAGTGCAACGACGAAGCCCAGGCTATTTTTCGCACCTCTGGCTGGTGCAGCATGTGGGTCAAATATGCCCAGTGGTATCCGGCTCTCTGGCAAAAGATCAGGCTGCCGATTCTTGCTTTTCCAACAACATATCTCGATATCTCGTTGAGCAGGAATTCAGCCAGGTCATCCACATGCAGTACAACAAGTACCGCAATCGCTTGGACTTACATGCCTCAGGGCAGGCACACTACGGCTGAAACTATCTCTGCAAATCGCAGAAAAACATCAAGCACAGGGCTCACACTGATTTTCAAATCAATTTTGAAAGTTTGAATTCGAAAGTTCAAATATTCAGCTTTTTCCCTGTTAATGTTCTCCGCTGAAAATTGTTTATAAGAATGCTTCTTTTTTTGCTGACTGGCTGTTCACGGCACAGCTGCTGTTAATTGCTGTAACTGTTGCATTTCGTTTACACTGATATGCTAATTTCTACTTCTGGGAATAATATTCCCTCTGTTCAGTCAAATCAAATCTGTTATTTGGCTTTTAGTGACATGCTTTTTAATTATATGTCACTGATTCTTGAGAGTCAGGACAAAACATGTCCCACATAGAAAAGTCTAATTTATAGCAAAAATTAAGAAATTCATCATGATACATACTTACAAAGTTAAATCTAAAGGAATTGTATATACCTATCTGATTTTTACAATAAACTTTTTTATCTTTTTGGGGAAAATTTGTTTAAATGTATGGTCTGTGGTTAGAAGGTCCATGTTATTGCACTTGTCCTCAGCAAGAGGTCACAATATTAACCATCCCAAAAAACTTTAAAAAAAACTCTACAATTGTGAAAACATATATATCAAATAAAAAATAAGGGGTATAAATATAAAAAACAATGCATGAAGTGAACATCAAACAATATTTTCCATAAAAATCTGCCTATTAAAGTTGTGTCCTCAGTTTCTGTCAACTCCATCAGATTTGTTCATAAAGCTCTTTAAATCAGGAAATAGCATGGTCAGCTATATCCCTGAGGACCCCTTTTCATCTCCCTGCCTGTGGTGAATGCAGCACTACCACACATGCTCTGGTATGTTTTACATTTTTTTATATTTTAGACAAACAATGTCAATATTCCTATGGTCACAGCTGCACCATGTCAATACAATCTTTCTGTTAAGATACTTTTTTTTAAACCATAGTGGATTGAATTTAAGCATTTTAGTGAGGTTATTAGGACAGCTAGCAACTGAGGAAAAACTACCTAGCTGCAGTGTACAATACAGATTTTGGCAGGAAAATACATGCCCTTACATCAACTCCGTCAGACGTCAACTCCGTCAGGTTCTATGTCTGACGGAGTTGACCTGTAAGCTGACGGAGTTGACAAATCCACCAATAACCTCTTAATGTGCGAATATAATATTAGTGAAGGGTTAAACTGTTATTTCAGGGTTTTATTTACACATAAATGCTCATACATAGCATGCATTACATTATTTAACCATACGCATCTGACTTGTAGATAATGGGCAGGCAGTGGTCTGCTTATTATTGTGTAACGTGTAACTTTGCCAGCACTTCAATATAGTAATAGTATAATAGTAATAGTTCAATATAGTTCAATATCAGAGTAACTAAACACTATTACAATATACTTCAGAACTTTAGATTCTTGTTGGATTTGAAGAATTAAAATTGTATACTTTTTAGTGTGTCTGACAGAGTTGACACAAATCCAGTTCTGAAGGGAAACATGTTTATTTGTTAAAAATGTGTTTTTATTTATAACCTGTTCCTTTACATGGTTAAATAGCTAAGACCTTTCTCTGCAGAAACATATAACTCTAATTGATATAGTGTGTGTTTAAAAAAAAAGTTTTTTAAAACGTGTTTTGTCCCGACTCTCAAGAATCAGTGATATGAAAGCTGCAGTCCGTAACTTTTGGCGCTCTAGCGGTAAATAAACAAAACTGCAGGCGTCTTGGTACTGTGCAGGTACTGTGCTACTCCGCAGCAGTGCCGAGTGCCGACTCCCGACTCGAACCAGTCAGGGGCCGTTCACATATCGCGTTTCATGCACGTGCAAATTCGTTATTCATAATAGAAGCAACGTGGTCGGTTGAAAACATCTCAACTTTTCAGAATGGCAAGAGCACAGCAGGTCATTTGACAAAAACAACCGATCAGCTTCGGTTTTTCCGTAATAAGGGACCTGGATAATGGATAGGGGGTGCTGGCCCAAAAAAGGTTGAGAACCACTGATATAGAGACATCCCCACAGATGACCTTTCTGGGTCAAGAGTGATAATGAAGGGAATGGATGATATTTCAGGCAACAAAAAAAACAAAAAAAACTTTGAACGTGGGAGGACAATGCATCTAAATTTATTAGGAGAGTGAGAGTATATCAATATGTCATGATGCATCATCTGCTTCTTGATGAACCCTTTTCATCCCCAGCTTTATCAGTGTCCTGATTGCCCATGAGAACAGCTTGAGAGAAGCAGTGAATTTCCCAGAGGAACCACAGAAAGGTTATTCTAAATCGTTTCTATTCCCCATAAATCGTTACAGATGATTTAGTCATATAATCTGAACCCAGTACACCTGAGTGAATTTGATTGTGGCAGCTGCATGAAAGCTGGTTTACTGCAATTCAGGCAAAATACTTTTATTTATACTGAGATGTTTCTGGTCTTCTGTATGATGATTCTACTTATAGAAGATGGTGATGGTTTCAGTGGTAAGATTGAGAAACCATTTCTGATCGACTGAATCTCATCACATTTTCATTGGTTACTTCAAGGGTTGGATGGTCTAGGTTTTAATGTCTAAAGTGAAAAAGACTGGCACAAAATCAATTTCAATTGATGGAAGTTTGAGAAAGAGCTATTGTTTTCTAATTTTGTCAAATGATGTGTGCCCTTGTGGTAGGGCTGGGCGATAAATCGATTTTATCGATTAACTTGAATGTGTAGTTTATGTCGACTTGTTTGAATTAAAATTGGTTTTCTCTATAACATCCGGCGACGCTCCCCTCTGGGCTCCCGTAGTTCCGAATGAGCTCAGCCCTCCCCCCGCGCATTTGCCATAGAAATACACAAACAACATGGCAGCAAGCAGGGAAGAACTTGTTCCCAAGAAAGGCACAGTGTCATCCGTAATTTGGAATTGGTTCGGTTTTGCGGCGTCAGGCGCAGAACAAACAACACCCCACTGCAAAGTGTGGTTGAAGTCTGTTGCTAGCAAAGGTAGCAGTATGACCAATTTACTGCAGCACCTCAAACAAAGGCATGCTGCCGAGAGGGAGAGATGTTGTGCCCAGCGAAATGAACAAGACACAAGCACAAGCACGCCAAAAAACTGTGATAAGAATGGGGCCCGGTGGAAAGCGATCACGGATGCAGTCACTATGTATATTGCAAAAGATATGGTGCCCATATATACTGTGGAAAAGCCGGGGTTTATTCACATGCTGAAAGTTTTGGACCCCAGGTATGTGCTACCAAGCTGCAAATATTTTTCTGAAGTTGCCTTGCCTCAGCTACATAACAGTACACGCCAAAGGATCACTAGGGAGCTGGAAGGGGTGTCGTTTTACCCCGCCACAACAGAGTTATGCGATTTAGAAAAGTAGAAAGGATGTTCAAACTAAAAACAGCACAACAAATAAGCACTTTATGCTCTCATGCACTGATGTTTAATGCTGTTGAATGTTTTGTTTGCATTTTATCAGAGCTACCTCCTATCTACTGAATAGCAAGATGTTAAACTTGTATAGAAAAACTATCAAAAAGGGTCACATAATTTTATGTTTTATGTTATGTTACATTTTATGTTATGTTACATTTTCACTGTTTACAATGGCAGGGCCTGCCATCTTGTTTTTTTTTTTTTGTTGTTGTTGTTTTTTGGACATCCAGATCAAATCCCAGAAGGGAAAATCAAAACAAAATAAAGTTAAAACTTGTTTTGAACAATTTCTTTGTAAATCGGATTTTTTGTGAAAAAATCTGGGATTTTTTTTAGGCCATATCGCCCAGCCCTACCTTGTGGAAAATAATTGCAGTTCATTGTATTGAATGTGCACTTATAGTGCACTTCAAATCTTAAAAGTATAAAAAATAAATAAAATAAAAACCCTGTACTTACAGATAATACAATATTAAATATAGCTGGCAAGCAGCAATTATCGGGGTTCAAGTGCTTTAAGACGCAATTATAAGACATTACATATTATATAGCTAGCCTGTAAACACCTGTAAAGAAGACCACTTTCTGCAATTTCAGGTCATTTACTACAGGAATAATGTGTATTTGAAACCTTTGAAACTGTTATAGCTCCACCTACTGCCCGATCTCCATAAATGTTTGCATGCGTATTTTGAATCAAGTCGCATGTGCTCACCTAATTTCGTGAAGTTCTGAGTTTTTTGTTTAGGAATTATAGGCTGTTGTGTACATTTGGAAATATAATTATTGACCTAGAGAGTCCTATTTCGCGAAAAGTAGGTTTTTCAAATAGTCGATTTATAAATCGATTTATAATAAACGATTTTATTGACAGCAATGGTCCTAGAGGCAAAGTTGTTCAAAATGAGGAGTTTTATCATTTGGTATGAATATCATGTGCATGTGTGAAAAATCACGTAATATACCCGACAATCAACGTGCTGGAAAATTGCGATGGCACCTTCTGATAGCCGATTTCTTTTCAATTTTTCACAGACCTCAAGGGCCATGTGTCAAAAAGGCCCAGTGAATTTGGTTCTGGTCGGCCTTCATTAACCTTGTCTAACAGGTGCTCAAAATTCATTGGCCGGTGGCGGCCATGTTTTTCAAGATACGCGAATGTCCTCTTAGACAATCACGGCACCATGGAAAAAGACACTGCATGCCAATTTTCAAGTCAATCAAACTGACTGTTGCGTAGCTATAAACATTTTCATGTTTTTTTCCCCATTGTATAGTGCCATCAAGCCAGTCGCTGCTTCCTTTTTCACGTGACCACAGACTGAGCCCATACATAGGTTTACCATGTTGGGTGAAATTATCTCATTCTGTTCATTCATTCTGTAATATGGCCACTGAGTGAACAGACTTGATTACACCGTAGTGTGTTATTCAAAGTTATGTATTCAAAGTTTACAATTAAAGTTAATATATTTTAAATGTAATAAACTGCAACTTCACTTCACTACAAATGTGTTTTAACAGAAATGACAAACATCATAAATGCTTGTCAGTACTTTTGGCAGTACGCTTTCAAAGGTAAAATTATGAAATAACACTTAAAGATATTCTTAAGTCTTAACTGTGTCAAAGTAATTGCATTTAATATAGGCTACATTTAAAATATATAATTGCAATTGTCATTTAATTGCAATTTCCATGCAATTAAGTGTTTGAATTTGCAGTTTACAAGTATGCTACAGTGCACTGCTTTTTCACAAGGGTGTATTTGGGAAACATAATATTCTACCTATGAAATTAGCCTTAGCAAGACAGATGTTGTCAGTCATCATGACTTAGCAAGACTGCCAGCAGCCATATCACTCTGTAGCCCAAGGTTGCCCACTGAAGCTAAGCAGGGTTGAGCCTGGTCAGTAAATAGATGGGAGACCTCCTGGGAAAACTAGGTTTCTGCTGGAAGAGGTGTTATCGAGGCCAGCAGGGGGCGCTCACCCTGTGGTCTGTGTGGGTCCTAATGCCCCAGTATAGTGACGGGGACACTATACTGTCAAAGAGCACCGTCCTTCGGATGAGACGTAAAACCGAGGTCCTGACTCTCTGTGGTCATTAAAAATCCCATGGCACTTCTTGTAAAGAGTAGGGGTGTAACCCCGGTGTCCTGGCCACATTCCACCCATTGGCCCTTGCCAATCATGGCCTCCTAATAACCCCCATCCACTGAATTGGCGCTCTCTCTCTCTCTCTCTCTCTCTCTCTCTCCACCTATAGATGGTGTGTGTGTGAGCGCACTGGCGCTGTTGTACTGTGGCTGCCGTCGCTTCATCCCGGTGGATGCTCACACTGGTGGTGGTTGAGGAGAGACCCCTGGTATGATTGTAAAGCGCTTTTGGTGTACAGCAGTACATATGAAAAACACTATATAAATGCATCATTCATTGATTCATTCATGTTCTACAGAAGAATGTTTTGAGATTTGGTGGAAATGACATTTGTTCCTTTATAAAAATGGCAGAATTTAATACAAATTGAATAAACTAGTGAGTTTACAGTATTTTCTAAAGGTCTGCAGGGTCCAAATGCCCATAGTTGAAGTAATAGTATGGTCAAGCACTGTTGTTTTGTCCGTAACGAATCCTGTCAGTGCTGGTACACACACACACACACACACACACACACACACACACACAAAAAAAAAAAAAACTCTCAATCAACACAATCCATAAACCCATTTCCTCTCCTCTCATCTCCCCTTCACTGCTGCGCTCATTCTCAATGCTTCATGCAAACTTCATGAATAATTGATTTCACTCCAACAGGGGAAATTTGTTTCCGATGCAGGGCATCATGCCAGCTCTTGACAATCCACTCCATGTTCTGGGCAGAAGACAGAAGGCCCTCAGGAAAACTCCAAACAAGGACACTTTAAGGACCTTCTCTTCAGCTTAAGTAGGCAAATAGATATTCAGAAGAAAATCACATTACCTCTGCATATACTGCTGACACTCTTGTACTTTTGGTCTCCGGAGGTGAAATCGGGCTCTCTGATAATCTGTTCTATCAGCATCTTAACTGAAATAAGAACTCATAATTGACAAATCTGGACATGATTTGAAACTCACTTGAGGTTGCAAACAACACGGCTCTCTGTACATGCATAAAACCCTACTTGTTTAAAATAAAAAAAACAACAGAAAATAGTAATAGTCCAATAAATCTAATCTATTTAGATAACAAAAGACCTCGCTTTCCTCACACAGAACAAACATCAAAATCCATTCATACCTTGTAGCCTACAAGCTCATATGTAAAGCAGCATCAACTCAGTTACTATATTTGCATATTGTACTATTTGAAGTTGAGAGCTCTGTGTGATCAGGGCTTGAGATGCTGAGGCGACATGGGACCTAAAATTATATACTGTATGAATGATTGTAGTCACAAAGAGAGCTGAGGATCACTTTTTCTTTCTTTTTTTCTCCCAGTTGTTTCATAACTTTTTTTTCATTTTTATGGATCAGGCCCAGGATTTGGGGATTTTTAGAGATTTCGCTTCAACATCCCTTAACCATGAAAATCATTACCTAATGCATGCTTTGATAAACAAATACTTTGTTCTTCCCATTTTTATTTTTATTTTACTGCTCTGTGGGCATATTGTGGTTGATTTAAAGTAGCCTAAGAATAATAGAAAAAAAAAAAAGCTGCACATGAAATAGGTTTGACACACTTATATTTTAAAGGAGGCATCTGTAAAACATTGGCTGTTTGGAGAAACTCCAAAAAGGGTAGACTACCTACATACACACAAAATAAACACAAATGGCAGTAAAAAAAACAACAACTTGTATTCCTTTTCACACAAATACGACAACAGTACGGGAATATGCTAATAAAGATTTATTTTTGCTTGGTTCCTTGCATGATACTATGTTATGACCTTTAAAACACTTTTACCATAGTGCATATTTGCAAACGAATACATTTTGATGTTTGCATCACATAGTGTGGCTTTTCTGACATAGTAAACTTGCTCGGTAGCTCACCTGGTACAGCATTGCACGAGTCACGATAAAATACCTCAAAGATTTATAGAAGCAGCTAAAATGACATGGTTGCTTCAAAAATTAATTTGCTTTTGTTAACACTATTAGTTAGGGTAATGTTGAGGTTTAGAGTAGGTGGGTATTTTCAAACATTGATATTTTGGCGCCAATTACTGAACATTTCATTTCTGGACTACCATGATACATACAACAAACAACACAATAAAAGGTTGCCAGATTGAAATTCTTTTCGGATCAAACTGTGCAAGAAGCAACAACATATCATTCTACAGAAATGTCACCACAGAAAGCTTTTTCTGCCAAGCCTGGGTAAGTGGTGTTGTCTGCATTGAGGTTTTTGGTGTAATACATATACAGTGAGGAAAATAAGTATTTGAACACCCTGCTATTTTGCAAGTTCTCCCACTTGGAAATCATGGAGGGGTCTGACATTGTCATCGTAGGTGCATGTCCACTGTGAGAGACATAATCTAAAAAAAAAAAAAACAGAAATCACAATATATGATTTTTTAACAATTTATTTGTATGGTACAGCTGCAAATAAGTATTTGAACACCTGAGAAAATCAATGTTAATATTTGGTACAGTAGCCTTTGTTTGCAATTACAGAGGTCAAACGTTTCCTGTAGTTTTTCACCAGGTTTGCACACACTGCAGGAGGGATTTTGGCCCACTCCTCCACACAGATCTTCTCTAGATCAGTCAGGTTTCTGGGCTGTCGCTGAGAAACACAGAGTTTGAGCTCCCTCCAAAGATTCTCTATTGGGTTTAGGTCTGGAGACTGGCTAGGCCACGCCAGAACCTTGATATGCTTCTTACAGAGCCACTCCTTGGTTATCCTGGCTGTGTGCTTCGGGTCATTGTCATGTTGGAAGACCCAGCCTCGACCCATCTTCAATGCTCTAACTGAGGGAAGGAGGTTGTTCCCCAAAATCTCGCAATACATGGCCCCGGTCATCCTCTCCTTAATACAGTGCAGTCGCCCTGTCCCATGTGCAGAAAAACACCCCCAAAGCATGATGCTACCACCCCCATGCTTCACAGTAGGGATGGTGTTCTTGGGATGGTACTCATCATTCTTCTTCCTCCAAACACCTTTTAGTGGAATTATGACCAAAAAGTTCTATTTTGGTCTCATCTGACCACATGACTTTCTCCCATGACTCCTCTGGATCATCCAAATGGTCATTGGCAAACTTAAGACGGGCCTTGACATGTGCTGGTCTAATTTAGGATAATAAATGGAGTGGAGGTGGACATTTTAAAGGCAGACTAACAGGTGTTTGAGGGTCAGAATTCTAGCTGATAGACAGGTGTTCAAATACTTATTTGCAGCTGTATCATACAAATAAATAGTTAAAAAATCATATATTGTGATTTCTGGATTTTTTTTTTTTGATTATGTCTCTCACAGTGGACATGCACCTACGATGACAATTTCAGACCCCTCCATGATTTCCAAGTGGGAGAACTTGCAAAATAGCAGGGTGTTCAAATACTTATTTTCCTCACTGTATGAACATTAACTGATGGGTCAACTCTTTATTTACTGATAAAAGCAGACAAAGCAGTATTTTATAATGTGAATATCCCCTTTACAATTCTATTCCATACAGACACAATCTAGGGAAAGGAAACATTCAAGTACTAAAATGACAAAGATTTAACAACGTTAATGACAAGCAACATTCTTGATGTCTTATATAATGTGAATTCACTCTTTACACATCTGTGAAATACATTTTTGGTGCAATGCAATTAGCATGTGCTTCAAGTTTGCTGATTAGACCAAAAACATGAAAATAATTAAAATATAAATATAAAAATGCACATACATTTGAACATTTTGTGTAATTCTAAATTGTAATGTGACATGTAGGCTATAATACAGTAAACTTTCCAAACCCGTAACACCAGTGTACACGTCTGGTGTATATGATTATTTATGATTTCCGGCATGCATAATGTGTAAACAAATCAAGGAAGAAGAAAACGTTGGGTTATTTGCACGCTGAAGCCATTACACAACAGATCCCAGCTCCCATTTTTGCTTCTGTAATGATTATTCATTTTATGCTGCTTTGCTTGGTTCAACACTGTGTGTGTTGTGTTGTTGTAATCATTTTTACTGGTATAAACTGACCCCAAAGGCCTGATGATGCAAATATAGTAAGGCAAGCCACGAGGCATCAGCTGGCACCACAGGGAAGATCCTACACAGGTCTTACACAATTTTCCCATGATCCGGGAGTCATGCCAGCAGCGCTGCTCCATATTAATTCAGGTCAGGCAGAAGCACAGGCAGCCATTTCTCAACAGTTAGTCAAGCCTAGGACAGAAACCTGCACACACATTTCCTTAGACTACCGGATAGGTCAATCGGTCTTCTCACTTCTGTTTATATCACCGTAAGTAAGCTTGTTCAATCATAATAAAGGCTTCATAACATTAACAACATATTCCCTTTAATAATCACAGCTCATTCATTTGATAAGTCTTCTAGCTTCGCAGTTAGTCTTACTTTAATGTTCTGCAGTGGATCAAAGCAGAGCAAAGCTTCTGGGACTTAAAATTAGCCTTCAAAAACACACAGTCAGCATGGACGTGTCCCTCCAGGACCCACTAAGGAAAAATAGCTCGCTATGGGTTGTCCTGCTATGAAAATACACTCAAATTTCCACGAAATCAGCGCTAGCCTCTTGCAGAGGTTGAGGACATCACGGGTAAAACCAAGCAATTGTGATAAAGACAATGTTTGGTGAATCTGGAGCGTTTGTGGATTTATCACACTTAGGAAAGCATCGCAAACTCCTTTCCAGATGATAAATGACTGCAGGAAATGCTAAATCTGAACAGATTAATCTACACAGGCCCACAGAAAACTCAGTTACTCTCAGAAGAGCTTCATTTGTTCAAGGTTTTGTCATCACTCATCAAAGCTCACATTTGGTACACATAATTTTATCCTCATTAAAAAAAAAAAAAAAAAGAAAAGAAAAGGTTTTTCACAAAGAAATGAATAGTACTTTTGATAATACAAAAAAAAAAAAAAAAACTATGATGTACAGTCTCATGAGATGAAAACTCCAGGCGTGTGTGTGGACTAGAAAAAGCTGTTTGTACTATACAAGAAGCTATGTTTGGTAACACTTTATTTTACAGTGTCCTTGTTACAAATGTTGTGTGTGCTTACTATAGGAAAGAGAAAATACAAGCAAATGACCCTAAACTAAGCCCTAAACCTATATAGTAAGTACATGTTGTCAATTAATTCATATCACTCAGTATTTTTTGTGTAATTACTCTGTAATACAATACAAAACCCTAGTTTCTAAGCACATTCAAGTGTTACAAATTGCACTCTGTAATAATTTTGAATGAAAAGTTTTACTTTAAAGAACATTTTAAATCATTGTTATAATAATATTTTGTCGGGCTTTAAATAAGGACACTTATCTTGATGTGTTTACTAAAGTAAAGTATAATAAAGTTCTTTATTATAATTTTAACTGTAGTGTTACTCAATATTACATTGCACTCAGGTATATTCTTTTAAAGTGTACCATATCCATACAAAGTACTCTTTTTAAAAGTATGCTAAAGTAGTGTTCTTCTTTTTCACAAGGAACCCCACAGCAACAGACATCACACCATGAAATGCTTTCAAGACATAGCCGCACTGCTGCAAACATTTCACAGTCAGAAGGTTTGAGCCATACAAACCCTCTAGGAAAGTGTGAAAATCTATTGGGATTGAAATGGATCCAAGAAAATTAATTGTATTAAGAAATAAACCAAACAAAAGATAAGCAAACAGCTCCAGTCTTAGGCAGTAGCAGTTAATGATAACATTTTTCATTATGGAAACAGTGCTAAAATTGTGTCTCCAGTGCCACATTTTACATATTTAAAGTAATTACTGTTTTAAAGGAAAGTGCAAAATATGTTTTGTTCAATCTGATGGAACGTCCTATTCATTTGGGTGTGCAGTGAAGCCATTATCTGTATTTTTTAGGATGCAATAATTATTCATATTTGAACATTTGTACTCAATATATAGAAGTCGGGGTGGCTTTACCAAGAAGTTGGTCAAAACTAAATGAAAAGCCCATTTCGTGAATGGTTCCATTACACCATGTCAAATTTAATTCACACACACACACACACACACACATACATACATACATACATACATACATACATACATATATATATATGTCCAGTAAAGTTAGTAGGTAGGTATAGTAGGTAACTTCTGTAAATATATTTTACTGATTATACATGACGGATTATCTAATATTTGAGATTATCATTGAATATCCTGTTTTACTAATAAATACATCAGATTATGGAAGTAATATGGGTTGCAAATGTATTGAAAGTCTATGTCTTTATGTTGACTTTACTAAATAATGATAAATCTGTGCAGTACAGCTTAGCACAACAAAAGTATGATTCTTTAAACCATGACTGGGTGTTTCTTCACCTATGGCCAATTTTGGACTAACAATTTTCACACTTACGCTAATTTAGTTCGTCCACTAGCAAGTCTTCTTTTAGCTTAGTATTTTTACAGACACTGACAGTGTATTGTGCTTTAGTGTTTTTTGTACAGTCAAAATGGCAAACTCTCTCAGAGAAGTTGTTTCATCTCCTTTTAAAGCACTGGCGCAAAAGCAATAAAAGCAGCACTTGTGTAACAGATTTACCACCTTCAGCAATAAATTTCAAGACAATTACTGTCAGACTTCAATAGAACTCCATTGTTTTATGAGTACCCAAGTTTTTTGCAGAAATGCAAGCTTTAGCGTAAAGTTTTGCCAGGAAGACTCAATGTTACGTCACTCATTACTTCTGGTTATCCAATCACTATCTAATAACTAGAGTATAAAAGATTATTACTCACACATGTTTGAGTTTGCAGATGATGACGCAAACATTCACCACCATCCTCCCCACCACCACCAGGATGGTCCCTGTCCTTACCTCCCCGGGGGTCGGCTGCGCTCCTGTCTCCATCTTCGGGCAGGACATGCAGAGTCCACAACCCTCTGAATACGAGCTACGGACAGCCAAATAACTATCATTCAATATTTCTGTTTTCATTTTCTGGTCTATTAATTAATAAATGTCATCGTGATAACTTCCGAGTCTTTCTGGTAGAACAAAAGGTTATAGATATTCAGTTTTTGATTACCTGTTTTTAAATTCATTCTGCACTATTTTGTATTGCATTGTATACTATTGTAAATGCTAGTCTATGTAAACACAGACTTTTTAAAACAGCATACCATGTTAAAAATAGTTCAACTTGTGGCTCTTGTTTTGTTACATTCCGTTACACTTCATCCAGTTTTTGGTGATGCATATAAAGATATATAAATATATACATATATACATACACATATATATATATATATATATATGTTTTGCATATCCCTAAAACATAACTCTCTGAGTTTTTTGGGAAAGGTAGTCTAATGTCATTTTAAATCCATTATTCATGCTGTTTCAAATAAGCTATTCAGCTTCAGGCATGCCAGCACTTGGAACTACAAGTATTCATTATCTCTTTAGTCGGCATAGAATTGTTTATACAATGTAATGTCATGCATGGAAAACAAAATCTCTAGGAAAAAGCAATATGTTCCTTGAGTCAGTGTCAACATGCAAACATGAATATTCTCCCATTTGTTAAATTTAAAGCAAATCCATCTGCTAACGGCTAACAGTTTGTACTATAATCCACAGACGACAGGCAAATGCCAAGAGGCTTACAGGCTCTTGCTGTTTGATTTTTAATATGCAAAAAAAAAAAAAAAAATCTAAAGTGATCATTCACTGACGTGAGCCGCAGGCTAGATTTATGCTTCTCAAACCTTTGATGTAATCTCCATCATCTATGAGCCAAACAGTAACAACGTCACCAAAATCATAGCATCATTGATAAAACTTCATTTCCTGAAATGCTTTAAACCATCAGGCTTTACGTCTGTGTGGATGTTTATCTGTGAATTTCAAAAGAAGAAGATTAGGCAACATGAGTTTATTCCATCCATCTTTAATCATTGATACAGTCAGAACTAATGAAACTCAATGACATGTCTGACCTATGGCTTGAGTGGGAACAGCACTGTAACAATGTCTCTGTCTTATAGGGGTCTGATGGAGGAAAGGGTCTCACTTGATTACAGGGGTGGTCGATTTCAAAGCAAGTGGAAGTGGTTTTGTCTTGTAGAAAGGCACAGGATGTAAAGTCCATCAGGGAACCTCTCAAAGACAGTGCTGAGGAAGATATAAATTCCCTCAGCAATACAGTACTCCACTGAAGCACTGATGACTGGTGCATCTGCAGTGCGTAATCATGGCAGCAGGATAATTGCAGCAGCAGGCGCACATTGAGCTTCTAAACAGTGTTTCTGCTGCATACAGCTCCATTGAAGATAGTTCATTGAGCATTCCTTTTGACAAAGGTCATTAAATAGTTTTTTAAATCGGTGCTACCAGAAAACTGAGGAAAAGGTCTGTTGTCTGCCCTTTTGTAAAAGAGATCAACATCTATAATGCACTGGGCATCAAGATCCTTTTCAAGAACATTTTTAATTCCGAAAACACACAAGCTGGTCTTGGGGACCTTGCAGCAGATAGATATAATGGTGCAATCCAGGGGCGTGTCTAGAGGGGGGGCATGGGGGGGCGGCACAGGGTGGCCAATGATGTTGGGGGGGGGGGGGGGGGGGGGGGGGCACCAGTGCAGAAAGCCAGGGCGGATCCGGCAGTGCAGAAAGCCAGGGCGGATCCGGCTGTGCTAGAGGCCAGGGCGGACCAGACAGTTCAGGTGGCCAGGGCGGACCAGACAGTTCAGGTGGCCAGGGCGGACCAGACAGTTCAGGTGGCCAGGGCGGACCAGACAGTTCAGGTGGCCAGGGCGGACCAGACAGTTCAGGTGGCCAGGGCGGACCAGACAGTTCAGGTGGCCAGGGCGGGCGGACCAGACAGTTCAGGTGGCCAGGGCGGACCAGACAGTTCAGGTGGCCAGGGCGGACCAGACAGTTCAGGAGACCATTGCGGTGTGGCCTCCATGGTCCTATCAAGGACCCTACTGCCCCCCCAAAAAAAATTCTTGGGGACAGCTATGGGGTTATGGGCTGGAACAGTCAACGGCTCAAGAACAGAAATGACGTGAAAAGTCTCAGCAGACGTGACGTGAACAGGCTCTGGCTTGGCAGACGTGACGTGAACAGGCTCTGGCTCGGCAGACGTGACGTGAACTTCAAATGTGTGCACCGACCACACACACCATATGGCTGTGGCCATAATTGTTAGTGTAGCCATAACTGAGGACTCAAGATTAGTGGCGGCCATCTCTGCTGAGGGCTCAGGTCCAGGCGTGGCGGCGGCCATCTCTGCTGAGGGCTCAGGTTCAGGCGTGGCGGCGGCCATCTTGTCAGGAGACACAAGGCTCGGCGGCAGCCATCTTGTCAGGAGACACAGGCTCGGCGGCGGCCATCTTGTCGGGAGACACCGGCTCAGCCTCACCGGTCAAGTATTCTGTAATATGGATCCACTGGAGGCAAGTGTAAAGGAGAACCCAAGTGCAGTTTATTTTAACAAAAACAAAACATGAAACAAAAACATGGCGCAGCATGAACATGAACTTTGCACAACAACAGACTACAAGAAACAATACTTGACAAAGACACATGGCAAACATGAGGGCTTAAATGCACAGACTAATGACAAAACAAGGGACACCTGTGAACAATGATCAGACAATTAACCAATGACAAGACATGGCAGGATCACATGACAAACAGGGAATCAACATGACAGACATGGAAACAAGACATGACACAGAAACATGACAAGAACAAACCCAAAACGTGACATATATATGCACACTCAATTACAGTATATATTTTGAAATATCGCACCGTATGTTAGTCTGATTATTTTCATGTGTGACTGATCAAGCTATTGTATGTCGCCAAGCTATTGTATGTCGAAGTTACCTTAGATTAGCTAACGTAACTTCGTCAGACTAACGTTACTTAATGGAGAGGACTGTTATTCAGCGGCAGCGCACTCCACCACATAAATATAAAATAGATAAATATTACTTTATCTGTTGTTTTAAAGGGGGAGTTGAGAATGAAAAGAGGAAACTGTTATTTATTAGAACAAAACTGTGTGGTCCAATAATGCAGTGCCACATTAATACCATCTACATTAGGGCACTGGGCATTGCAAAGATTTTTGAAATCGTCCTTAATATTTTCTAAACAATTATTTATTTCCAGTTGAATATTTTGATTTCCCATGGGCCTCAAAAACAGTAAAAAAAACAAACATATATTCTTTATATTTTTTCTGAATGGTCAAGACAATGTGAATTCTAAAGTGGCCATTATTGAGCTTCAAGACAGGACTTCCATTCCTACAGCTGCAATCTTTATGTAAAATTATCAGCTCTCGTTGAAAATTAATGAGTTCTGGTCACTTTGTTGCTGCAAATCAATTAATGGGATCCATTCAACCGTAAGTGACCTGCGAAGTGGACTACACAGGGTATTCTGCCATCTTAAAAGGTAGGGTAGGTAGGATTTTTATAAAAAACTTTTTTTCAAATTTGTTTAAACTGTCTTTATATACCAATACATAATTAAAATGTAAGTGCTCTGAAAAAGAGAGTTTAAAAATCGAGTGACTGTAGACCTTTTAATCTGCAATAAACACAGCTCATTATTTCCATCCGGGACGAAACAATTGATTGGTTTGGGCGACTGTCACTCACTCTCGCAACCATGGCTACCACCACTGTTGCTAGATCTGCCCATATGCGCGCGCACCCGTTTGATTTGAGGGGAGTGCAAGAGAGGCGCGGAACCTACGAAGAGTAAAATTATGGCAGAGAGAAAGAGCATTCAAAATTAAAAGCACCTGCATATGCAGTCAGCGAAGGCAAACAAGGCAAAAACTACTTCCTCGGACCCTGGTTGCCCGCACTCTTGAACGACCTCCTCTGCTTCGCCCTCGACCCCGGACCTGTCCTTGAACCGACGATGCGGTACTTGTCACCGGAGTGTAACGTTAGTCCTCATCAGAGTCAACAATGTTTTCATCATGTAAACTCTTACATGCAAAACACTGTATATGTTATGACTCTTACACGAAATTCACCTTCATCACAGTTTAACTGATGGTAATGGAAAAACATGTATCAATGCAACCTGTTTTTAGCTTTGCCTTATGAATATAGCTCGTTACCTATAGCCTAAATATAGCTCGTTACCGAATCAAACAAAATATATTTTAAACTTTACCAGTATCGATATGCTAGCTTGATAGTGAGTACTAAAAGCCATCTTATTTGTTTATATTTATAGTGATAAAGTTTATTACATGTGATTCTGACATGATGTCACTGCATGCCCTGCTCTCCTTCCTCTCCACTCGTCTCAGGTAAATAAATGCGTCTTCCTGAGCCTGAGCATTTGGCATCGCGCGTTCATGTGTTTTGGGGGCGTGGCTTTGGAAGGAGCCCAGAAGGGAGGGGGTGGAGTGAATGGAAATAATTAGCTGTGTTTACAACAGTCGTGAGAGGTCTACAGACACTCGATTTTTATACTCTCTTTTTCAGAGTACTTACATTTTAATTATGTATTGGTATATAAAGACAGTTTAAACAAATTTGGAATGTTTTTTTTTAGAAAAATCCTACCTACCCTGCCTTTAAGTGAGATTCCAATCTGAAGGGAGCACACGTTCATTTCGAAGGACACTGCAAACGGCATGGGGAAGAAGGGTACATTGAAAAATTACTTCTCAAGAAGTGGAGAGGGAAATTTATCCACCAGTGAAAAGGAGTTGAAGTTCCAGCATTTTTATTCTAAAATCACTACGCAATAATGAGTGTGTGAGGTGAATGAGTGTAAACTCTATGAATGAAATGAGGGCAAATCAAATAGCCGCATTGCCTCTCAGAAATCAGGGCTTTGACAGGAGTGATATCAACTAAAATACAACATTATACAGATTTTTTACTATTTGATATGTCTATTTAAACATTTTAAACCTTGTACAAAATGATACACGAATGAGTAAAATGATACTAAAATGTGATGTATAAACACTGCAGGTCACTGATTGGTCAGAGAGAATCGTCACTAGCGCCATTGGATTTGCGACACGAGACACCAAACCCGAACAAACAAACTTCTCCGTCTCGCAGTGAAAAACATCCACATGGTGAGAATCAAGAACACCATTCCATCAATATGCTCCATTGCTCCTTTGTTGTGTTTGTTTGTGTCACGCGTTTGTTTGTTTCGCGTTTATGATTATGTTTTTAACAAAAACGATCCGTCTATAGTCTTTTCCCCTTAATTGGTCAGAACAAAAGTGGAAGTTACTTACTTGTTCAGACGAGATTTTTCGGTGAAAATTCTTATGTTGGTCATACTTCCAAAAAGTAGAATCTGTGATTGCGAATGACAGTATCCACACCGGCGCGGTGATTGACAGCCGCACATTCTTCTCAAAACATTGGATTGATCCGCGCTGTGCCGTGCCGAGGCACAACCCACATAAAGTTGATAATTCCGCGAATAACTGCAATTGCAGATTTCGAACAGAGATGGCGACAAAGAGGAAAAACTGCGGACTGCAGCTTTAATTGATGAAAATTAAATGAAAAAAAAAAAAACGTTGCAATAGACTTTTATCACTCACCTTAACACAATGAACGCATTTTATTAAAGTGAAACGAACTTCAACAGTGCTCTGCGTGTAGTGAACAGTGAACACTGTGTAGGGACCTTGTCAATTGAAACAGCTGTCAGTGCTGATGTCTCTTAAGTGCTAAAATTACAGCACAGTTCTTTTTATTCAATAAGAACTATGGCAAGATGATAGCTATAGTTCATAACATTGTGGGCACAGAGCCCCTAATTGACTCATTTAGACACACAGATGCAATTTCCCATTAAATCCTTTTCAACCATGGATTTATTTGGCTGACGGCTCTTTCCTGTGCTGGTAATTAGCCAGTAATCAATACTGACTCACTGGACTATAAGAGGTGAAACCTGTTTCATTAACCCACAAACCGCTTAATCTCCTGAGTGATAAAACCCAGAGTAGCAATCTCATTTATGTATGCTGATCCCAAGTTTTAAGAACTAATTAGAAAATTGTTCTGTTACAAGAATATTCAGGGTTAAATGAGAGTCAATAAATCTCTATCAACAGCATCTTCGGCTTGCTGTTGGTTATCACTGAAAATTAATTAAATCTCTCAGTTCATAAACTTTGCATTTCCAAGTTGGGGCATAAGAGTGGGAAAACATTGTGGACGCAATGAATGCTTCTTCAGTATTAATAGTAAATTTGTTCAAATTAATGATTTTTTTTTTTCAGCATGTACAAAATACCACAGTATGCACAATTAATTAAATGTATAGCACCTTCAGAAATTGTATTAAAAACATAGAAAATCAAAAACATCAAGTTATTCAAACACACTTGACATCATAATCACATACAGTAAATATGAGTTCACTCAACATCCTTTACTAAGAAAATTGTATGTTTCTTGTATATACAAGAAATTGTATGTTATTTTTTAAGTAAATAATGTTAAATTAAATCATTTTATGTATATACAACAAATATTTTCTTGTTAATTTACATAAAATTACTTCCAGTTGAATTTACTTAAAAAGTGTGATGCAAAAGTGGTGCATGAATATTTTAAGTGAATCCAACACATAATTTTTATCAGTCTAACTCGTAAATACGAACTTCCCAGGAGAACTCGAATGCATAAGTAAATGCAGCCTAAGTTGCATTTAACCTGGAATATTTCTGTAAGATTTCCATAACTCACATACTTGAACACACCAGTCTCATAATAGCATGACCTACATAGAAGAGGGGGGAAAGTCTGTTGACAGTGGGCCTTTCCAGAACCAGACCTGAATCACTGCCACATTGTTAAAACAGCTGAAAAGTGTCACACATATAGCCCTCATTAATGTGTTGCTGGAGAGGAAGAATGCATTAACACTGACACACTGTCACATTCTCTATACCCCATCACAATGTTCACTGCAGGGCAAGACTGCATCAACAAGGAGGGAGGCGCTTCTCCTGGACGAGTCAAGACTAATGAGACACAAACACACACTCACACACAGCTTCCTCCCTTCAGTCTACTTTCCCTGTGTATCTTTCCATCCTTCACATTCCATGGACGCAGTATAGCAGCCTGCTATTGCAAAGTCCATGAGTTATTGTCAGCGGCTGGGCAGAACAGAGGAAGAATATTCAAAAACTACATTCCAGATGCAATAATCCAATGCATGTTTTATAAACACTAAACTACAGTCTGTGAAAGAGCGAATCATTTCTTGCACTCTGTAATCATACCGTATGTGTAGCAACCCATCAACCAAATACTGGAATGTGATTTTATGGTCAACTTTTTTTTGAGATGATGCTAAACTGAATAATAATTGTATAATCTTTGTTTTTGTGTTCATTTCATGTATCTCTACCCACTCTTTTCTACATAGTAGTATAATAGTACAATTCAAATCAATATTGTTCATTTATTTTTTACATGGATTGATCATTTTGTGGCATTAACTCCTTCATGTGAGGGTCTTGACTATTTTGCTATAATGACTGGTTGACTGGATATTATCCCTATAACTTAATACCATCATCCTTCTCGTTCTAATATCCATCAGGGAACATTTCAGCAGAATATGGCAGAAGAGCAAATGTATTAGCACTGTATCACTGCTCACTGTGAGCAGAGCAATGCATCAAAAACGAAACTGCCGCCATTATAACAAATGCAGCGGTCTACACTGAAATCATGTATTTTTGACACAGAGTCACACAGTTACTCAAGCCAATGCATTTTCCTAGTCTGTCTGACATTAAATGATTTTATTTACAAACATCATATTTGTGATTAGTTATGGATTTTATTCTTTATGTTCTCACTGTTACAGATTAATTAATTAATTTATTTATTTGGTCAGTCGGTCTCTGGCATCTGCAGCTGCTTGTAATGTATAGCAATACTAACACTGCGTGTAAAATAATTTAAATGATGATTAAAAATAACCCATCCATAATCAGCTTTATACCAGTGGATTTAAATAAAGTAAGATTTTTATTTCAACAGATTATATTTGCACTTAACCTCTGATGGAGTGTAGAGTTGAGCTTACAGCTGATTTGTCCATATTAGTCAACATTATGAGATGAAATGCAGATTTGACGCCTACTGACGTTGCACCACATGTCAGTGTTCACTTTCAAGTATGAAAACGCACACTAGACACCTTTGTTAGGAATAGCTATTAAGGATACCCTTGTGAAAAAAGTGCACTTAAGAATACTTTAAAAAAGAGAACTACTTATGTAAAAAATATACTTTAAAATAATGTAGCCTTCTCAAGTGTGAACTGAATGTAATGTTTTCGAACACTTAATTACATGTTATTCACAATTAAATTAAAATGTAATACAGTTTACATTTATATTGAATGTAATCAGAGTGCTTTTTTGACCCACTTAAATCCCCCCTGTAGTCAATTATTGTATCCCTTAAAACTAATCTTTGATCACCAAAATTACATATTTAAACGTTTTTTTAATAATAATAAAAAAAATCTTCATGCCTTAAAATAGCTTGAATGTAACTCTACACCCTTGCCTCATTAATTATACACGGTTCTATGAATATGTAAATTAGCCCCATCTCCACTCACTCACTCAGCTCAGAGTATCAGCTCTGCTTTAGTATGTTATTCAACATCTAAATAAAGATTATTTAGTGTTTTTAAAGCATGTTCTCTTTAAGTGCACTCAAGTGGCCTTTTATTTCATTATATTATATAATCTGCAAGTACAGGTTTTTGAAAAATATACTTTTAATATTTGAAGTACACTACAAGTGCACATTCAAAACAATTAAGCATTTTTTCCCCCCACAAGGGCATCCCTACCATCCTATCCTTAGTTCAAGCCATTCATCTCCTGATTTTCATTGAGCGATTGCAAGCCGTGATCCATTTAAGCGCAAATTGACTCGACTGCAGAAAAGACAATTTAGATGTCGAGTATGATCGTTTAGCGAAGCAGGCAGTCTGTACGCGTGTCATTGATGTAATGGGCATGCACTTAACTGCCTTAATGAAGTGTGAACGACACGGCTCAGTGTGACCCAGGGGTCAGTTAACAGGGAAAAATGACTGAAGTCTTGACATTAAATGCCTGACTTATCCTATTCAACCAGCCAATTTAGAATTCCCTCCCCCCAAATTAGATTAGTTTGTATTCTGAGCAGCGAAACACCTGTGATGTAAATTCCATCTTACTAACTTGATCTGGAAACTAATTATAATTTTGTGCAATGAAATGCACTTTAGCCAAAACAAACTAAACTATACTAGAAAAACAAATTTGAATTGGCTAATTTGGATTCAGTGTGAACAAAGCTTTACATGAATAATTACACATGCAATAGACCTTGTAACTAAGATTAATAGCAATAAAACTCTAATTTGGACACAATACAACAATTAGGAAGAAAAATGATGTACAATGATATGTGTATTTTTCATCAGTCATTGAGGTTTCATTGGCCTGACTTCACTAGATTGAAGATAAAAAGAGAGTAGAGATGAAACGGCATGCGGAATGATGACTAGCATGAAAAATGCTCAAATTAAAATGCAGCGGCCACACACGCTTCAAAGGGTATTGTTTCTGATTAATGCTGTTTGTTTGAGTCAAATGGGTGATTAATTATGGAGTTTAATTACAGCAGATAAAGACATACCAGCACAGGCATATGAAAGATGAATTATGTCACTGCTACTTAAGTGATAACATGTGGATTGAAGTTCACTCAGGGTGTTGCTGGTAGTGCTGAGCTGGATAATGTCAAGACACAATGAGGGCATAATTGAAGCACTTTAATTTGGCACATTAAATGAACACAAATCAAGCTGTTTGTATCAATATCTCCATGTCACTCTTTGACAACGTAGAACAGTCATTTTAAGAAAATGGGATTAAAGGGATAGTTTGGCCAAAAATGTTAATTCTGTCATCTTTTACTTTTGTTTATCTTCGGAAGACAAATAAAATGAATCAGGCAGTTTAATCCAAGTCTTCTGAAAAGACACGATCGTTTTATACATATTGACTTATATTCACGGATAAACACTGATTAGCGAATAGTCTTTACAGCATTCAAATTTGGTCACGAGTGCTCAAGCACGCTTTCATGACGCGCGACAACCATTGAGGTTCATTTTCGCGTATCACGCATCATGTTTTTGAGTTTCCACAAAAACTGATGAGGTACAGCATGTTCTTGCTCGTCAAGCAAGTACGGATGAGCTTCCGTTTACCATATTTGATGTGCTCTATGTACACTATATTGCCAAAAGTTTTAAGACATCTGCCTTTACATGCACATGAAATTTAATGACATCCCATTCTTAATCCCGTAGGGTTTAATATGGAGTTGGCCCACCCTTTGCAGCTATAACAGCTTCAACTCTTCTGGGAAGGCTTTCCACAAGGTTTAGGAGTGTGTTAATGGGAATTTTAGACCATTCTTGTAGAAGCGCATTTGTGTTGGCTCGCAGTCTCCACTCTGATTCATCCAAAGGTGTTCATTCGGGTTGAGTTCAGGACTCTGTGCAGGCCAGTCAAGTTCCTCCACACCAAACTCACTCATCCATGTCTTTATGGATCTTGCTTTGTGCACTGGTGCGCAGTCATGTTGGAACAGGAAGGGGCCATCCTGTCTTGATATGCTGAAGCATTAAGAGATCCTTTCACTGGAAGTAAGGGGCCAAGCCCAACTCCTGAAAAACAACCCCACACCATAATCCCCCCTTCAACAAACTTTACACTTGGCACAATCCAGTCAGGCAAGTACCGTTCTCCTGGTAACTGCCAAACCCAGACTAGTCCATCGGATTGCCAGACAGAGAAGCGTGACTCGTTACTCCAGAGAACACATCTCCACTGCTCTAGAGTCCAGTGGCGGCGTGCTTTACACCACTCCATCCAACGCTTTGCATTGCACTTGGTGATGTAAGGCTTGGATGCAGCTGTTCGGACATGGAAACCCATTCCATGAAGCTCTCTATGCACTGTTCTAGAGCTAATCTGAAGGCCACAAGAAGTTTGGAGGTCTGTAGCTATGGACATGCGCTGACTCCGCTCTGTGATTTTACGTGGCCTACCACTTCGTGGCAGAGTTCCTGTTGTTCCCAATTGCTTCCACTTTGTTATAATACCACTAACAGTTGACCGTGGAATATTTAGTAGTGAGGAAATTTCACGAATGGACCTATCAACCTATCACGCTTGAATTCACTGAGCTCCTGAGAGTGACCCATTCTTCCACAAAGGTTTGTAGAAGCAGTCTGCATGCCTAGGTGTTTGATTTTATACAACTGTGTTATTTGGAGAGGTGTCCCAATACTTTTAGCAATATAGTGTATGTGTCCAGCATGCAAAACCTTGAAAACTTTGTCTAATCCGGTGATTATTTACTCAAAAATGCTCAGCCTAGTACCTTGTAAACACATAAATAAAAAAATCACCACCTTGCTCTTTCACCCCTGTGGTTTTAAACAACACATTTTGCTCCATTTTGACCATGTGGGACTATCGCTGCAATGGTTCTAAACAAACAAATAGATGAGATCTAGCAGAGTCTGAGATAATGTTTTCCACACAGTCTGCTTTTGGCTCTGTCTCTGCCAGCATTTATGAAGAGCAAACTGCAGTTGTAGACTGATACTTGGATTTACCCAAATCTCTCCCGAGGCCTTTGCTTTGTGCACGGAATAATCCTAGCTGTCACTTCAAAGACTGAGCACCTCCCGTATTCTCCACAGTGAGCCTGGGTCAGTTTCAGTGGCGTTGCCTAAATCCCTGCCTGAGACACGAGTCCAAGACCAAACTAAGAGCTGACGGCAGTGCCTGAATGTGGATCACATAAAAGGAAATGAATGAGAACAGGGTTTTCAGTTTTTAAAGGCTCTATACAGGATTTGTTTGATTATTCATTATTCAATATTTAAATCATCTTTAAACAGAATACAGTGATAAGTCATGCAAGGCTATATGTTTACAGCACTTTCACGTACCAGTATAACAGCTGTTCTATGTCACGACAGTCTACCATAGATTTTAACTGAACAAAAAATTAGAGGCACTAAAGTCTTATTCAGACGCTGTGCTTCACTGGGAGTCTGAGAGCCGTGTGCGTGTTTTTATATAAAATTATTTCATTGCATTAGAACATAAAAAAAAAAAGTATCGATATATTTTCTATGTTAGAAGCCATTTCAGAAGCAGGTTTTAGGAGCAACACTGCAGACAGCTAGAAAAAAAAAAAAGTGAAAAAAGTTCACATTTTGCCACGGATAAGTGACATGCATTTAAAGTGAAATTACCGTGTCATTTATTTCTAGTGCAGTTTTCGAAGTTTAAACCTGTTTTGCTTCTGTATTTTTGCTTGACAGGAGAGTTTTGGACACATGCAGAATTTTTGTGGGGGCTATTGTTTTATCTGTTCTGTTGTTGGTGTTTTATATTATAGTTATCTACATTAAGGAAATTAAGTAACAAAATATATATACTTAAAAAGTATATGGTCTTTATCATAAATAATATTTTTACTTTGTAAGAATGTTTTTGTGTTTGGGAAAATAAATACATGTTTTGATTATTAAATCAAAATGTAAGGTTTGAACCAAACCATACATACAATTTGAGGGCAAAAAATATAATTTTGGCTGTAACAAATTAGAGTATTTTTTAGGTTGGTACATTAAAGGTTTTTTTTTTTTTTTGTTTGTTTTTGCAGCTGTTACCATCTCACATGGTTCATGGCTTCTTATGTGCCTGTCCTAAACAGCCCTGTGTAGGATCCTTGATATTGTTGGCTGGTATGCATTTTACCTCTAGCTCCTTCAAAGAGACTGTTTGTCTATGTGCTTCTCCCAGAACTCTCCTTGTTCTCGCAGAGTTTAAAAGATGATGTTTTCCCCAGTGCTAGTGGGGTTTAATGTTGATTCCAGATCAAGAGTGCTCAATGAGAGATCAAAACATTTGGATAATTGTTTGTACCTTCTAATTTATGCATTTATTCTATTTAATGTCTGTAATGTTCTTTAGTCTTCATTTTCAAAGCTGTTCCTGAACAATGATCCCTAAACTCTGGGTTTCCCAATATGTGATTTACTTCAGAGTTGTCTTCACTAGGGAAAATGTGAAGACTTGTGCAAAAATGCTATTTAATTTTTTTTTTACATGAAAATGTCTTTTAAAAATCTCTTTGTCTGTCTATCCATCCATCCATCCATCCATCCATCCATCCATCGCTCCATCCACTCATCCATCGCTCCATCCATCCATCCATCAATCGACCCATCCAACGGCCCATCCACCCGTCCATCCACTCATCCATCGACCCATCCATCCATCCATCCATCCATCCACTCATCCATCGACCCATCCAACGGCCCATCCACCCGTCCATCCACTCATCCATCGACCCATCCATCCATCCATCCATCCATCCATCCATCCATCCATCCATCCATCCATCCATCCATCCACTCATCCATCGACCCATCCACCCGTCCATCGGCCCATCCATTCACTCATCCATCGACCCATCCATCCATCCATCCACCCATCCATCGGTCCATCCATCCACTCATCCATCAGTCTATCCATCCATCCACTCATCCATCAGTCCATCCATCCATCCGTCAGTCCATCCACTCTTCCATCAGTCCATCCACTCATCCATCAGTCCATCCATCCACCCATCCATCCATCCATCCATCCACTCTTCCATCAGTCCATCCACTCTTCCATCAGTCCATCCACACATCCATCCATCCACCCATCCATCCTCTTCTAAGCAAATTAAAGCAGAACATTCTAGCAACCCCCAAGCAATGCAATAGTAACCACATAAAACATATTGGCAACCACTTAAAAATGACCAAGCAAATATCTAGAACTCTGTAGCCAAACAAGGTAAAAATGAGGTAAGCCTAAAATTAGCCTAAAAATGAGGTATGGTAAGGTAAGGTAATTATCTAATCAATCTATTTTATCTAACTTTTAACATTTTATATTGTAAACTGAAGACATCTTAAACTGTCAGCAAGGTGTTGTCAAACCAACATGAAAATTTTTCTTGATGAACTTTAATTTTATATATTTACTTGGTAGACTTAATTTCTCAACAAATTCTTTTTTTTCCCCCACCTTTTAGGTTTCCCCTCCATGTACTACGACCTTGAGTCTCATGTTCGAAGCCCTTAATTGCAGAGAGCAACCCAAACTCATTAATATACCCCACAATCATTATAAGAGCATCATGAGACACCTAGTGAACTCAAAATTCTGAACTCTGATTCAACATTGTAAATCTGGAAATTATTTTTTAAATTATTCTTTAAAAATGTTAAATAATTCAGATTCTGCACTACTTGTAGGCTTGTGGCACAGAGCATGTTAATGTTCTTGATGTTTTTGTTTCCAGGGAAGCACATCTTGTTCAGTTCAGAAAGTGTGTTTTGTTTTTGTTTTTGAAAACTTCTAGCAGCATTTGCTTGTAGATGCCTCTTGGATTGATATTTTGTTTCCAATGCAATGCAATGAAACTCACCCATTTTTTATGTATGAAGTAAATAGCAACTAAAAAGCTTTTCAGACTTTGTTGATATAACGGATTTCATAATTGCATCACACAAAGATTCACTCTCCATCATCTACATGAATGGATGGATGGTTACATAAGCCTTATTAGCATTCGATATTTAAAACTATCTATCATTGATTGTTATGTAGTGTAATGGGATTTTCCCCCAAGTAAATCCAAAGGTAAATGATCTCTAACAAACAACACTGTACGACTGCGTCATTTGTATTGAATAATCCCTAAATGTCAAAGGCAAGTCATGCCAGACTATATCCTCATGTCGCCATGGTTTTAGGTTTTTAATCCAGAGTTGACTTAGTCACATGCTTCCTGTGACCTTGAGCTTGTATAACTTATAGAAAAGCCCACATTCAGAGGATTTAGGATGTGGCTCACACAGGGAGGGAAATTAAGTTGTTCAGACTATATTTAGAATGAATTACTAAACACTTATTTGATACTGCACAGTATGCATTGTATACAATTCTATTATGCAATGATAATTCAAACAATAGTATGCTGTTACATGACATCATCGTTGCATGTGAGTGGCATCCAATTATCTTACCAGAAATAAAAATGGTAATATCTGTAATTACTATACCAGTTCATTCATCACATTGGAAATGGAAGGTCATTGCATTGTGGGATACAGTATTCCATGCAGGAAAGTTTTCCATGAGTATAAAAACAAACATTGTGTACAGGTAATATATTAGATATTGCAGTAATAGTTAAAGTATTATGCTATTAGAAACAAACTTGGTTTAAACACACACACACACACACACACACACATCAGCTAAGGCTTCTGAAAGGTGCACATATTGCCCTCTGAAATGGCAAAATACTGCTAAACACAAAATTGTATCATTATTGCACTAGAAATGAGCCTGTAATAAAAAATTTAGCTTGTTTCACAGTGGTTTTCCTGACAGATACTATGTTATACATTTCTGAATTACTGCTGTGCTCAGTGTAAGCAATGAAAATCCCAGGATCCACATCTGGCTTTAGTGCTAAGAAAAAGGTATGGATTACTGGTGGAGGCGGGGGAAAAATAATAACAGCAGATGTGTGCAACTACAAAACCAAAAAAGGACTAAACAAAGAACCTGGCCCAGATTTAGTCTAATGCTAATGACGCCACTATCACATCTTAACATCTGTGCCAATGTTTCTGGAGGAAACAGTCATTTTCATAATAGGTGCACACAAATATTTTCATTACAGCTGGTTTTGAACAAGCGTATTAAAATCACAACTGGCTATCTATCTATCTATCTATCTATCTATCTATCTATCTATCTATCTATCTATCTATCTATCTATCTATCTATCTATCTATCTATCTATATACATCAACTTGGTACTAAAGTATCAGTATGTTTGACATTCCTATATGCAACTGCATATGCATAAATTACCAATTGTAACTTCATTGGTAAAATTAAAGTATTGTGTGCAAAAAGTAAATACACTGAAGTGTAAAATGCTTTTGGATAGGCACAAATGAGTCAATTGTTGACATATGGAGCGATAAATTGGTGTAGACAGCAGCTCAAATGATTTGGTTTTGTGAGAAGTTGTAAGAGAAAAAACTCATATTGACTTTAAATGCACATTTTGGAAGTCTGGAAAAACTGAACAAGGTTTAAGGCACATTTGTAAAAAAAAAAATAAAAAAAAAAAAAAATGTAGAAAAAAAGGAAAAGGGATATTTCCTTCTATCCTAAAACACAACACAATGCACTACAATATGTAATACGAAAATTTAGGGAAACACCTGTGAAAAACCACATATATATATAAATTACTATAGTATGTTCTTGTAATAATACCATGCACTGAAATATGTAGGGGAGAGCCGGGACGATTGAAAAGCGGGACGGATGAAACACTGAGATTTCCTTGAAAACCACTCACGTCATGTACGTCAAATTTCGTTAGCACATACAGCACGCAATACCTACCTTTTTTTTTTTTTTTTTGACTGACAAGTTGTATTTATTGTTTCATGTGCCATTGTAATGATAATACGGCAGGTGTATTAGTACAGCAACACACCCTTAAGTGTGCATTATCAGAGTTTTTTAGTTTAAGGGCAAAAGAGGTTCACCCGACCGCACCTCCTGCCAGTTAAACCTGGTCATAGCCTATACTGTTCATAGATTCATATACTGTCCTTAGACTTGTGTTTCTTTTAATGCAATTTTAATTATTTTAATTCTTTTCGCCTATTGTTTATTGGGCGACAGAACAAAAATGGTTAATATGAACCTTTAAATTAAAATAAATTACAAAATATGTTTGTAACAATATGTACATAAGCTACTTGTCAGGTATTGTTCACAAAAACAAGCATTAGATGAATAGTTGCCGTTTAAACTGTTATGTTTCATCCGTCCCACCCCTGTGTTGCAAACAAAGCACAACTACCGTTCAGAGTCAAATTTTACTTAAATCATTCTATATTTATAGCGAATAACACATGATACTAAGAAAACACATATGTGAGTTGTTGATCACAAAAAAATAAAAAATCTATCTGTAACCTTATCTTAGAAAACGACATTTATTTATTTAAGTGTTTCAACTGTCCCGGCTCTCCCCTACTTATTATAGCAATTACAATAACTGGGTAATAACTAGGTACTAACCCTGAACATACCCCTAAACCTAAAAATAACCCATATTACCTGCACTTTCTTAGGTAAGTATACTGAAAGTACACACACTGTAAAATAAAGTGCAAACCTAAAATAAAACCTGAGTAAACTAATTTTGTCTGCCGATTTTCTTAAATTAACCAAATGCCATTTACTGTGTTAGTAATGTGAGTATATTTGTACTGTGAACTTATTTCATAGTTTCTCAAGTGTCTAAACAAATTCTGTATATAATGGACCTAAAACCAGGATAGAGTTTACTTAACTTCAGTCAACAAACGTGACCCTAGGACTGTCCGTCTATTTCTCACAGCCTTGCTTTCAGTGAAATGAACTAACTATGACTTGACTACAGATGGATTTCCTAATCTTTTAAATAGAAATGGTCAGCTGATCTGAGGTCTTCATTCTGATAGTATGGAGACTGTTTGAACAATGTATTTTCACAGGGCATATCCTCACCCGAACTATTCTAATCCATCATCCCATAATCCTTTATTAATCAAAGCTTCCAAATACATTTATACCAAATGGATGGAAAGACTCAGCTCACCAAATAGAAGAAAAACAAGTCTTTCCCCTTCCATGCACTACCAACCTTTGCTCAGCTGGCTTGCTAACAAGGCTGTTAGCTTGCATAAAAATTGAGGATCTAAAAAGTCCTTTCCTGTCTCTAAGAGTACACAAAGATGTGATGTATTAAAGCTCTTTTTGAAGCAGTACATATCATTATTCTTCCCAGCTTCAATAAGCACAGAGCTGAAAATGCCAAGTACCTCTATAAACAGTCAGACATGCAGAAACTCTCCTGAGAGAAGCACAATCCACAACCAACTTTTAATATGGTTTCAGGAATAAATGCTGTCCTGATTCAGCCATCTCTTCGAGACATACTGTATAAACAATCTTTGGTTTATTGAATAGCCTCAAACTTGCTCTCATGACCTTATATGGAAAATGAGGTTGAACTTTGCCATCATGCTTAATGTGACATTGGAATCACAAGAATAACTGTGACAAGAGCTCTTTTCAGTCCGTTGTGTTCCGTTCCTCATTATTTTCGTTGTATTCTGGTGTAACAATATGGAAAATGCAACAGATAACTGTGCTGTTGTGGTCCGCTGATTTAATAAACAATATTCCATGAATAATTCACTGGAATGCACACAAAAATCTATTTTTTCTCCTCCAAATCCTCACTTGCATCTCCTTCCCGGTTTTCCTTTTGCAAATGGCACTTTGAAACTTATTTATCTCCCCTTTTCACTTCCATTCCCTATAATAAATATTTACTAGGGCACAGAAATAAAATATTTTTAAATATTGTATTGTAGTACATTTTCCAGTCAATGAAACCTTTGCTTAACACAACATACATACTGTATATGTTACATAATAAAAACTTACATATGTTATTATATATTTAACATGGTCTAGTGACATTGGTGTGGTAAGACTCATCTGAGCTTTTGTGGTTATTCATAGTTTGCTGAAGTAATTTGTTAATACTTTTAAGTTTTCTTCTGATGTTTGATGGTTGAAGGATATAATGTAAACTCATTGTACCAATTTGTGTTGCATTTATAGAGTGAACCTTTAATCATGTATATTGCCAGTTGCTAATTGCTTATACACTCGGACCCCCTTTTGCCTTTAATTCTTTGGTCGCACAGATTCAACAATGTGCTGGAAACATTCCTCAAAGATTTTGGCCCATATTGACATGATAGCATCACATAGTTGCTGTAGATTTGTCGGCTGCACATCCTTGATGATAATCTCCCATTCCTCCACATCCCAAAGTTGCTCTATTGGATTGAGATCTGGTGACTGTGGAGGCCATTTGAATATAGTGAACTCATTGTTATGTTCAAGAAACCAGTTTGAGATGATTTGATATTTGTGACAGTGCGTTATCCTGCTGGAAGTATCCATCAGAAGATGGTACACTGTGGTCATAAAGGGATTGACATGGTTATGAACAATACTAAGCTAGACTGTGATGTTTAAAAGATGCTCAGTTGGTACTAAGGGGCCCAAAGTGTGCTAATATCCTCCACACCATTGCACCAGCAGCAGCCTGAACCACAAAAACAAGGCAGGATGGATCTATGCTTTCATGCCAAAAAACGTACGGTCCTCTGCTGCTGTAGCTCATCTGCTACAAGGTTAGACATGTTGTGCGTTCGGAGATGCTCTTGCCTTGCAAATACCTTGGCTGTAACGAGTGGTTAATTGAGTTACTGATGCCTTTCTATCAGCTCAAACCCGTCTGCTCATTCTCCTCTGACCTCTGGCATCAACAAGGCATTTTCCCCACATAACTGAAGCTGACTGGATATTTTCTCTTTTTCACTGGCAGTAGTCAGAACAGGTGGTCTTCAAGCCCACTCTAAAAACAGGTCTTTAATGTCCCGTCGCTTCAGGACACCAGGTGGCAGAGCTTGAGGAACTCCTGCACGTAGTCTTCCAGGGGACGGCCAACTTTGGAAAGGGAGAGAAGATCTTCGGGGAAGTGACTGGAAAATCCACCTTGTTGCTCCTGACCTTCTATCATGCTCAAGCTTGGATGTAATGACCAGAACTGAGGTAAAACTCAAACGGGTACGTTTATTTGTAGATATGGCTGGAACTCAATGCATAAACAGGTAGATGATGATATTGGAGATCTTTAGCAGATGAGATAGACTTGTTTTGTTAACTTTAAATCTTGTCTTGCAGATCCGTTGGAGCACAAACACACGTGGGAACAAGACTGAGATGAGGGAAGACTGGAAGAAAACTTGATTACTTAACGACTGGAAGATGGCGTGGATGAATGGAGATCGACTTGAATGAGGTAACAGCAGTAGTTAGCAAGGTAGTCAAGAACATCAAGTTAGTAGGTAGTATGTATCATCAAACAAGGTCCAGCCATGACTGAGGGAGTGTGTGTGTGTGCTCTATATAGTGCTGGTGATTGGGGCTAGGTGAGTTCCAAGTGTGTGGTTTCTAAAACTTTCTAAACTCTGTAGGAGCCCTATGACATGTGTGCTAACAAGGCCTCTCAAACAATATAATACCTTTGTGTGAAGAACAGACTGAAATTTCACTGAAAAACATTTTCACTTTTTTTTTTTTTTTCATCTTAGCTTTCAATCAGAGGAAAAGTTGATATTGGGGTCTAGCAGAGAAACCAGTCAACGAGTCATCCCAAGTCTGGTATATGAAAACAAGAAAATGTAGTTTCCATCATGGAATTTTCTTAGATTAGTTCAAACGATTTAGACCAGGTTTGGCTTTATGTCATCTGAGCATTTCAAACTATTAATGGGAATACAGGAAGCTGATTTTATCTGGCAAGACAATTGTGTTTATCCTGACAAATGGGATCTATTAATTAATGCAATTTGTGAATGTCATGTTAAAGTCATTATTTTCAGTCAAATAAAATTAAGCAGTTTGCTTACCAGGGCATAAAAGCGTTTATCTGACATTTTCTCTGCAGCAGTGTCATGATTTAGCTTGGTTTCTATGCTCTCTGCTTTAATATTAATAAAACTCTGAGAGAAAAATCTCATTTTGCAGGGCACAAGCTAAAAATCACACTCCCCAGGTGCCTATTTGAGGACGAGAAGTTTGACCTTTCCAGAGAAACTCCAGGAGTGTTGGTAATGAAATGAACACCTCCCACATATGCTTCCACTGCACAGAATTATAGTGATACTGCCAGTGTCATTCGCAAGCATAGAGAAAGATTGAGATGACTGTAATCTCACTTTTGATCCCAGACGAATGTTTCTCTCTTTCCAGGTGGGCTTGAGGTGTGTCATTGCAGCAGTTGTTTGAGCAAACCTAGGTGTACTACTTTTGTTTTTTCTGATTCTTCTCCAGTTAGTCCATCAACGTCATCTGCAGAATGGAGGTTGGTGATTGTTCTGCCACCTATGCTGACGGTACCCTCATGGTCTTTCAGGGCATCCATCATGGTGAAGAGAATGACAAACAGTATACACAGCCTTGACTTACACTTATTGTAATCCTGAACCAGATACTAATGGCTCAATTGTGCAACTGCACTCTGACAAGGTTCAAGCTAATTTTGTACTTCTTCATTGTCATTCACAAAGCTGTGTGTCAGACTTGTGTGTGTCAAATGCTTTCTTGAAGGACACAAACACTTAGTAAATAAATTGCTTATGTTGCAAGTAGGGCTGGGTATTGTTCAAAAATGTTAGGTATCGATAACAATACCGGTTCCTGAACAATACTCTTTAGACATCAGACAGTAATCGTCACTTCTAGTATCAGCTCTTGGACAACTGCGTATCTTGCCAATGTTGATGCTAGATTAAAAGCACTTTTTGACTAAGATGTAATCAGTCTGATTGTGGTGCTCTCCACTCGGGCTTTGCCATGCCGATCGTCTGGATGTCTTGTCTTACGGCACGCTGGGAAGTGTTGGGCCTATTCAACTCCCGAACCTACAGGGAACTATACAGTATATATTGCTTTATTTTAGTATAGGCTACTGCGTGTATGTGGATAAAGTTGGATATATTATACATTCAGCTTTAAATAAAGAGTTGGACAATAATACAGTTTAGATTTTGTAATGTAAACACACTGTCAAGATTTGCTATATGGTATACGGTTTTGCTTTATATGAGTGTACTGCATATATTTTGCAACATTATAAACAATCAAGTAGTCGAGATTTGCTTTGTAAATATATAAATGATGAAGTGCCATTGCTGCCGAATAATTAAACACATTCAAATATAAATTAGATTTTTAGACTGAATATGAATGTTTTTTTGTCTTTTTTTCTGAATTAATTTTTTTCTGTCATGCTTCAACAGATTGTGATCAAAGCTGATAAAATTTGAATAACATTTAGCTTAATGTCATTTATGATATTCACCTGGAAACATAACTAACAGGCACGGACAGCATTTTTAATAAAAGACCAGCCATATAACCGCAAGCCACACTCTTCAGACTAGGATAAAGAAAAGAAGCTGTGAGCTGGGAGCTTCTCTATGTGACGCCAGAAAAAAGACATTCTGCTCACTGATTTGATCTTAAGGTTTGGAGGTGTGCTGAGATTTTCAATCAGACTGTTCTACCATAACCAAGCAACCAACACAATGAGACCCTCGTGCTTGAGGAAAGATGACCAATGTGATAACAGCATGCTTCACAATGTGTGTGACTCACTAGCTGAAAAGCAAAATGACAGGCTATTGTGCAAGTGAATATACACAAATGTGTTGGAGGCTTGCGTAAAAGTACCTTCTGGGAAATACTTTTCATTTGGCCGTCACACACTTATAACACATATATCCTTTGTGCTAATTTAATGAAAATTATCAAGATAAGTCTGAAGTCAAACGTCTTAAAAACATGTATTCTAATTTAGTCTAATTAGAGATCTTTTGTTTATTGTCAAGCACAAATCTCAATCTCTCTCAGTCTTGGCAGAGTGAGTGATATGCCAGTGGGCTATAGGTGTCAGTGGATCATTTGTCAGCTTTTGTGGCCTAGCTAGACTGCCAGGGAAGGGAAGATTATTCATCTGGAGACAGGCATACTTGACTGGCTGCTCACTACAGACAGAGAAAGAGAAAGAGCGAGTCATGCAGATTTACGCACTCAGGAGCTTTTGGATGATAGTGTCTTGGCCTCTCACTGACATTTCCATCAGAAGGATCAGATGGCAGAATGATAAAGCCAGGTTACTGCTACTTATTCATCACTGGGTGTAAGGATCTGGTGTCAAAGATAGCCAAATTTAGCATAATTCAATAATTCACAGCAGGGTTTACAGCTACAGGCAGTTTGAAAGAGCTGTGTTCTGATAAAGGACACCCACGTACTGAAGAGATGTTGCATAATCTGTCAGAATTGCCAAACTGCAATGCATCACAAAAATGCTACAAAAGTACAAAGACTACGATCTCAGGTTGACCAGTAACACTAGATGGTCCCTCTAGTCAGTTTAGTACTGGAGAAAAGTTGTTTTATGTTTTAAAAGCACCACAAAAACCACAATAAATTAATGAATGTCTAAACATGTCCAATTCAGAAACCCTGCAAATACATTTCAATTACGGGTCAGCATAGTTAAAATATATAGAAAATACAATCAGGATACATGACAGTGTATAGCGAATAATTTGTTTACGTTAAATTAATTTTAGCAGTGCACACACTGGGTCTCATTCATGAAACACGAGCAGAACGAATTTTTGTGTAAATCGTGTGTAAAGTGGTTCTGGCATAAATTTTCGGATTCATTAAAATGTTCGTATTTTCCAAATGTTAGTTGATACGAAAGAAATCTACACCTGCTCCCAGCCACGCGTAAATAGTGCGTTTAACATCCGAACGTTTTGCTTATTAATAAGGCTGCATTTAAATTCACCTTAATCGGGTACATATTTACACAGCATTTTGAAAAAAATATTATATATAGTAATTACATACGGTTTTTCTTTTTACTTTTATTACGAGAGCCAGTAATAGCATCTGCAAACGGAACACAAGTCCGCAAGTCTTTTTATTTTATTTTTTATTTTTATTTTTTATATTCAAGCTGTTTATTATATTATTTTTTTTTTTACAAGTCCGCAAGTCACAAGTGTTGCAGTCAAGCTTCATGTCGAACCATTTTCTTTTCACTTCTGGGACTGTTCGATTAACAGATGAAACTCCATTAACTGCATCTGTAATATGCTGCCAAGCATTTTTACCTAAAGCATTTAGGTAAAAGCATTATTACCTAAAAAATCCTTTTTTTTAGGACCTGATACGCCACTTTGTACGCTTGAAAATAAAATGTGGCATTTTGAATGAACTTCTGATAATAAAAATTCAATTTCTGCATCTGAGAAATTTCTCTTCTTCATTCGCTTTTGAGAAGACATGTTGAAATCCTTCGTTTCGTGTCATAATATGATGCCCATATATAGTTGTCAGTCGGTTTTAATGGGCGGGATTTATGGTAATTGAGAATGAGCATGCAGGTGCGTCCCATTTACGACTGATTGGAATTCATTAAAGGGACACTCCACATGGAAAGATGAATGTGTATTTAAATTGGGTCATTTATGTAGAAGAAATGTGAAATTATTTTTGAATTTGGAGCTTTCTAGACTGAGAAAAGCCAGAAAATTTATTTTTGGCTCATGCGGATGAAAGACAACAACTCCCAGAATGCACTTGCTTCGCTGCTCTACGAGGCCACTCCCAAGCCACGCCTACCGGTTAGAGAGCAGTTGTAAACAAATAAAGCTAAGCTAAGTTACTAGTAGTCTCCATGAGTCTGCCCGGGTTTTTGAGATCGCATATCGCACAAAATGTCCGGGATTCGGCTTTTGCGTTCTACAGTCGCCATTCATTGTGTTTACTGTGGCGAGCAGGACGAGACTAGGGCCGCGGGAGAACGACGCGAGGCCGGTGGCGTGATTACTGATGACCGACACCTGTGAGGCACTGGTCTCGTATCTCTCACGGAGGAGCGGGTATTTTCTTAGCAATGGTAAAACGCACATCAACCGATCACGCCACCGGCCTCGCGTCTTTCTCCCGTGGCCCTAGCCTCGTCCTGCTCGCCACAGTAAACATGATGAATGGCGACTGTAGAACGCAAAAGCGGTGGCGTGATTACTGATGAGCGGCGCCTGTAAGACGCGCCGGTCTCGTGGGCTATCTCTCATTGAGGAGCGGGTATTTTCTTAGCAATGGTAAAACGCACATCAACCGATCACTTGTTTAGCGATGTAAACACTACATTCAGACTCACCAATCGGAATGAATTCAGTTAGATTGAAACAAAAGTTGTGCATGTAAACAATGAATGGCGACCGTAGAAAGCAAAGCCGAATCCCGGACATTTTGGACTATCTCGACGGCCAGACATGCAGGTTTCTGCCGGTGAAATCAAACGCACTGGCACTGATCTGTGATAGGTCTGTTAGCGCATTAGGTCCAACCCCCTATGGGCGGGTTTGAAAGGGTGGGAACTAGTGCTTGTAGTCTTAACAGAAATCCCCCCCTCTTACACTTCCTCCTACAATGACGCAAAATGACAATTTTTGCGTCATTGTAGGAGGAAGTGTAAAGAGGTAAATACAGATTTCTCTCGTCTCAGGGGAAAATGAGAAAATGTTGCACGACCATTCAATAGTATGACTGGGTTTCTAACATTGTAAAGCTTAATGCAAATGGGTGGAGTGTTCCTTTAACACACACACACATTTCACTATCAAATCTGACGTTTACGAAGTATTTGTGAATCAGGAGAAGAATTTTCGGGAATGTATCTTTACGCGCAAATCACTCACATATTTACTCGTATATTTACGAATGTTTCATGAATGAGACCCACTGAGTATGACATTTTTGTCAAATTTTGGTCATTTTACACACAAAAAAACAAGATCTGACCTATAAAAATTGACAATGAGTGTATACGTTACCTACAGATAAGGAGGAAAAAATGATTAGAGTTCAAAGAATGAGCTGTCTATTTAGTTTTATACACTTCATTAGGTAGGTTACATCTGTTCAACTGCACGTTAATGCAAATATCTAATCATCTAATCACATGGCATTAAGTTGATGCATTTAAGCATGTAGACAAGGTCAAGATGATCTGCTTAAGTTCACACTAGTGTTGTCAAAAGTACCAACCTCGGTACCAAATCGGTACTGAAATTTAAAAAAATGTGATGATACCAACATTTCCCTCTAGCATTTTGAGCGCTGTTGAACGGATTCTTAAACACCTCTGATTGGCCATTGTGTTGACATGCTCAACATATACACTCACCTAAAGGATTATTAGGAACACCATACTAATACTGTGTTTGACCCCCTTTCGCCTTCAGAACTGCCTTAATTCTACGTGGCATTGATTCAACAAGGTGCTGAACGCATTCTTTAGAAATGTTGGCCCATATTGATAGGATAGCATCTTGCAGTTGATGGAGATTTGTGAGATGCACATCCAGGGCACGAAGCTCCCGTTCCACCACATCCCAAAGATGCTCTATTGGGTTGAGATCTGGTGACTGTGGGGGCCATTTTAGTACAGTGAACTCATTGTCATGTTCAAGAAACCAATTTGAAATGATTCGAGCTTTGTGACATGGTGCATTATCCTGCTGGAAGTAGCCATCAGAGGATGGGTACATGGTGGTCATAAAGGGATGGACATGGTCAGAAACAATGCTCAGGTAGGCCGTGGCATTTAAACGATGCCTAATTGGCACTAAGGGGCCTAAAGTGTGCCAAGAAAACATCCCCCACACCATTACACCACCACCACCAGCCTGTACAGTGGTAACAAGGCATGATGGATCCATGTTCTCATTCTGTTTACGCCAAATTCTGACTCTACCATCTGAATGTCTCAACAGAAATCGAGACTCATCAGACCAGGCAACATTTTTCCAGTCTTCAACTGTCCAATTTTGGTGAGCTCGTGCAAATTGTAGCCTCTTTTTCCTATTTGTAGTGGAGATGAGTGGTACTCAGTGGGGTCTTCTGCTGTTGTAGCGCATCCGCCTCAAGGTTGTGCGTGTTGTGGCTTCACAAATGCTTTGCTGCATACCTCGGTTGTAACGAGTGGTTATTTCAGTCAAAGTTGCTCTTCTATCATCAACAAGGCATTTTCGCCCACAGGACTGCCGCATACTGGATGTTTTTCCCTTTTCACACCATTCTTTGTAAACCCTAGAAATGGTTGTGCGTGAAAATCCCAGTAACTGAGCAGATTGTGAAATACTCAGACCGGCCCGTCTGGCACCAACAACCATGCCACACTCAAAATTGCTTAAATCACCTTTCTTTCCCATTCTGACATTCAGTTTGGAGTTCAGGAGATTGTCTTGACCAGGACCACACCCCTAAATGCATTGAAGCAACTGCCATGTGATTGGTTGATTAGATAATTGCATTAATGAGAAATTGAACAGGTGTTCCTAATAATCCTTTAGGTGAGTGTATGTCTGTGATTGGCCATTGCACTCGACGCTCAACATACATGTCTCTGATAGGCCATTGCATTCACGCGCTCAACATATATGTCTCTGATTGGCCATTGTGTTCACACGCTCAACATATATGTCTCTGATTGGCCATTGTGTTCATACGCTCAACATATATGTCTCTGATTGGCTACGACGCTTTAAAAACATGTTGTCTTCACAGAGCGCTTGGATACACCCGGGAGTGTTTTAAAGCAGGCTTCTTTCAGCGGATCTGTCTATCGGTGGATATATTAGTGATCCACTGATAGACGGCAACTTTCAAATGCTCCCGTGTGTGTCTGTGCAAGCGATCAGTGAAGCCAGTGAATGCCAACGTGTGTAGATGTGCAGTCGTCAAATCTGCAGCAACTGTGTGACATGCCATCATGTCGATTTAGACTAAAATATCTGAGGAATGTTTCCAGCATCTTGCCATGAAGAATTAAAGCAGTTATGAAGGCAAAATGGGGTCAAACAAAGTGTCCGGTAAGTGTATAAATCTTATGATATCATTTGAATTCAGAACAGCAATGTTCATATTGATCTCTGTTTCATATTTGATATCTATCCATCTCTCATTATCTTACTATTTCTTTGAAGCAATTGGAGAACACTATACTTTTAAAGATGAACTTGGCATCAGAAATAGTGCCAGACGGTTAAGAGGCTTATTTTGAGGTTTTATTTTTGAAAAAATACATTTTGATTATTTAAATATTAATGTTTTAGGGCTACTTAAAGAAAACCAACATTGAGTGTGTTTCCCATAAGCATCATTATCCAACTATGATCACAAGGTCATTTAACTAACAACAAAACTAATGATGGAACTTGCGACCATAGTTTTGATGTGTCGCACTTTGGTATAAATCTTTTTTTTTTTTTTTTTTTTTTATCCTGGTACATAAACTGCATGCCAATTTGGTCTTTGAATTGGTGGAATATATAAGGTTGTTGTTTTTTTAAATGTTGTAATAACCAAAATGCAATGTTGTCAGATGTCACAAAAAAGTTTGGAACTTTACACTAGAGAGCACATTGGAAAACAATCTAACAATAAAACAACACTTTGAGAAAAAGCATCTGTTGGAATCAGAATTAGCTCTGAGCTCCTGCTGTTTGTCTGATTTTGAGAGTCAACAAGCGCGTTTAGACTGGGGCAAACTGAAGTGTCAAGGTGTAGTGCTCTATGTAGATGAGGGAAAGAGAGAAAGCTGTTTGTATGTCTGCAGGGATGAGAGTAGTATTCACAGAGCATCTGTCACGCATACTCAAAGCTAATCACCAACATACGGCCTTCTCTGTAGTCAAACACAAGCACACAGATTGATCACTGTGAAACACACACCAGTACACAAACATATATGAATCAGAAACACAACACATCCATAGAAAAGAAAGCTTATTTGCTGCTGAGTATTCATTCATTCATTTGCCAGGTGGGTTTTATTCGAAACCCATCTGAGAGCAAATCACAAACGAGTTTGTTTTAATTTCTCAGTTGCTTCTTCTAGACAGCGATAAGATTGAATAATAAATAAATGAAGACATTTCCTGAAATCTCCTCCTCCTTAGAGTTTTGTTTTTCCTGAGAAACACCCAGTAATCTCACTTGCTCCCTTTCAGAAGAGATCTCAACTACATCTAAAAACTAAAGATCTCAACACTCTAAGCTGTAAAAAATATGGCCAAAGCATTGTCCAATGTTAATTACATAATTATCTGTATTGATTTTTCACAGCTCTTTCCACATATTTTGAATTATGCATTGTATTGTGATGTACTAGGGTTTGAGGAAATTGCCAGTTCCTTCTCCGTTTTTGTGCAATTTTTTTTTCCACTCTCAGAAAAAAAAGGTTCAATGTTCAATCTAGAACCCTATGACTCAATTTTAAAGAAACCTTTATGCCAAAAAGGTTCCATATAAGGGGAAATGTCTTAAATGATTGCATAATACTGTTATGTTTAAAGTATGTTGTTCACAAGCTCATTCATTAATACAATTTAATTATAATTAAAAATGAATTACAACTGAATTAAAACTAAATCCATAAAATGATGGGAACCCCAAAAAATTTCTTTACATGAAGCCTCTGACAGAACACTTTCAGGTTATATATAGAACCTTTTCTTAAGACATATGCCTCAAATTGTGATCAGTTAAAGTCAGAGATTTTAATATGAAAACTTCTCACAACTTCTTCGAAGACAAAATAATTTGAACTACTGTACACATTTGTTCATATCTTTAAACGCTTAATGTATCCCAACAATTGACTAATTTATGCCTTTATCCAAGGGTATTTTGAGAATAACAAAGTGTCAAATAATAACAATTTGACACAAATATAAATGTTCAGATAAATAAAAGCCTGTAGCATTTGGTCAAGATGGTTTTCCTTTAGGTTTAGGAAACAGTTACTTTTGTCGTTACAGTCGTAAGAATGGTTACTTCTAATCTGTTCAAAAAAATGTGATGTGTGTGTAAAATCTTTGGTTGTAGTGGTACCTTGTCGTCATTATCCCATAACGAGTGTCCTGAACTCGCCTTCTGCTTGGCAGAAATCCGTCTTTTGCTGTCCTCAGCCTCACCTCCTAATTCCATTACTGCATTACAGATAAAGCACATGGGTCACGGAAAAACATTGCCACGGGATCAATCACAGTCTACATGATGTCCATCTTCCTGCGCCCCCTGTTTCCCCTTCTACCAGTGTGTTACTCCAGATCCGGAGTAATGTGCTTTACTATTCTTGAGTAGCTCGAGATGGAGAACTGGTGATGGTTTGTAGATGGCAACACAAGGCCACTCAAACAGTGGCAGATGTTTGTTTGAGAGCAGGGGATGCTTAAGTCTGTGACTGTAAACATACGAGGACACAAGGAACAAGCTTGAGTTAATCACTGGGAATGAGCAAACCACTGGAAATGACAGGAACCATAGATTTAAAGACGATAAATAATAATGAATCAGATTTTTGGGGAAATTCAGCATGACTGAATAGAGGGGGCGTTTACATGAAACCATTTTCAACTAAAAACGGAAAACTTTTTATGCATTTTGGTCGTTCATTTGCACAACAACGGCGTTTAGGGGGCCTGAAAACGCCATTTGAAAACGGGTTTCATAGTGCAAGTTTTTGAAATCGATACCATTATCGTCTCTGTGTAAACTACAAAAATGTGAATTTGTGCAAACGGCGATGTCATGCGCATGCTTATTACGTGTTCAGTCTGTAGGCGTGTAGTGTTTCTTTACAAAGTGACATCGCCAACTACTGGCCTGACATGAATAATACAGCATCTTTAATCGTTTCCGCGGATCCGTTTTGAATGCCACAAGCATTTCCAAAAACAGGTTACAATGAGGTAATATTATTCTCCTCACTCCTCAACCATCGAACATCAAAAGGAAACTTGAAAGTGTAACCATGAATAACCTCAAAAGCTCAGATGATATTCCACTGCAACTTTACGGACTAAATGCAAGTCTAAACTAAATGCAAGTGTATAATGTTAATCTAAAAAGTTAATTAACTGGAACACTGATGGATATTTTAAAGTGCTTTCTGTCATTTTGACAGATATTGTATTTTCCTATACAAGTAAATATTTATAGTAAGGATTAGAAGTGAAAAAAGAAGAAAATGATCTTTTAAATCACCCATGTGGAAATAAAACAGGGAAAGAGAAATGAGCAAGGATTTGAAAAGGATTGATGAGAAAAACAAGATTATTAGTGCATTTCAGTGAATTATTCATGAGACATCCTTTATTAAATATGGGGAAAGCAAACTACACATATGCAGTATATGTTGTCCTTTTCATAAAACAGTAGAAATCAAAGAAAAGAGAAAATAATCAGGAGGAACAGAACACAGTGGAAAGAAAAGAGCTCTTGCCAGTTACTTTTGATACCAGCGTAACATTAAAATACCAAGCGTTACATAATTTTCATGATGGATAAAATATAAGAAAAATAAGGATTATTTGTTAATATTTCAGTCCTTTTGGGTGGAAGTTCCCCATTCACCAAAAATGCCACCTATATTTTAAAACCCAGTTGGCGTAGTAAAGTGGATAGTGAAACGGTATGCATTTATTTATTTATTTAATCAAGCAATTTATCAAGACATGGTCTCCAGCCCATCTGAGATGACCCTTATCAAGAGACATGAGTTTAAGGGCTCAGTTCATCTGACCTAAAGTCCGACTCATTTATCGCAGGGCAGAATCCATAAATCAGAGTGATATGATGAATCAGAGTTTAGTGTTATTTGAAACACCTTTAAAAGTTGTATTGAACCATTCTGACACTGTTAAAGAAGAAGAAAAGTTCATGACTGGATGGAAAAACTGGGAGGAATTGGTCTGCCCTCAAATAATTCTTCAAACAAACTTTGCCTAGAGTTAGATGATGATCCAAAAGCTGGTCACATGTACTTATTTGTGTGGGTGTAACAATAGCCTCAAGTCACGATTCGATACATATCACGATGCGATAATATTGCGATACTCCAAGACATATGATAATAGGTTAACAAAAAATGTACTGTTGATTTAAATGCTAAATTAGATTTTTAGGATTTTTTGATTTTTAGAAATTTTTAGGCTTGTGCTGGAAACCCAATGCACAGGACAATAGTGACACCAGAATAAAAATATTCATGATTCTGAAGCTGAAAATACAGAATTACGAATATGCTTAATAATAATGTAGGCCAGTTTTTACTGGTAACATAAGACATTTGGCATTATCAGGACCCACAAACATTCCCCCATTGCATTAGTATTATATTCAACATTATATATAGTAGTTTAATGTAGTATTGACACTAAAACTCTGAAAACGTGATTTTTTTTTTCACACAGTCATTTTTATTTGGGGTGAACTACAATATACAGTATATCGTCACTATCCACGATACATATTGTTGCATTTTTGTATTGCGATATATTGTGACACAATATATATTGTTACACTCCCACTTATTTGTATAAAATGTCTGATTATGCAGTGGTGAACCTTTTGACACTAATCTCAACTGGAAAATAATGAAGGAACAGGGACTCGGGGCCCAGATGAAAATGGTTTTGACTTTTTTCACATTGTCAAACTAGCCAAAATATTTTATAAATGAACACACAAGGGGCATGTGACACTGTACGTACAGTATATCTTTGTGAATAATGGACATTCAGAATCCATGGGAATCTGTGGAGTTCTGCAGGCGTGTAGTGGTGCGCGTAGTGGACTACATGTGACTGATCCCTAGAGTAAAATCTGGCATCAGTTGATGTCCGGCTGCCAGTGATCAGGCTTTAGTAGCCTTTGGCTCTGTTTCACTACCTTCAAATCTGAGCCAACATGCTATGAGTGCTGTGATGTCATCCATTCATCACACCTCTGACCGCTGGTCAACCGATCGGATATCTGCCAGACCTTCAGTATTAGCACTGGCCAATAAAATGATAATAATAATTGGGCCACAACAACTTTAAATCCCAGATTGAACATGCCAGAGTAACCAACCACTTCCATTTTGACAGATTATTCAGGATGTTGTTGAATATAACTTGTTTTCACTGATAGATGATGAATCACTCATGGAACACTGGACTAATCAGGCTATGAGTGATTTGCTTTCATCCCTGTTTATCCTCTTCCTCCTCTCTTTGTAGATGTGATAGCTAGATGAGCCAATCCGTCATGGTTAATTATAAACAAATGACAGGATCGAGACTTGTGTCTTGGATGCTCATTTGACTAAAACTGCTTGTACATCATGCATATTATAAATAAGAGCATAATAAACAGGCCTTTGTTATTTCAGTTTTCTGGGAGAAATGCAAAAACTTGCTGTAGCTAAAAGGCAATACTGTGAACTTTAGTTTACCATATGTAAAGTAACCCGTGTCTCCACATTAAACCTCAATCGGAACTAAAAGAAACCTAAATGCTTTGCTTAGTACTGTGTAACTACATTATGAAGAGGAGACACACGACTTGCTTGAATATTGGACAAAGAGCTCTAGCGGTTACAAGCACACAGGACTCCCAGCTCTCCAAAAGTAGTTACGGAAAAATTACATTTGAGGTGTACTGTATCCCTTTTGGAAATATTACAATGAAATTTGGGACATTTTTCACCTACGCCTTAGGCAGCACAAATAATGAATTTTTATTGTTCTGCACAGACAACCCGTTCTGAATCTAGTGGAGGCTGGAAGCTTTTTAATCTCTGGCTTCATTTCCTATCACAGTAACTATTTAGAAAAGTTCCTTGCAGCCTTGTGATCATGTTACAACCCTGGGGAAGTGAGCAAGCGATAGCACCATGCTGTAATAATGGTTTATTATTTCAAGACTGTGCATTTCTGCGCAGTAAGTAGACATTTTCAGGGTAACAAAGGGGTTTTTACTTCAGATAATTTGGTTTTCCTCTCTGCTCGGCTTTGGAAAACGTTCCCCAGACTAATCAGGTTAAGTAAGGAAAATCCCGCCTTGGCAACACCTACAGCCTCTGATCTTTCTTGAAAACATTCTTGAACTGCTGAGCCACAGTCACTGGCCTTTGATCTGCAAAGCAAACTGCAAATGCTATCTGAAATTTAGATTCACCTGTGTTTGATCTGAATCCAGCAGCTACTGATGTGACTGACACTATGCGAGATTGGAGTGAGAGGTCCTAAGATTGGCCTGTATAATTTAAGAAGACACAGCTAGAATTCATACTCTTGGGTGGGTTCCTGACAGAGAATGAGGACTAAAATACTTTCATGGCTCCAGTAAAGGGCGCCCCACTGTCCAACTCGAAACAACTTGTTTTTGATCTAGGGTATCAAAACTACCAACCACGTTTGCTGAAATCTTGCTCTCCTCTGCCAGTACTCTCTCACTAATCAATTAAGTAAGAAAGAAAGGTGAAAGACTAACGGCTGCTACAGAATTCGCAATATCGACAACCCTATAAAATCATTACAAATCAGACTAAGACATGGATCTATTAAACTTGGGTATGTAGACTCGATGATGACACCTATTGAATCGTAGGCTATGACGCAAGTTAGTATAGAAGAATAAAATATCACTAGCATTCACTAGTGGTAAACAAATAAAGCAAGACGAATCGCACTTTGCCAATTGTTGCTTTTATGTGCGCTGAAAAAAGATGAGGAGTGAAAGAGGAGAATATGGACGCAGTTATGACTAGACAAAAGAGGCCAACTTGCCCTGCCAATATTGTGTGTGCAAGTTGTATTGTGTAAGTGGAGCTTGAGGTAAGTAGTTTTGAGTTTTAGCGCCATTTGACTGATCAATATGCTTATTCATGTTGCTTTTTTATTGGTTACTCAGTAAATACATTTCTGTTAGAAATTTCTGTCACACTGTCAGAAAATTATAGCTATCTTTGTTCGCAAGACCATGACAACGGCCAACTTTGATCCTCTCTCACTGTATGACGTAGGACCACCGTTTAGGAGCCATTGCCATTATTAGTAATTTTTCGCCTGGGACAGCCCAAAAATCATACAATGTGTACCAGGCAAAATCATAAATCATTTTCCCTCTCAGATTGCAATGTCTCATTTGCCAGCAAATCAGTGTGAAGCTCACCGCAATAAGAACAGGAGCACCATGCAAAAATAATTGTATGAAAGAGGTATGATTCATGATGTAACTTTACTGTAGAAAGAATGTCAAAACTTCTGTGAACAAGACCTAAATAAACAGTTCTGCTTCTGAAAATTGACTAACATAACGGCGACCAAAAATAAATGCTTTTTTGACTTTTTGTTCAAATCAAGATCCAAAAAAATGGTGTAGGACATAACATGAAGATATACAATTGTCAGCTCAAGTCTGTTTACAGTACATTAAAAGGCATTCAAAACCCATTTTACTCTGTATACATAATGCATAATTCAGGGTGAAACATGATATTCAATGAGAAAAAAAGCAGGATTTTGTTTTATCCAGTTGTATTCCAAAATGATGGTTAGAAGTTAGATGTGTGTAAGTGAATGTGGTGAACAGCCTCCCATATGTATACTGTACAGTGAAACAGTGCAACCAGGTGGCAGAAGCTTATCCAACATGCATTAATCGGATTACATTTACTGACTGAAAACTGTCAATAAATACAGTACATCTGGGGATTCAATTAAAAGGATAGTTCACCTAAAAAAAATAATTGGGTCATTTACTAATTTCATGTAGTTTCCAAATCTGTATGGCTTTCTTCTGTAGAACACAAAATAAGACTCTGTACATGTCTTTCAAGCTTTAAAAAGAATACATAGACAGTAAGGGACCAGCATAAAAGTGGTCCAAATGACTACATTCCAAATCAATTTGAATATTTTTTTTGTTAACTGGCTCATTAAACAGATTTGACTCAAAAGAACAATGTGTTCATGAATCAGACATTGCTACTTCTCTCATGAATGTGTTAAGGTGAGCTAAGGTAGATGTCAAGATTTTAGTTTTAAAATACTTACATTTCAGTCTGTTGCTGATAATAAGCTATTGCATGACTTTCAAAATTTAAATAAAATATGAGTCATATGGATAACTTCAGCCTCAATTGCATTGTGGCCAGTGACTAAACAATGAGATCATTTTAATTTTAGGATGATTTATTCCTTTAGGATTTTGATGACAGTGATGTACCAATGTTTGGAGGAGATCTTGGTTCTTCAGTGACTGGAGCATTTACATATAGAAAGGAGTGATTGATAAACAAACTGCAGGTGGTATTTCCTTCTCAAAGGTGTCAAAATGCCATTTTCCCAGTCCAATTTCGATTACCATCATTGCTTTTGAGTGAATAAGACTTAGAGTGCAGAATCATTTTAAATTCCTCTCACAAGCTGAATAAAGACCACTGATATTTGCTGAATACCAATTCTGATTGTTGTGTTCTGTATGCAAATGATATGGTTGACGCAACTGGTTTTGCTTCAAGGCACAGATTTTTACATTGCATCAAGTGGCGACCCAATACAGTACCAAAATTGTTGTTGGCCTTGCATAGACCCAACAATAATGTTTTTTTTTCAAATGACACTGGCTGAATATAGAATTTCGGCTAAATTCACCACCCAAAACAACAGAAAACAATTATAAACATGGATTAATTTTCACTGCAAGTATTTGATTTTTAGTAGTTTTGTACATGGTTTTGGAGGACAAGGATATATGCCTAATTTGAATATTTACAGTTACAGTCAAATTTGTGCCCAAAATACTGTTGAGTTTATTTTGACAGACAGCGTTTTACATTATGTCAGTAAGAGATATTGGAAGTGTTTTCTCCTCCAATTGTGGGTCGTGACCCACCAATTCTAATGGAGGCTATTTGATAAAGTACAGCTGATCATTTTCTGTTTATTGATGGTATTTACAGCAATGGATTCCAAAGCGGTGTTTCTATTCTCAAGGTCAATTATGTGCCTCCCACATCTGAGTTTAATATGCCTTTAAATGGGACATTGAATCAGTAACCCTCCTCTGCAAGTATAAATCACTGACATCAGATGTCAAGACTATGCATTTGCTCTGCCATCATCCCCCAAATCCTGAACACATTTAGCTGGCTGGCTGTAAATAGGGTCAAATAAAAGGGCTATATTCCGAACGACAACGAGGCAGAGAGAGTTACATCCATTTGGTTAATGAACTCCTTTCAGAGTGAGCTACTGTCGTACTGCCGATGCTAGAAAGAAAGAAATCTGCCTCTTTCCTCTGAAACTTCCCACGTTTCAAGGGTGTGGAATGAAATTAGATTTTAATTGAACGGCCATAAAAAGAGGAAGAGTAGTTAATATAAATTACTCATCCCTTGCTCTCCAAGTGCTTGTTGGTGCTAATATGGCTGTGAAGTGGACGAATGATTGGAGTGACTCTAGTGACAGTTAAAGTGAAGCTGTAACATTTGATCGCCTTCAAATCTTAGTTTGAGAGTTATTTTTGGGCTTTTGCATCATTCGATAGATAGCCAAAGTATAGAATGACAAGAAACTGTTTGGAAGAGAGGAGGAAAATGGGATCAGGACACATGACAAAACCAGATTTGACCTTATATTACCCATATGAGCACCACAGCTCAATATGTCAAGAGGACACTCATAACTTGTTCATAACTGCACTTCACAAAGACTATAACTACTAAAAAAGGCTCTAAAAACATAAAACCACCATATAAATAATACTAATATGACTGATGCACTATATAACTCTTATACCTACTACTATAATAACTTGAAATAAAAACCAAGTTGATTATAGCTGACAAGTTGAAGGTAAACTTTGTTGCACTTGGCAACAGTCGCTGCTGCTCATGTCACTGAAAATCACCAGCTCCCCCTTTATATACTGTAAATTTCAATTTGTTAACTTTACTCGAAAAAATCTTGCAAACGTATTGCCTCAGAGAAATCTAGTACAGTTTATCAATATATTCAAGTTTTCATAACTTCGCTTCTGAGTTTTACGGACTTAATATGTATGAGTAACAGCGCACTCCCAGAGTGCATTGTGGCATGCATAAATTAAGCAATTGCTTTGTTTTACAGATTTTTGGATTTATTTAACAATTGTATTTGCTGTCTTGTGTCATTATTAACACAAAGACAGCAAAAAAAAATGTTTTGTATTATTAATTAAAAAAATAATAATTTAATAGTTACCATTGTTGCGTTTTGTCTGCTGAATGTTGATGTCTGTGTCACTCAAACAGGGTTGATTGCATGATATTGGCACAATTAATCAACCCCTTAAATGTTTAATGTTTCACAATAGTATGTGGTGTTTATGGTATTAGCAATGCAATTTTCAATTCAACATTCAAGATGACCTTGGAAAATGAGCGAAGGCAACTAAGGAGAAAGATTACTGCAGAAAATGAGTGGAAAGAAAAACACATTTTTTTTTTTTTTTTGCTTTACAAAATGGCACTCAAACCCATCAAGTTATCTTAACATGGGTTTTCTGAGTAACAATGTCGTAGTATGTGAATAGTACAGATTACTAGATTTTTACAATTAAGTTCAACAAATTGTTGGACATTAAGCAAAGATAACAAAAAACTTAGTTAGAATAATATGCCTCAGAAAGTCACCTTTTGTGTCCATCTGCAAAAATAACAACATACAGATTCTGGAATGATATGAAAGTAAGTAGATACTGATAGATTTTTGGGTCAATGATTCCTTTAAGGCAAGTCAGTTCATTCGGCAGCCATCTTGGTTTTCTTTTTGTTCATCAAATATACATGTTTGTACTACAGTGCTGTTGAATGCTTAATTCTGATTGATGAACATTCTGCAGTACGCAATTATTTCTTCAGAAAACATTACAGTTCAATTATGTCAGTTATTCCAAAGGTCCTTAACAGCATAGCCTACAACAGCAAAATAACCAAGACCCAAAATACACTGACAAAACAAAGAAATATACCAAAAAAAGTATAAAATGACAAACAGTTCCCATGTTTTCACACAACATTACCTTTTATCATCTATTGAAAGAGAAAGTCCTACACACAAGAGTGTTTTAAAGACAGAAACCTGACAAATGTCTTAAAATGTCTGACAAATGTCTTAAATGTCTTAGTAGTATAAACAGAATAATTGACAGTTGAATTATGCTTTGCATCATGGCCTCATTGCCACCTCAGGTGTGCATTATTTTTCTAATAATATCCTGATTATTCAATTATTCCTTACATATTCTATTTCTTAAATGACAAAGTCGGTGTCCAAAAATGGCATAGGGACTTCTTTTGTATAAGTCCTTACTTTGCTACTTTAAAAAAGTATGTTCTATATAGTTTAAATGTGTGTAGTATGAACGTAATCCGGACAACATATTATATTACTCATGTTGTCATTTACATGTGACCTATAGCGTCAGTAGCGTGACTTCACTTACCTTCACAATTCCTCTCCTGTGGCCTCGTGGGATAGAATCGTGCCTGAAGTAGGTAATCTGGGTACTTTTCACCTACTGTTTTATGAATTCTATGAATGCTACTCTTCTCACATAAATGGTTTTTTGTTTTTTTTGTCTATCATAGGGAAGTATGTGTTTCGGATGCTGCCAAGATGCTGTCTTTACACATAAATCACTGGAATACTGCAACTGAAAAAAAATAGACAGGGTTCAGGGTTTTGTCTGGTTTGCTTCAGCATCTGCTGGACATAAAGAAAAAAAAAGCATCTTTCTCTGTTGATGGTCATTTAAAAGTAACCATCTATTTTGATGATTTTTATTTTGTGTGTGTGTGCAAGCAAAAAACCAGGCCTAAATGAAGAAAAAAAAAAGAAGAAAAAGGTTTAGGGAAAAAGTCTTTCCAGTACTGATGACAGCAAAGATGACAGCATCCAGGTGGCACACTTCTGTGGTGGTTTGCACCAGACGGGCAATTGCCATGGCAATGCTAACGCGTCTAGCAGGTACTAGAGGTCATCGGAAAAGTGTTGTTAAGGTTGTTTCAGGTCAGTAGACTGATCGAGTTTTTATTTTCTCTATCCGTTACATCACAGGCACCGGTCCCATGGGTGCTCAGGAACTCGAACATCCATGAAAAAACATGAGATATTCTCCATTCATTTTATCCAATAAAAAAAAAAAAAAAACATTGAGATTTGGGAACCTCTCCAATTGTTTGATGTCACATCGAATCCCAGCAGGTCATAAATACACACAATTTCACTGTTATATTGTTCATTACAACATAACCTGACACACAAGATTTTCTATTTAATGTTTTTGCACAATGATAAATTGCATTTTAACTCCAAAATCATCAAGTATATTAGCGAGAGAGCAACTCGCGACAAAGCAAACATACTGTATGAGGTGTGGGCAACCACCTCAACACCCCACAATCCCTCCCACATATAAACGCTGTAAATCACGTCGTGCTCAGATAAATCTGATCATGTAGGCCTATGTGTTTATGTAAGTGTGTCTTCATTTCACAAGTGACTTACACCAATGCAAAAGTTCGTTTAAGGACAACAAAGCCATTTTCTGTGGTGCAAGTATACTTACCCTATCAGACAGGATTGTCTAACACATAACAAGTGCATAACAGGATTAGAAGATCTGCACAGCTTAACCCTCTGAGGTCTGAGCTGTTTTCTGGGCCCTGGAGGTGTTCTGACATGCTCTGACATTTCTGGTTATTTCTGTTACTTGTGACATTTTCATGGCTAAAGTCTAATTACACTGTATTCAGCACAAACTCTGCTACAATAATATATCAGCAGCATGTATGTAAAAGTTTGTAGTTTTGAGATAATGACATTTATCCGTGGTTTGTGAAAATACAAAAAAAAAATCTCACTGAAATAAGGCCATGAAACCCATACTGATTATTTCTTCACAAGACTTTTGAAAATTGTATCACGTAGCCTAGAATATTTGCTCTAAAACTATGTGAAAATCACCCCGACTGCTCATTCAGATAAGACAATATATTGATTTAAAAAATGTACGACGTGTAAGCTTTTCACACCTGAGAAAGACAAAGACCCTCCCCTAACGGCCCTATTAGGAGCTATCAGGCCCTGTCATTCTGAGCAACCTTGCACAATACTGTAAATGAGGAGATTTAAAAAAGAATGGCTTTTAAATTGTTTGGATTTATTTACAACACAACATAGTCCAAAGATACACACAACAAATGCCAAAAAAGCACTTATTGAAAACAATGATCCAAAGACAGAGACCTTTGTGCCATTCCTAAAAACATTGTACATACCTTTCATTTCCAAGGTGTTTGATTTTCACTTTACCATGTTCATGTTCACTGAAGTCCTCAGTGGCATCTGGGCCCTGAAAAAAAAAAAGTGAACATGCTGATATCAAGAGAAAGGCCTGCACGATTTTGGGAATAAATTTTAGATTTTTCTGGTTAAAATTGCTTTTTAAAATTCACAGAATACACACACACACACAAATGTTTCCAACAATATATAATATAATGAACACCAGGTTTGTTGTGCCTTGTAGGCATAAGCTATGCACAGTGCTGGATAAAATAACAATAACCTTATAGCAGTATAAATCTTCCAAAAGATTTTAATAACAACTAAGCTAGAGAAAAATATATTGATTATCATGTTACTTCAAATGTTTCCATTCGTTATGATGATATGAAATTAGATAATAGTAAAAACATGAAGCCGTTTGCTTTTCAAACGCGATTGCGCTGAAAAATATGATACATTCAAACGCGATCGCGCTGCAAAATATGATACATTCAAACGCGATCGCGCTCAAATATAAAACATTATGGTTACCATATACATATCTACGTTTGAGCAGATATCCACAAACACAGTAACAGTAAACACGGGTCTAAATATTATAATATTCACCATATATCTAGCAACAGTTCAACTGCAATGTGAAATTTATGTAACAATAGCAAACTAATATGTAAGAATTTCTTCCCTTACATCTTTCTTGTCTTCAAATCGCGTTCTTCTTCTTCTGATGTAAATCCAATGTAAGCTCAGGCACGTCTAAAAGCAGAGACTTGTAAAGTGTTTTGGTGTTTTGTTTTTGAGGTAGGCCTAATGAGCGCGAGCGCGTTCCATGTGGAGATTTGCATGTGAATATCTTTTGCGCGAGTGGGCGTGGTAAATAAAAAAATAATGAGCAAGCGTTTGAGAAGCTGGACATCTTGTTGGTTTTATACAAATTACTTAAACAGAGAATATTTGTTTTCAGTTTGAATCCGATCATTTAAAAGTACACACTTAAATGTTTATAAAGGTATATGGCTCATAAATGTGTGACAAGTATTCGCTGAGTTTGGTTTCAGTTTATAGACGTGCTCAAGAAAAAAAAGTTCACCGCGACGGAGAGGCAGAACGCACACCCTGTTTATTTTCTTTATTTTACAAAAGCACAATGTTTTGATTTGATTGTAAGTGGACACATACAAAAGTAGAAATATCACAGATTCTTTTTTTATATTTCTTTTTTCTGTATGACCATAAATGACGGAGTAATTTAAGTTTATAGTGCTACAATGTGGAGAAAATCCAGCAAAACGTGCCCGCGCGTTTGCCGACCTCAGAGGGTTAAAGAGTGCAGATCCATGGTCTTATCCTTCACTTAAGGGCTAATGCTTGGGCCCATTTAGACAAACACTCTTAAATTGGCCAATCCATGACATTCCAACCATGTGGGTGTCCACAATCCTTGAATCAAAGCGTTTCGCATCCATTGCAACTTTTGCAGCTAGTGTCTTTTGTTTTCACCTTTGACAGTGATTTATTCACACTTGTCTGTAGAGTATGTAACCATAGCAACCAATATTTGAAGGTTGCAGGAAAAGCATATACCCTTACAATGTCACACAAGCCCAGGATAATGGATACCAACTAATTCGGTCAAAATAGAACAAATAGTCCGGCGCTTGTACAGTGACAATCATGATGCAATGTGTCCTTGATTTCTAAGTATGTTTGAGAACTATATGTAAATGAATAACAGGAGACTTTCGTTCTTGATTGTTCATTCTTGACAGTTGATGTGAATATTCTTCTATTTTGGTTTGTGTCCATTCAGTTATGAATGAAAAGTAAATAATCAAATGAGATTAACTATCTATCTAATTCAATGGATTGCCCATAAATCAGCATTACTTGAATAACGCATGAAAATAATTGTATAATGATATATTGTTGACATGTGGCATGCAAAATCATGTTTGTTCACTTAATGCTGACACATTTTTCAGGTTAAATAAAACAAACATTACTTACACTATTAAGAAAACAACAACAACGGAATTTTGTATTTTTACATTAACAATGTACAGTAATTAATGATCTATTTATTAAAAAGAAGTATGATGCACAGTGCACACAAAAACAAATGCAGACAAAAAATGTATCACGTGATCAGTGCTGAACTTTCAAGAACAAACAAGAGAACAGGTCTTATCGTATCTGCTTTTCGGAGAAAGTGTTAATGAACTGATGGTAATCAGCTAACCAAGCTAAAATCTAATTAGTTGGACTTACTTGCATGCAAACCGATTACCTTAAAAAAAAGAAAGAAAAAAAAGTAAAGTGAAATAGGAATAGTATGTGGTACTGATAAATGCTTAGTATAGTTCACTTACACAAGAGTTCTAGTAACTAAAAAAGAACTGTAGAGAGTACTTGATAATTTACTTTAAATAAAATATAATTGTTACCATTGTTGTGTTTTGCAAGCTGAATGTTGAAGTCTGTGTGACTTAAGTATGATCAATTGCAAGATTGTCACAAATAGAGGGATTATATTAACCCAATTTAAAGTTTCACAAGGTGTTTAGGACATAAGTGTTAGCAACAAAATTATACAAGATCATATTTCATAATTGACATGAAATATAGTTATGTTATACATCATTCATTCATATATATATATATATATATATATATATATATATATATATATATATATATATATATATATATATATACACTTCTCTTCCTTTGAAACCAAATAACTGATTTATTGTTGCAATCGCTGCATCAATGGGAAGAGAATTACAATAGTATAAATGAAGTTCCAAGTGCCAAACCAAAGGGATCACTAATCGCCATAATGGTACATTTTAGGAAAATCAACATCAATTTCAACATTCAAGATGACTTTGGGAAATGAGTGAATGCAAACAGAGAAAAATAACTGCAGAAGTGGAGGAAATGAGTGAAAAGTCCATTAAGATTTTCCCCGCCTCAAAAACCACACTCAAACCAATCAATTAATCTTAACTTGGGTTTTCTTAGTAAACAAAGCATAGTATGCGAGTAGTGCAGATTACTAGATTTTTACAATTAAGTTAAGACATTAAGTAAAGTTAACTAAAAAGTTTTACTTAGAATCACTGTTGGATTTTATTGTTGGCTTTTTATTTTATTTTAATATCCGCATCTTATACTACAGAATAAAACACTTTAAAAGATAATTGCAACTTTATAGCGAGTTTACATAATAAAGTCAGAATTGCGAGATATAAACTCGCAACTGTGTGTTATAATAAAGTCACAATTTCTCGCAATTGACATCTTTTTTCAGAATTGCGTGGTATAAAGTCGCAATTTGCGTGTTATAAAGTCACAATTACGAGTTATAAAGTCCAATTCTGAGGAAAAAAAAGACTTTATAACACGCAAATTGCGACTTTATACAGTACCACGCAATTCTGACTTAACTCGTAATTGCGACTTTATATCACGCAATTCTGACTTTATAACTTGCAATTGCAACTTTATATCTGGCAATTCTGACTTTTTATCTCATGTAAATTATGAGATGTAAACTCAGAATTGTGAGATAAAAAGTCGCAATTACCTTTTTTTCATTCTGTGGCAGAAACAAGCATCCATAGAATGTTATTGAGAAGAAGACGAAATGCATATGCGATAGAATTTTGAGTAAAATAGCTCAATATTTAACGAAGCGCATATAAAAGACCTGGGGTCTCATTTATAAAACTGTGCTAGGAACCTTACTAAAAATGTACGTGCGCCCGAAAGCCAAAAATTGCGTACGCAAAAAAATATTCAGACTTATAAAACCGTTCGTACGCCAGAACCTGCGCAGAATTCACTTTATAAATCCCAGTCAGCGGAAGATTGTGCGCACATGCGTCTCCACCCCGAAATAACCATATATGGAGCTTACAACGCCTAGTTTTACTATGCATATCCTCATCTGCATATCATTTGCATATGATTATTCATCCACGTGATAACGTTTAACGGTACAAGACACATTACATTAATACAAATCAAGTAGTTGCTTGCCTTGTTTTTGAATACATAAATCAAATAGTGTAAAATACATTTCAGAGAAAGTTTTTCTCAATCTTTTCCACTGGCCGAATTGTATTTTTAATTTAGTTATATTTTTAATGGAAACAGATATGCCTTGGGCATTATTTGCACGAAACAATTTTCTCAGACAGTCTGGTATTATCATGATAAGCAATTATCTCTATCTATGGTTAAAACATTAAAACACAGCACGCCACAGGAAAAGTGTTTAAAAACATCGCATCCACAACAATTGATTGAATTTGAATATAAAAAATGCTGTAGCTTCTCAGTAATGATTTCATGTTTAAGTGTTTAACTCCATAATTTGAATGGCATATTTAATCTAAATGTTTATCATAAGTAAAACATAGTTTAAATCATTATTTTATTTATTTAAACTGCGTCAGTTTCACTAAACGGCCCAACGCGCTCGCTGGCGCGGACATTTAAGAAGGGATGGATATTTGCTTCAAGTGGCTTGGTGAGTGAAATTATATTTGTATTATCTTTCTGTATATGTTTAATTTTCTTTAGATTTTCTGTCTAAAAGTGACCAAAAAGACACTTAACTCCAGCTCACCATCGGTGTCGCCAAACTGCTCCATCTCCAAAACGTTCGTACGCATGGGTCAGAGTTTGCGTGCAGGTGCGCACATTTTCCCGTTAAGTTTGTTTTTATAAATCACAACTTATGCATCGGAAGTGGCGTACGCACATTTTCAGCACCTTTTTGTGCGTACGCCACGTTTATAAATGAGGCCCCTGAACCGGAAGCAATGCAACCTGTTTTACAGAATACAGAAGTTTGTTGCGTATAATCTGCGTATAGTCATTCGTAATGCAATGGAGGCATGTGCTCCTCTCACGTGACTCTCCCTATTCATTCTCTATTACCCTATTTAAATAATATGTATTATTTATACATTCATTTGTAATATTTGTGTTGTTTTATTCTTGTACAGTGGATTATTTTCTCATCCAGATTTTAGATGAGGCACTGTCATGCGTGCCTCCTCGGAGGAAACACCCCTGCTGTTAAATTGATATACATGCACTCATGAAGTGACTCTCAAAGAAAGATATTAGCCATACCGCATTTTTTTCAAAGGAGCAAAGATCTATTAATCCATCCATCTTCCAAACCGTTTGTACTAGTGAAGTATTTTGTGCCCCCGATCAAAGTCATTGAATATTAAGTATCTGTCCATACCAAGTCCCAGTCCGATACTTGTATTCTCCCAGTGGTTAGGGTCAAGGTATTGTCTCCCATAGGAAAAAGTTGTCTTGGATGGGAGAACTCCTACAACATCAACCCACAACAACCTACATCATACAAACATTAACAAACCATCACACTTACAAACACTCTTCCCTATAACAAAAAAACCAAAATCCTATAAAACAATACCATTTAAATTCATAAATTACTTAGATAACACCCTTAGCTGCATGACATACAATACAGCACATGCGAAGAGTCCACTAAAATCTCGGCCTGGTGGATCATGGACAGCTCATACATATCTTGTAAGGTACTGAGTGTCTGCATTCCCATGATATTCCCTGCCACTCTCACCAGGTAACGTATGTGAGCTTTCATTTTTACTACTAGGCTCCCACAACAAATGATGATTCCATATTGTAAAACATACTCGATCATAGCTTTATAAAATGTTATCATCATATTGCTACTCACTCTGAATAATCGTAATCCTCTTAAAACGTGTAGACTGGTGAACTCTTGTGCAATATCACTCGACACGTGTATGCCACTTAAGCTCAGTATCGATGTGGACCGTGGACCCCCCACACACCCAAGCACTTACTTATAAGTAGTAACCTGTTTAATGAACTACAACAGAGCTCCGATACCCCACTGATCTGGGGTCTATGATGATCCCAGTTTTCTTAGCATTAATCTGCAAGTGGTCAATAAAGCAAGGTCATCATTAGAGTGTATATTTGTGGCTCATGTACAAAACACGTGCAGCAGACACACGTGGAAAAATTAAGCGAGCGTGCCATTGTTACATATTCTAAGTGTCTTCAAGCCATGCAATGGATTAGGCAAAACAGTACAGAGAATAAACAAGTAATAAAATCCTGGTTGAAGAGCGATGATCTTGCAGCACAGTTTCAGCTGTGTGCTCCTATTCTACTGGTGAATCAAGACCTGTCAATCTGAGCAATCAAACCAATCCAAGCACACTCCAGCTGTAAAAGAGTGTCCGATTGGTCTCTAGACATCGTCCCTAGCAACTATACCTACACACCACACCCGAGATCCAGTTTCCATTGGTTAAACCTTCAAATGACGTTGGAAAACACTGCGTTATGATCGCGACACGATGCCGAAAGCTTTAGCCAAGCAGCATGTCTTCACTTCGCGATCTATGGAGTTTCTTATGTTGTGTTTTGGATTCGTTTGAAACCATATGTCCTAATTAGGGATGCACTGAATGTTTAGCAAGTGAAATTATTCAGACGAAAATAGCAAACAAATCGATTAAGTGAAAATAAATTTGACCGGACAATGACATTTTTGACGCGATCAAACCGCAACTAGCATCTGTGAGAGGCACAAAAGCTTTTTAAATGCAGCAAACATGTCGGCAGTGTGGAAGCATTTTAAAGGGTCGGAGAAAGACTTTGCAGACACTGTTCTGCTGAACAAAACGCAAGTAAGCGCACCCTCAGTTGATACTGTAATAATATATTGGCGAAACAGATTTGGCAAATGCTCCAGTGCATATTTGTGTTTGCGTTCTGGAAAACGTCAAATGTGTCTATATACAACGTGTTTTTGCAGCAGCGAGCAATGTAGCCAATCACAGACATAGTTGTGGATCTCTTCAACACAATGACCAATCAGAGCTGTTTAAATTAGTCAGAATTTACTCACTGCTCGAAACACCAGAGATTTTATTCAGAATCAGTGCTGACTTATGCAGGCATGCAAAACCTCTCATTAACAAAAAGTGGAGACACGATGTAAGTAAGAGATTTATTGTGCATTGTTGGCAGCTTCACTGAACTTTGTGAGATCGTGTTGAACTGACACGGCATTTAGTGTTTAGTTATTTTGAACACTAAACAAGTTTAGTGATTGTAAAGAGAGCAGTCTTGGCTCGCTTTCGAGGTACAGACTATATAATCCATTGAATAAAACTAATGTTTTTCATGCTGCTAAGAGGACCGATGGCCAATTCACCCTTCGCAGGGAGCTTGATTGACAGGTGATCTGACCAATCATACTTCGCCATCCGCCATTTTGTCCGACAAAGCAGTCAGGAGAGTTAGTAGATTAACATAGGAGGATTTGAACTTGAAAAACGGAGTGTACTGACGCCTTTCCGTGGTTAAAACAACATTCCTTCTTATGTTTGTTCATGTTTATTTGAGGCTATAAATTAACTAGAAGGAAGAGATGATCGGTTCACGAGCAGCTTTAACTGATGCTCTACAGCGATCTGTCACGGCTAGTGATGGCAAAATGAGGCTTCCTGAACCACTGAGACCTTGCAGGCCATTGCTTCAGCTAAAGGTTCATTACTCGAAGCTTCATTCATCATTGCTCACTAGTGACACCTAGCGACTGTGCAAAGAAATAGCAGACAAAAAATTAATTAATTCTGAACCAGTGTCGCGCCCTCCCTCCCTCCCTCCCTCCCTAATTTTATAAAAAAATATTTATTTTATTAAAAAATATATATTTTATAAAAATGCTTTAATAAATAAAAATATTTATTTGTAATGTAAATATATTTATATTTAAATGTATATTTTATAAAAATATTTTTATAAATAAAAAATATTTATTTATTTATTTTGTACTCACTGTTGATGTTTGTAACCTTTCATTTGCAATAATAAAAAGACATGATCAGACATTTGTCCATTACTGTGTATAATATAAAATATGTATCTTTCTCTGTGTGAATTTACTTTTCCAGAGTAACACTCACAGTTCATTAATTATTCATAAATTGTTTGGATAGGGACAGTATGAACAACAACAGTGACACTGTTGAGTGCAGTGCTTATGTTAGAGGGAGTGTAATAAAGTACATTTATTAATTTAACAGATTATAGATAACAGATTAAAGTAAACTGCAACAGAATAGTCCGGAAGGAAGGAAAATAAAAATTGATTTTTTTATTGAGAAACAGAATTATTTCAAGTGTGTTGGGGTTTAGATGATTCCTCTTCTTGGACAAAATCTCTCTAGCCTTGGAAAAGATCCTTTCACAAGGAACAGAGGATGAAGGGGAACGTAAAAATGGCAGTGGTACAAATGAGGACACTGATGCTTCTGTTGAGCCCAGACAGGGGAGGATTCCCTCTTTCTTGCTGCTCCATTACCAGGAAAAAGGAAGAGTCACAAAAAGCAAACAAATCCAAAAGGGCAATCCAAATCAAAAAGCAGTCCAGTCCAGATCCAAAAATCCAGAGCAATCCAAATAATCTTATCTAATTAATATAACAAGACTATAATATAGGCCTACTATAATAATAATATACTATAACTACTAACCAGATAATGTAATAATATACAGCCCTCACATATGACACAATACAATGATAGTTTTATAACTCTCTGACTCTACAACTGCTTCTACTACTGCTGACAACACCCACAAGGAGGCGCGAGTTTCGAACCGCCTTTTATCCGGAAGCGACACTCAGACCGAACCGATGACGTAGCCACACAAACCGAGGCCTCGTTTGTCATTAGTCACGTGATTTTCACGTTAACAACACAAGCCTCGAATCGCGGCTTCATCTGGCACGCCCACTTTTTCTCGACACACGCTCCGACGCCTCGGTTCATATGTCACATCACTAGTCACGGCACATTAAAGAGCAACAAAACGGTATTTATTGTTTAAATTTCTTTTAAAAAATGACCAAATTTGAAAGGTGAGACTTTGTTTAATATGTTTAATATCAAACGTAACCGAAAAGTAACCTGCTCTGTCCTGTCTGTCAGCGTGTTGTCAGTCTCCTCTCTGCTCCGCGATGTATTTTTCACTGCGTGAGAACATGGTGTGGCGTGAGAACGGCGTAGCTTGTCGGACATAGCGACAGTAACTAAGGGGGGGCGGGTCTTTGCGAACGGTCAATTGTATGCTGCAAAGTTTTGGAAGTGACTATGATCTACATAAATGCTGGATTCACTCTGCACAGGACAGAAATATGCAAGGACAACTTTGAGTAAATGCAGTACAGGAAAACTTCAAATAAATTCTTAAATAATGCAGCACTGTAGATAAAACAGATATAAGTTGAGAACAATAATAATACAAATTGAAAGCATATTGAATTGGCTCTTACAATACCATCTGATCCCATTGCTTTGTTGGAATGTAAATTAGGATTTATTAGGCTAACTCTTTCCTCGCCACTGATGAAAATTTCCATAATTTATGAGAACGCTTCCCCGCTATTGACAGAAATTTCCGGCTTTCTGTGTTTTCACTGTTATTCAGTAGGGGGTGCTATTACACATCTTCTGAAAGAGTACTGAATCTCCTGATCAAAACACAGGCAAAGATGCAGAAACAAGCAATACCATACAGTATGTACATATAATACCAAACATATATGTAAGCAGAAGATGCATATGTAAAATAACGCAATCATCAACATTAAACACAATATAAATCAAAACTGCCTAATGTTACCGAATGAAATGTCAACCCAGGATCAGCTACATGACTGTGAAGTTTTGGGGTGTTGATGGACTCGATCTACTCCATCTGTGTTTTGATCATCGTTCTGAATCCTATCCAGATATTTGACAAAAACACGACTTTCTCAGTTTATCGTTCAAAATGTTGCTTTTTTTTATGAAACTTATCCACATTCAAGTGTTGATAAAAAAATAAGAATGCATCAAGCTAGAACAAAACAGGGTGTTTTTTTTTTTTTGTTTAAAAGCAGAGGGTCTGTTCTTTCTTTTGATATATTGCATATTCAGATATTCATAAAACAAAATATTCTGGGGGCCATGAAATTATTTTGAAACTGATCAAAAATGCTGTCAGTCTCAAATCTCATTTAAAATAGTTCAGTTCATTTGCTCTATCAGATTCATTGCAGGCAAACACTAGCTTCCTTTTTCGGGGTCATGTCAGGCGTTCCCCGGATTGAGTTCCACAGCTCTTTTGTATCTGATATTGACAAATGTTGTTCAGCCCGTTCTTTATATTGTCCTCAGTTTCTGGTTAAGACCCGTTTGTACTGACCTAAGTTCCACAATGTCCCCCAGCCTAAAAGCCATTTTATTCCTTTTAATGCAGTCTTTAATTCCCTGTTATATACGGTTTGCTGTTTGGGTACCTCTAAATGACACTCTGAAGTATAATTAAATCCACACAAATGAAATGTACGTAGTAATTGATTTAGTAACCATGTCTATATTTGCATCCTGATAAAAAATATCCCAGTCCGTGCAGATAAAACACCCTTTCAGCTCTTCAAAACAGTCACTGGACCACACATTTACTTGACTTGAAAACTGACCGGTAGGCTCTCTCTCTCTCGGCCGTAATTTCAGTGCATCCCTACTTATTTATGCTCAAAGTAGAGAAGAAAACAGGTATTAAAGCAACTTTACAACTATTATGTGTTAAGTATGTTGCCGTGGATGAAAAGTAATGCAGATAAGAGGAGAGGAGCTCATCAAATGCGGAGGGTAAAATATAAGACAGGGCTTTTTAAAGGGGGCGTTCCCAGTCTGGATGACCTCATTTGGAGAGGTCACTAATTTATCTTTAATTATCTGTGACGAAGACATTGACATCAGATGCTGCTTCATGACCACCTAAAGAGCTTCTCCAGAACCACCGCTAAAATTGCCTCGATTGAAAAACTCGTCATGCCTTAAAATAGCTTGAATGTAACTCTACACCCTTGCCTCATTTAGTATACGCAGTTCTATGAATATGCAAATTAGCCCCACCTCCACTCACTCACACCAGCTCAGAGATCGTTCACATGTTGACAATCACATGCTGACCTGATTGGTTACAAGGTAGTTTGTAACTAGGGCTGAACGATCCATTGCATTTGCGATAATATCGCGATATGATGAAACATGATTTTTTAACCGCAAAATCTGCGATAACACTCTGGTCACATGACACACGAGAGTAAAGCAGTCTGCACTGCAGATGAAGCATGAACTTGGCACCCTACGCATATAGGCCTGGCAAACAGGAAAGCACAGTTTGTGTTTAATTTATGTGATATTGTGCAATAGATTCCCTCTCCAACGATTCTGGATCGATTCAGAGAATTTCAGAATCGAGTCTGAGCTTAAGTTTTTAAACGCAGATGCGTGATGACGCTTCGTGTGCTTTAAACAACTGTATTAGATAGATAGATAATACAGAAGATAAAGATAAAGCCCTTTAAGTGACGTCAAACACCAGCAATTTCAAACCGTGTTTTTTGAGACTATCTTTGGTTCACAGCAAATTTAAAGAGAAAATACTCAGAAATGGTGTTGACTTATGAATGTGCACATGGTTTGACTTAAAGCATATTAAAAACATAACACAGACATATAAACAACATTAAAAACTTGATTTGCATCACAGGGGGACTTAAAAAAAAAAAAAAAAAAGCTTAATCTGCCCCGATACCGATCCTTGAGATCGGCTTGGGACATCACTGTGTTTGTACAATGCAAGGTTGCAGAAAAGAAAATCCTGTTTACAAATTTATTTTCATAAATGTATTCAATTACTGTTGAGATTTATTCTGATCTGAGGAAGCGACCTACTTTCCAGCAAAGACTGAGAATGAGAGAGAAGCTTGAGTCACTCAGGAACACATGCGGATGGGGAAGAATAGGGATTCGCACTGGGAGTGCTCCAGGCACAGACGTCGCCTAAGGCTATGACGGCAGGAGCTGGAAACTCTCTAGAGACTGGCGTCTGTTTCATCACACTCAGAGACTCCAAAGGTTTGTGTTCCAGAGGGACAATGATCCCCAGAGGACCGCTCACAGCAGCAGATTCAACTCAATCCTTTACCTCCTCCTCACCATTAATCTGTCATCATCTATGTAATCTCTAGATGTGGTTTGCAGCTGTAGGTTAAGATAAGGGGAAATAGATGCTAATACCTGCGGGTGGCTGATTAACCGGTTAAATAAACCAGAATTGTTTAGTCAGTTGAAATTCAAGCATCGTTCATTTGAGTTTGCAACTTGAATCAGCTGCACTTCATTTCAATAGTCTGCTTTAGACATCCTACTAACTATAAGTAACTTTGCAACTACATGTCAACTAACTTTGATTCATTTGCAATGACATGTCAACTAACTCAGAGTATTAGTAGACTGTTAGGTTAGGGTAAGTAGAATTAGTTAAAAGTTACTAAGTCGGTAGAATGTCTTTTGAGGAGCATCAAAATAAAGTAGCAGATATTAAGCAGACAGTTTACTAATATGAGAGTTAGTTGACGTGTAGTTGCAAAGTTACTTTTGGTCAGCAGAATGTCTTAAATGTCTTATCAAAATAGTGTTACCATTTAATCTTTATATTGAGTTATCAAGAGCTGAATGCAAAAATAAAAGCATGCATAGTCAATGGTAATACAATACAAAAAGAAACAGCAACACTATTTTAGGGTTCAATTCAGTTCATTACTGGTCTTAGAGTAAAGGCACTTACTGTTAACCAATTTTTACAACATTTTAGCATTTTTACACCCTTTTACTATTAAAATTAAGATCATTTTTAAAAGCATGCCTCTATGATTTATAATGGGATCTGTTTCATGGAATCAGCATTCTTCCCACCTTTTCCAGGTCTATAATCTTCAGCTGGCAGTAATAGAGGTATTCAGGAAACTGCTGCAAGCTCTTTGAATGGCACAGACCGTGATTACAATTCAAACACAGGGATAATTGAAATGTGTCTGGATAGCAGTTAGGGTAAAACTTATGCCCTCTTTGTTATTCGAGTGTCAAGGTATGGGAAGAATTTTCAATTAAACTGTGTGGATTGCGGCCAACAAACAGGAGAAGAGTGCGAGGCTGACTACTGGCCTGACACTTGTCTGAGGTGGGAAGATTGATGGCGGCACTTTTAACATTTTAGAAGGGGCTCACCCTCTGTTAAAAAGGGAGCACTGAGGGAAATGTCAGCGAATGAAAGCAGTCAGCTCGGAAATCCTCAGTGGAACAACAGCAACATCGATCCGACTAATTCAGGAAAACAAGAGTGGGTTTGGAAAAGCCAAAGACAAACACAAGCGACCCTAAGACTCTGGATTAAATTGAGGTTCAAATAATAATGCTTTTACAGCCTTAAACACTGAGCTGCGGACGACACTACAGCTCTGTTCCAAAACCTGCTCTTGTGTATCCTAAACTAAACAGCAAAAGGTCAACATTGCAGCTTGTTCTGGCCAAAAACCACCCACTTCAACAGAAAGAGAGCGCCTGACCAACATATAAAGCTAAAAACCACAGTGCAACTGTGTATTGTCAGAAAGAAGTACACTTTAGCATATTTACACTTATTACAGAAATAATATACTTTAAAATGAACTGATTGTACACTTAATTGCAATTGAAAGAAAAGGTATTTTAGTTTAAATGTATATAAAATGAAATTAGTTGAACATAAGAGTTATTTTTGACCCACTTAATTGTGACTTAAGTTCATATTTATGTATATGTAGTTTTATAATTATGTCTTTGAAAGTGTACTGATGGATGTACTGACAAACATTTATGGTAAACTAAAATATACTTTAAAGGGTTAGTTCACCCAAAAATGGAAATTATCCCTTTATTTACTCACCCTCAAGCCATAGGTGTATAAGACTACTTTCAGCCAAACACAATCTGAGGCCTAGTCCACACGGACACGGGTATTTTTATAACCGGAGTTTTTCCTCCTGCGTTTAAAAAAAAAATCCTGTCCACACATGCTCGGTTTAAAAGAAATCTCCGCCTACATGAAAACGCAAAAAACACGCTATCACATGCTGTCAAGAGCATGCCACACCAGCAGGCGGCGATCGTAAAGCCACGTTGGCCAATCAGAAGCCTGAATCAGAAGCAAAAACCCCGGTTTTACTGTCTACACGACAACACTGCAACCGGCGTTTCTGAAAATCCTCACCCTGGCAGGGGTTTTCAAAAATGTTCGGTTTCAGTGACCTGATACTGCGTTTGCGTGTGGACGAACGGCCGAACCGCATAAAAAAAGTCACGGTTATAAAAAATACCCGTGTCCGTGTGGACAAGGCCTGAGTTATATTAAAAAATACCCTGGCTCTTCCCAGATTTATAATGGGAGTGAATAGAGCCTGAGCTTTTGAAGCTCAAAAAAGAGCATCCATCCATCATAAAAGTAATCTAAACGACTCCAGGGGTTAATAAAGGCCTTCTGAAGTGAAGTGATGAATCTTTGTAAGAAACATATGTATAACTTTATAAACTACAATCACTGATTTCCAGTAAAACATGAGTTATCAGGCTGACTTATCACAGCTGATCCCAAAATTAAGTTAGCATGTTGCTAAGCAAACCACCAAACATGTGCAAATACACATAAATATTCAGTTTTGTAATGTATGCTATTTTTAACAGTACCCTGCAGCAGTATATATATATATTAAACAATACATTTTGTGAGTGCCTTCATGAGTGAATTTAGACAAATCAAAGTATTTTTAAAGGAAGCATGATTTTGCTAAAATTATTATATTTTTTGCATCACACCAACCTCTTAAATGTGCTCATTCTGAACCAGGTGAAAGTACAATTTTCAAACTAACAGCAACTCTAGAAACTAGCACAAAACTAGATAACTTTTATTTTTATTATTACCAAATCATTCAACTAATCAAGCAACCAATGCAGTGCCTCACTGTCAGAGAGGTTCATAGATCCTGGCTGAGCAACAGTAACAGCACTATGTTGCTGGTAAATGTGTAATTGTGTTTGTGCAACAGGGCTACAGTGCAGAGATGCTGTTTACAAGCATTTGACGACCCGAACTACATTCTCAAGACAGATCCGAGATATACAGACTACGACACCAGGGACAAGTGCATGATCCGGCATCAGTCTCCTCTCAGCACAACACTCATTAAACAGCCACAAATCAATAGCAATGGATTCTGGAGGTTTGGCTGGAGACCAGGGTCACCCTGCGTGTCAGGGGCAGTCGTCCCCAATTACCTTCTCTTTACTTCATTCCTGTTATATGTCATCTCATATATCCCACTGCCGATGCAACAGTGCCTTATTTCACAATTACTAGTAGCCAGTGATATCCTGGCGATCCAATGGCAACTGATAACACTCATAAGTATAATGTGCATTATAATGCAAAGTTTCCCTTTTTACTTTATGCACCAGTGTCTAAGTACTCGAGACTGGACAAGGACTCAAGTTTGTCTAATTTTCGACTCAATATTTTCTATGACTAGTCGAGACCGGTTCATTCGAGTCCAAGTCCAGGCCAAAATCCAAATGCCCTTGTAAATATGATCTTGGACTACAACACTGTTGTGCATGTCTATTTATGATGTGTTTAGATGTATACAGTAGTCAACATTTGAAGTGGATCAAAAAAGTTCATCAAAGTTGCCATCAAAGACAAGAACGGGTATTGTTCAAAATTCATGTAGAACTTTGATGAAAGATTTTGATCCACTTCAAATGTTGACTACTGTAGAAAGAACTGGCCAGGAAAGGTTCAGGAAAGTGTCTTGGTAGACTAATATATATTTTAAAATGTATTTATGTAAATGTTTTTTTTAAATACATTTTAGTCATTTATTTGATATCATTTTATATATTTTTTTATATATTTTTGTAAATAAATAATTACAACAAGACATACAGTAAATATTGTTCAAAATGTATTTCATAATATATGTATTTCATAAATATATACTGTATATATATACTGTATATATATATATATATTTTTTTTTTTATTATTATTTTTTTTTTTATTATTATTATTATTATTATTTAATTGAAATGATTTGTAAAACACATTTTATCCAACTTTATCCAACCAATATTCAATATCCAATTAAACAATTATTTATGTTTTCTATTTGAGTTTTAAAAAAATCCTGATATTGTCAGAATTGAGAATAAACACTGAAATGATATTCAGTATTGCATTTATAAGAAACATTAAAGTATGCCATGGCATTGACATGGTAAATGTGTTTTTATTTTTATTTTTATAAAAACATTTTTTTAATGGTATAATGATGATACTATTTCCAAAAAAACATACTAATAACCATGTTTTGGTGGCAATTCACAAGCACTGTTTGACATGTTATAACTGCACACTACAAATAGCTTTCTGTACATGTTCATACTCCAACAGCACAAGCATCCTCCTTTAGCTGACGAGTTTATGGAAATGACACTTAATGTAAATCAGTCTGCAGCTTTCATTTCTGTATGAAGATGAGAGACACGCATAACATCCAATTTGAGCACAAGATAACTCACAGATGCCACAGTTAAGACTTCATTATCATAACTTATTACTTTATCTTTGCAGATAATTCACAAAGTGTAAACCAGAGTTGAAGAGTGGATATGCAGTCACCAAAGGATAATGAAAATCAGGGCCTACCTGAGAGATGCTTTCATCCCTACAACACAATAAAATGACTTTGTAGATTCAGGATTTGATTAAGTCTGGTGTATTTTCATGAGGCGTGCGAAATAACCCCTCGAAACAGAAACAGAAACACAGTCCAAACCTCACACGTGTTGAAATTGCTAAACTCTCATCGAAAGTTTGAATCGCTGACTGAAATGAGTGACTCCAAAGTAACGTGGCTCCATCTAGTGGAGAACATAAGAGCACTTCAGCAAAACAACGACTAACTCACCCAAAAAACTACATTATATTTAGTGACAAGAATACTAGTTTCTAGAAATGAAATGACGGTTGGAAAGATGTGGGTAAACATCTACATTTTTAAACTGAACTGCAACTTTCAGTGTATTTTTTCCATCATGTATCATTGTGTAATCAAAATATTTTATTTTAAAGCTGCAGACCTGGGGCCTGTACCATGAAGGTAGCTGAACAAACTCGGGGTTACAGGATTAGTTTTGAATTGACAAAACCAAACCGATGCAATCAGGCTTTATTGGTACCATGATGCAGCTCATCAACTTTCTCTGTCAACTCAGGCTTTGATCCTTAAGCTATGATTATTTAATGCGCGTGCACATAAAAGAGTGACGTCGACACTGAACAGCCAATCGCGGGTAGCGAGAGCGTTATATTTTTCCGCGGAGAAGCAAGAGATAATTATTCAGAATTACGATGAATTTATATGTATTTCAAGCTTGAAACAATACGTTCTCTGCTGCCAAAGCAAGAGAAGACTGTTGGAGAAAGATTGCTGATTGTTAATGCGTAAGTTAAACAAATACGTTCTATATTTATGTAAAATTATATATATATGTATGTGTAGCCTATGTGTAATATAGCCTATAGCCTATTTTTATAATATATAAAAAATGTGCATGTATGTACTAAGAAAGATTAATATTCATTGATTTTTAGATTTTTAGATGCAACCCCAACTCCAAATGTTCTTGGCAGCAGATAAAGACAAAATATAAAAATATAATTCAAAGTGGTGAGTATTTACCACAACCTTTTATTACATTTGTGAACATTTTATCACAAACACTTGTTTGCAGCAAACAGAAATAAAGAATTAAATTCAGAAAACCAGAATACACTGTGGCGGAGGAGTTGGCTCTGAGTAGGCAATAAGGGACGGCCGATTGGATGGGATTACAGGTGCTGTACAGTCTGACCCTGGTGCTGGCTCCTCTAAGCAAGTAACACTGGGTACGTGTGCAATCCATTACTACTTTTAAGTTTTAAATATAGCTGACTATGTTCTGCAGTAGAGGGAAATACAATGTCTCTGTTGAAGCCAGCACACATACACACAGTCTCCCACACAGAGGTCAGTATGCAGCAGACAGAACACCAAACTAACCTGCTTTACAACAGTTATGCTTTACATTGGCCAATTTTATTTATTAGGGTGGAGGAAATGAAGACACTCTGTCTGTGTGTTCTCAGACAGTTGCTGATGTGAATGCACTGGGCTTTTTATTATGGCAAACATTTGAATGTGTGGCATAAAAAAGGGACTGGCCCTTACACATCTCTTTTATTGTAGGATTTTTCACAACCTGCCCCAGAAACGGAGGCCTCTACCTCAATGGGCTTCAGAAGAAATGTGTAAGGATTTAAAACCCTTGACATAAATTACAGTCAGTCCTGTGTTTGTAGGAAGTCAAGGAACTTTTTGTGATTTTGATGAGCCTCCAGAAAACTTGTAATGATCATGTTTGTGGTGGAATTATGTTTCAGGTGGAAACAGACTCAGTCAGGGCCCTGTACAAAAGGAGTCTAGACTGCACACTAAAGGAGACTTGAACTAGACTGTTTACTAAAGGAGCTGACTGTGAGCTGAGGAGGCTCCAAACAGAATCAAACAGCTGGATAAAACTGATCTCAATAAATATATATATTTATTAGTATAACTTATTTAACCAAGTAACACTTTAGTATGAATATTTATTAATGCAACTTTGTCTTGCTCTCTTTCTCCCTCCCATCCCATAAAACCAATAAAACAGTTTGAGACCTATCTGCAGTTTCAATGTGCTTTTATTAAGTGTAATATTGTATTATTGTATGGTGATTGCATCTACATCTGCACCAGCTGGGTGGTCAAGTGTGATCGGGTCAGTTTCATCGGGGAGAAGCTGGTTTTGTGGTGTTTCTCGCTTCTTTCTACTGGTGGCTATATTGTGCAGAATGGCCCATGCAGCCACTATCTGTGATGCCCGCTCTGGTGACTCTTAAGCGCCGAACACAGTTCAAATGTGCCTTTAGGATGCCAAAGGTCATCTCTATCTTCACTCTGGTTTTACTGAGGGCCACATTGAAGCGGTGCTGTGGCCCTGTCTGAGGGTCATGATAGGGGGTTATTGTGTAGGTTTTTCTAGCTCAGTTCAAATTAACAGTGTTTTGTACTGTACCAAATTTAACTTGCTTTCCTCAAAGTGCTGACACAACACAGACTCATGGAAAATTTGTAAGACAAGCACTGGAGCCAGGCCATTTGGCATCCAAACTTGATCATATGTTCATGACCACAAGTCGTCTGCAGATGAAATGTTTAGTAGATCATTGTTATATCTGTTAAAGTTACTATTAATTTAAAGATTCATCTAACAGAAAATAATCATCTCACATATTCACATCATCTCTACCTGAACATTATGGCTGTGATAGGACTTCCTATTAACATAATCTGCCTCATGTTCCCTAGAGCAGTGGAGATTGGAGCAATAGACTGCATACATGTTGCAATGACTTGGGAATCCATAAGATTAACAGAAGAATAATAAAAAAGATTCAAAATAATTCTTAACATGTATTATATTGTATAGTACATTTGTGAAATTTGCTTTTTGAAAAAAAAAAAGTGTTCATGTGATGTCACCCTATATATCTTACTGGCAATTTTATAAAAGCCCTCTTTTATGGACATGGTCAATAAATGTCCGGGGAACACTATTAATGAAACTTTTCATGTACTCCTGCAGAGCGAGGACCACCTTGCGAATGGTTCAACAAACATATGTTTTCCCCTAGCTTCTGTGCGTCACCCACCGTGCAAGTATGTACCACTTGCAAAAAAAAACCGCAACGCAATACAATTTGCGGTACAGTAAGTGCATGAATTCGACGTGTTAAATTCTTTATGTGCGGCTCAAGAAGTTCGCAAAGATAAGACATTCCTTCCGCGGAAAATCTGTATCTTTCATACAAGTAACTATCAGTTAAGGCAAGGGGATTTTGTCTGGCTAAAAACTCTTTCTCTACGAAGTGCTCGTCTAACAATTTGCGCTGAGATGTCCACCGGGTTTGGAAGAAAAGGTGAAGTCATTGCAACAGACACTTGGAATAAGTTACGTCACCTATATGTTTCTTTGCTCTCAGCTGAATGGTCAAACTTCAGTCTGAGATCTCGAATCCAGAACATAACCTGCCCCGGAGCAGGTTAGCCGTGCAGCGTAAGATACCATGGCAACGAACACCGATTAAAGCCGAGCTACTTTCATAGTACCTAAAACCCAGGGTTGGCGGAAACTAAGCTGAAACATAGCTGGCTAGCCACCTAATCCGGCTTCATGGTACAGACCCCAGGGGCCTGTTTCAGAAAGGAGGTTAAGTGAAAACTCTGAGTATGTTAACCCTGAAATGAGGGAAACTCTGAGTTTTCTGTTTCAGAATGGGAGGTATGTTAAACCTGAGAAAGCAGAGTAAGTCAAGCCCGTTTCTGAAAGAGAGGTAACTTATACTCAGAGTCAGTTACCATGGTAACTTACTCTGTGAACCTAACCTGGTCGGGAGCAGGTTTTCTTCGGTAAACCCAGAGTTTCTATCGGTCTCCTCCCCTTTTTTAAAGGGGAAGCGGTGTTTAAACACCTCATTCATTCTTTCAGTAAATTTTTATTAATAAAATTAATATTTTATTAATAAATAAAATATTGCTATTTTTACTGCAGTTTTTTTCTATTTCTTTTTAATAAGATGAAGTCTATATAACTCCTTAACTGGCAACTGAAAATACAGTAGTAGATTAGAGTTATATAATGTAGTTCTAAACAAATTCTACAGAATTAAACTGGCATTTACTGGAAATCACTGAAATGTGTTCATCTGTGCAACAGAAGTTGATGGACCGTCCTCCTGCTGTTCTTCCACACTCTGAGGGCGGAGGGAGAGATAAGAATACCCGTTTATACTTAGATTTAAACTTAGATTATCCACATAAAAATTTGAAAAAATCTGAATGGGTAGATTGTTTGATGTGTAGACACATAATATTAACATTACCTCTGTAGGCCTCTCTGTGGCAGCAGAAACTCTTTATCCTCATCGTCCTGTGAAGATGAGCATTTGGTCGAGTGCACTTTATAACACTATTTAATTTCTGGTGTATTGAGTAGGCTACTTACAACTACCTGGGGTTCTGTTGAGACAGGAGGCTCCAAAAGACAGATATTACCATCAGAATCTGTTAGGACCAACAAAAAACCCAACCTCAAAGTAAAATAAATGGAAATATCAAAAATAGCCTATCTAAAAAAATAACACATATGTAAACCTCTTACATTTTATGAAGGCCCTTGGATCTTTGGGAGTGACTGGCTCTGAAGTCCCTCCTGGAATTCCCTCAGCCAAAAATGCTGCTACACTGCTAGACACTGGATGCTATTTAGTTATTTAATATGTCAAATGTTTGTAAAGTCAGGTAGCCTTCACCCATGATATGCTCAAGCCTTACCTGATTGAATTATGTTTTTATATTTAATTTTCAGCTGCTGCCATGGTCTTTTAATGCCTGCAGGATTGCTCCACATGAAAATTAAAATTAGGTTGAATAACATACTGTTCTTCTAGTTTCACCTCTGATATTATAACAGTTGGGTAAGTTACTCTAAAATAGTTATCAATGTTATCTTCAACAGTGTAATTAGATTAATGTAATAATTACTATCTTTAGAAAGTATTGGTCTACTTATTACTAATTACTAAATCCCATATCAACCTCAACCACTTGAACAATACAAGGAGAGACAAGAAACTGCACTTTTAATGCTTTCAAATAAACAATATACAATTGCATGAATTATTCTTGATTTGACCAAAGTGTGTAGAGGGAGAAGGTTACATAAAAAATATACCTATTAAAAATGTATGTTAAATCCACTATTGTTTTATACATAATTGTTCTCTATAGTCTATGCAGTAGCCTATTTAATGTAATTACATCAGATTTTATTTTAAATTACAGAAGAATTAAGAGTTATCCCTTTAATTAAATCAAATCACAATATTTAGATTACTTGGTAATTAATTACACCCAACACTGTATAACAGTAATTCCTCTTTTTGTTTGGCGCTGTTACCATGGTGACTCGTAATATCTGCGCTCCATTGATAATGGCTTTTTATAGTTGTGGTGCACGCGCTTAACTCAGAGTAGGTCAACTCAGAGTTGATTGAACTAACTCATTTCAGCTGTTCTGTAACCGAAAACTCAGAGTTTCCCATCTCAGGGTAAGTCAACTCAGAGTTCAAGTTTTAACTCAGAGTTGGTTGAACCTCCTTATTGAAACAGGCCCCTGCAGTCCATAACTTGTTTGTGTTAAAATGATCCAAAATAAATTTCTGAGCAAGTACATCACCAGCAAGTGTTCAGAACTATCTGCTTGAGTGTGAGGATGTTGGAGGTGGAGATTCATAGCCTTTTCTCACAGCACTTGATATAATTAAGCTTATCAGTTTGATGGCGGATCCAGAAAGGTTCAAACGACAATCACCAGTGACAACTGGAGATTCACCCGCTGTAAAACGCGAAAGACTTTGGACTTCCGAGTCCAAAATAAAGCCGAGTCCAGAAATAAAGACACTGCAACCGGCCCATGCGAAAACAAGGATAAAGAAAAGTTTATTGGCTTCTGCTCTGGTCAAATTGTACTTACTGTCTATTGCACTTTTTTCTGTCTACTGGGGATTTGCACTATTTTACTGTTTACTGCATGTGTATTGTTTACTGTTTGCTATGTATTGTATTGTAGGCTATTGTGTGAATCATGTGAATGGTTGAGGGCTGCGCGTTGCACTGTCTATTGTAAGATGTTGTGATCTGTTGTTGTTTATATTACATTGGTTATGCACCTCGGTCCGTACGAAGCGAAAATTCGTTCATCGTATGAATATTCCACGAAACCGGTATGATTTGAGTCCCTCTGACCTTTTTAAGTGTATTTTACCTATTGGGTCACAAAAATCTATTTTAAAAGCTTTTTGTATCAATTGAAATGTCTCCTTTAATAAAGTTTAAAAATAATTACATACTTATTAATCTTTATATTAGAAAATATCTTGTTTTTTCAGTTGGCACCACCTATTTTGTCCCTCATGGCCTTCTATGAAAGTGTACTTGGGATATGAATAATACAATTAGAAAAAAAGTCCATACATTTTGCCATTCCCATGAATATCTATCTGAAACAGGAGAGTTTGTTCTGATATCTATGGCAGAGTTAGTTACTTGTTAGCATTCCTAAGAGTCATAAAAAACATCCTATATCTGATCGCGGCCATGGCAACCAGGCTCCTTTCGCCCAGCCTCCTTTCGCGCCAGCATTTATGCTATAGCAAGTGGAGCTTTTAGCTAAAAAGTTTAAAATTGTCAATTATGTTACCATCAAACTCTGTTACCAAGGTAGAGTAACAATTTTGCCTAATTTGTCTGTAACAGAGTTGACAAACAAGAAATCTGATTTTTTTTTTTTTTTTTTTCATTAAATGTAGCCTAATGTTTGGCAAGCACTGAATTATTAAAATTGAATATGTTTTCAGTAAGTTACTGGAAATATTTTTTTTTCCTTAAATTTTTGAAATGCAAAATGTATTTCCAATTATTGAATCACCCACCAACAAAAGTGAAAGCCTGATTTCATAAGAATGATATGAAATAACCATTTTGTGTTCAAACATAAAACAAATAACACCCAAGTGGTAGCAACTACTCAAAACATACAACTGACAGACAATTTTATATAAATGCATTTTTGTTTGATTAAATGTTGTAGGCTATGAGAGAGTTGGCTAGTTGTCATCGTTTTACTCCAGATCTGGGGTGCGTTTCCCGAAAGCATCGTTAGCCAACTATGGTCGCAAGTTCCCTCGTTTCCAATAGAGTTCAATGGACATTGCGATGAACTTGCGACCATAGTTGGCCAACGATGCTTTCGGGAAACGCACCCCTGGTCTAAAAAGATATTGTGTAGCCTAGATGAGCCTAATTAAATTACAACCCAGACAAAAATCGTATAGGTCTATGTATCAATGAATGACACACATTTAGGATGTGGTGTGTGTGAATTAACATGTGTAAATTGCCTGCACTGGGCTTTCTTGCTGTTTACATCTTGATATTTTAAGGAGATAAAAATGGTGCTTATCAACCATGACTGACATGGCAATAAAATTATATATCTTTATTTTGTCAGTTAAAGTTGGGAGGGGTTTTCTTGAAGTTTCTCAAACTTTCTTCAAGTTTGGCTTTTGGACTGGAAATCGTCGACCCAATCTGGCAACACTGGGCGCGCACCTCACCTGACTGTCTCAGGTGAAACCAAAAGCTAATCAGTGCCATTTCAGAGGATTCAGATTCAGAAAATGCCTTCCTTCGCAGGATACGGTAAGTAGCCTGCACACTCACGCGCATCAGACCACAGGCTACTAATAATTCTAAATTGAGAATTATTTATTCTTTTGGGACAAATCATTGTTTGATTTGCGAGCAGAATCCTCTGCTGTCTGGTCGCTCCCGGTTCGATCCGGACTCGGGCTAATGGGTAATCCCTTTCACTGTCCGACCGCGTTTTGATTTCGGCAAATCAGTTTTTCAAACAACGATTCGGCTGCGCAAATCGAATTCAAACAACGTGATTATTGTTCATGAGTCCAACATCCAGCCACGCAAGAAAACATGAAATCTTCCTGAGGGAATAATATGATGATGCGATTTGCTGACCAAGAAACATTTCTGATTATTATTAATGTTTTTTTTGTTTGTTTGTTTGTTTTCTGGATTCTTTGATGAATAGAAGGTTCAAAGTAGATTTATCTGAAATAAAAACGCTTTTGTAACATTATAAATGTCTTTACTGTCACTTTTGATTACTTTAATGCGTCCTTGCTGAATAAAAGTAGGCTATTACTTTCTTTAATTTCTTTAAAATGTAGTGTATAATGTTACAAAAGCTTTCTATTTCAGATGCTATTATTTTGGTTAACTATGGTTTGTGTGTAATGTGACTTTTTGTGTGACCTTAAAATTCATTTTAGAATTAAATTCTACATTGGTTAAGCAAAACAAATGTGTTTATGTCGGAGAACCTTTTAAATACATACAAACCTGAAATGACATACTGTGTGATACAAATATTTTGAGTGTCCCTTATTTTCCTGTAAAGAACAACGATTGTCCCGCATTGTTATTTTCTGAAGTTGGCAACCCTACCCATGTCTGAACCTTAGGCTATATTGTTTGGTTGAGTTTTGTAAGTGGCCAATATCTCGCTTGTACAGTAGCCTACACGATTACTTTTTGATAAAATACTGTAACCATATAACTATAACTATAATATTTTGTTCATGTTCCAAAGATTGTAGTACGTTCAGACGTTGTAGACTTGTGACATTTTTCCAATACCTTCCTTAATGTATTTACCTTTAGGTGAATTCTAGTAATTTTTTATAAAAACAAATTGCGTATTGTACAGGGAGGTATGGCACAATTTCACCTCTAAGTCAGTCTGGTTAGGAACATATTACAACTTAGGGAAATGAAAATACCCTTTTTGGTGAACTACAAGCTTTGGAATTTGAACATGTCCATTTTTAAATGTTAAAAGTAATTTGAATTAATACAAATGATACATTTTAACGCACTTGGTGGAATTGGCAGACATTCCTTTAGGCATCATGCGCTGTGATAGCGCGTCAAAGCATTCTCATGTATAAATATACAGCTATAATGCAAGTAGCTGATTTTAAATTAATATTTCATGTTGATATACAATGGTTACTGTTAAAACCAATGGTGGTATTGATATCTTTGTAAGACTCCCGACTCTGTAGAACCAAGGGGGTAATCCATCAGCCGGAAACCGAAGCTTCCCGGGGCGCCACCATTGATTAGCAGATCTGCTGTTAGCATTCCACTGACTCCCATTCATTTTGGCGTCACTTTGACAGCGAATAACTTTACATCTGAGGCGTTTAAAGACTCCATTTGTCCTAACCCTAACCGTCTAAAGTAACACGAAAATGTATAAAATAGGGGTGTAATGGTTCACAAAATTCACGGTTCAGTTCAATACGATACACTTGTGTCACGGTTCGGTAGGTTTTCGATACAGCAAAAAGAAAGAAATGCCAGATAATTTATTTATTTATTTTTAATTAAAACTAACATAATAAAGTATGATTTTTTAAATTATTATTTTTTTACTTTGAGCAATGATGGAGCTACAATAGACTCTTCTTATGTGCATATAAAACAAAACGGCTCCTTGGAAAAAATGAAATGTAATATTGTAGTAGTTATAAACAAAGGTCTATTTTTAGTTCAGATTAACATTTGAGGGCAGCAATTTTATCCATAATGTCAAAAGAAAACCAACGTAATGTTACTTGAAATAGCCTACTATTCCTGCCAAACTTCCATGGTTGCAGTTAGTGTTACTACAGTAAATCCATGGTGAATGTTGCAGATCTGTGGACACTGGATAGTTCATTCATGGCACAATGTTTCTTCCTGGCTTCCACGCGCTGTTTGATCCGTTAATAACGGAGAAATGAAAATGTTTCTCACTAGATCTCGCAGCGATGTTATTACTTCAGTGGCGAATTCAAATGATTTATTTACTGGATCTCTTAGCGCTGTGTAGTAACAGTGTCGCATGATCAAGATCGGCTCGCGCTGCTTTGGTCCAAACTGATAAACAACGGTCCGTCAACCACACAATAATGAGTAGCTCAGTTTCGTTCCGCTTACATTACGTTTGCCATTTGATGTCAGACAATGTTGTGGTCGCGCCAGCGTCTCTTACTTTATGACCCGCCTACATTTGAAATAACGAAATTTTGGTCGGCAGGAAAAATGGTCCAACGAACCGTTCGGTTTGAAAATGCGTACCGAACACCGAACCGAAAGCCTCGTACCGAACGGTTCAATACGAATACACCGTTACACCCCTAGTATAAAATGCTCCATTACCTTGTATCTTACGTTATGGCCCTGTAGAAGCAGTTTTTGTAAAAATAGGCTAACTATTGCATCATAACCAAGCGACTCTCTGTCGCACAGTAGAGAGATTACCGTATGGACAGGAGGTCCATTTGAATTGGTGGTCGGGAGCATTTACGTTGTGTAGTGGCTTGGTTCCGTTGTGTTGTGAACTTATGTTTGCTTTTTAAATTTCGATGTGTTGTGCACTACTGGTACACACCGTGCTTATGTGGTCCACATGTGACTATTAGACCAAAAACCATATTATTAAACCATATTTACACCAGACCAATTTTATTTAAAATACCCATTAGTAAATCAAACAATTTCATCTGTACATTTGACCTTTACCACAATGAATTATCTGTGCCAGAATCTCATCTTAAGAAACAATCAATACAAGACCAACCCCATTTAGGTACTTTCTAAATAGTTTAATTTTAAAAACGTAACTAATGATTGTAGCTGATTGTGCTGTTAGTGTCAATTAAAAAATAGAATAATTAATTGCATTAAAAAATGCATAAACCAATCTGTATGAAAACAGATACAAGCTCGAGCAACGTCTGTATTTTATTAATCACAAACAAAACACCAACATCTAACATGTTGCTAAACAATAAACTCATTCACTAATCCAGGTTTTTCAGAAATGTCCAAAATCACATAATGAAGCACTCAGTGAAGTGAATTAGTGGTACTATTAAAACGATACCCAATTAAATAGGCTAATATAACAATATCAAAATCACACGATACGATAATACCTCTAACTATGTAAAGTCCAGGGTACGATATGTATTGCGATTATTTAAAAAAAAGACAAATGAAGACTTGGAAAAAAGTGCTTATTAAAGTGTGTTTATTAAACACACTTTAATAAGTATAAGTATTTATTAAACAAGGATTGAACATTACAATGATGTAAAAATTAACCATGTCATATCCTCTTTTCTTTACCCTCTAATCACAACTGTCACTTAGAGGTATGAGGTATAGTATGAGATGGGTCAAATGACCTAAAACTCCCTTTTATAAAATAAAATAAAAATTGCACCAGCTGGACCTTGACAAACGTAACATCTATTATTTTTTTCTAACATTCTCTTTTAAGGTATAGTGCCCAGGGGCACCACACTGTCTTAATACGGCCCTGGTCGATGGGAATTGTAGTTAACACTTCCCTCCGCTCTGCTCCACTAGGTTAAAAAAAACGCCACTTTTTGCCCAGAAGACCTATCGTTTCATACAGTTCTGTGACCACGATGATATCGAGACACTTTTGCTATCGTGATACCACGAAATTGACAATATCGTTACATCCCTATAATCTAGTAAAACCTAGTCATTTATTTTTAATTTCATGTCAAAATTCAGTGTATGTTCTCTTCCTCCACATACAGGCCAGTAGCAGGAAGAGAAGCAGAAGTCGGCCTGTAAGATCAGTGTGTGTGAGGAGAACGAGAAAGGAGAAGACGATCCATAAAATGAGTTTGTGTGAGGAGAGAGAGGAGGAGAAGTCGGCCTGTAAAATGAGTGTGTGTGAGGAGAGAGAGGAGAAGTCGGCCTGTAAAATGAGTGTGTGTGAGGAGAGAGAGGAGAAGTCGGCCTGTAAAATGAGTGGGTGTGAGGAGAGCGAGGAGGAGGCTTCTGTTCACACTCAGAGAGCAGCATCTCCAGAGTTCAGCTGTGTGTCTATGAAGAGTGACATCTCCATTGTTCTGCCGCCTGATCTCAGCGATGGACCTGCTGTGACCTCTGACTCTGTGTGAGTAGTGGAAGTGAAATTATTGAATTAACATGGTGAATCACTCACGGAGGTTTTCTCTGAAAAGTGTATCACTTTATAAAGACAAAAAGAAAAGATGCTGGTCACCCACTGAGGGTCTGAAACTGTCTGAACTGAGTCCCAGTGAAGTGATTTAATGATCAGAGAAAGGTGTGAGGTGACTTATGTGAGACGATGTGTAGCTGTCTTCACAACAACAGACACAGGTTGGTTCCTTGAAACGGGTGTTTAAGTCTTAGACTCGTCTTGTTTACACTGTGAGAACTGTATTCATAAATGAACATAGCACAAACACATCAGCAGATATACATAGTCAATACATAGCAATACACAGTGTGCTTCCAATGCTAATCTGCTTTAGTCATGCTTTCAATACATTAAACACGTGAAACAAATACCTTGTTGGCTGCTTTTTATGAAAAGAGGTTATTGAGTCTTTAGTTTCACGCCTTTGCTGTCCTTTTGACATAAGAACCACTGATTTTAAACTTAAATGCAACTTAGCAAAGCCTCGTGAGACGTCCGCTCATCATCAGTCCATCGGGGGGCGACGCAGTAGTTCGTAATTTCTGCTAAAGTGAAGCATTCTTGCACCTTACGTTTTAAAGAGCAACAAATTAATTTACATCACATTCACATTTAAATTGTACCTCAAATAGATGAAAGCATGAAACTGTGGATTTAATTATAAATTAATTAATTATGAAACAAATGCACAGAACACATGCATAACAGCACTTACAATATGATGTACAGTGAGGAAAATAAGTATTTGAACACCCTGCTATTTTGCAAGTTCTCCCACTTGGAAATCATGGAGGGGTCTGAAATTGTCATCGTAGGTGCATGTCCACTGTGAGAGACATAATCTAAATTAAAAAAATCCAGAAATCACAATATATGATTTTTTAACTATTTATTTGTATGATACAGCTGCAAATAAGTATTTGAACACCTGTCTATCAGCTAGAATTCTGACCCTCAAAGACCTGTTAGTCTGCCTTTAAAATGTCCACCTCCACTCCATTTATTATCCTAAATTAGATGCACCTGTTTGAGGTCGTTAGCTGCATAAAGACACCTGTCCACCCCATACAATCAGTAAGAATCCAACTACTAACATGGCCAAGACCAAAGAGCTGTCCAAAGACACTAGAGACAAAATTGTACACCTCCACAAGGCTGGAAAGGGCTACAGGGAAATTGCCAAGCAGCTTGGTGAAAAAAGGTCCACTGTTGGAGCAATCATTAAAAAATGGAAGAAGCTAAACATGACTGTCAATCTCCCTCAGACTAGGGCTCCATGCAAGATCTCACCTCGTGGGGTCTCAATGATCCTAAGAAAGGTGAGAAATCAGCCCAGAACTACACGGGAGGAGCTGGTCAATGACCTGAAAAGAGCTGGGACCACCGTTTCCAAGGTTACTGTTGGTAATACACTAAGACGTCATGGTTTGAAATCATGCATGGCACGGAAGGTTCCCCTGCTTAAACCAGCCCATGTCAAGGCCCGTCTTAAGTTTGCCAATGACCATTTGGATGATCCAGAGGAGTCATGGGAGAAAGTCATGTGGTCAGATGAGACCAAAATATAACTTTTTGGTCATAATTCCACTAAACGTGTTTGGAGGAAGAAGAATGATGAGTACCATCCCAAGAACACCATCCCTACTGTGAAGCATGGGGGTGGTAGCATCATGCTTTGGGGGTGTTTTTCTGCACATGGGACAGGGCGACTGCACTGTATTAAGGAGAGGATGACCGGGGCCATGTATTGCGAGATTTTGGGGAACAACCTCCTTCCCTCAGTTAGAGCATTGAAGATGGGTCGAGGCTGGGTCTTCCAACATGACAATGACCCGAAGCACACAGCCAGGATAACCAAGGAGTGGCTCTGTAAGAAGCATATCAAGGTTCTGGCGTGGCCTAGCCAGTCTCCAGACCTAAACCCAATAGAGAATCTTTGGAGGGAGCTCAAACTCTGTGTTTCTCAGCGACAGCCCAGAAACCTGACTGATCTAGAGAAGATCTGTGTGGAGGAGTGGGCCAAAATCCCTCCTGCAGTGTGTGCAAACCTGGTGAAAAACTACAGGAAACGTTTGACCTCTGTAATTGCAAACAAAGGCTACTGTACCAAATATTAACATTGTTTTTCTCAGGCGTTCAAATACTTATTTGCAGCTGTATCATACAAATAAATAGTTAAAAAATCATACATTGTGATTTCTGGATTATTTTTTTTTAGATTATGTCTCTCACAGTGGACATGCACCTACGATGACAATTTCAGACCCCTCCATGATTTCTAAGTGGGAGAACTTGCAAAATAGCAGGGTGTTCAAATACTTATTTTCCTCACTGTATATACTGATTTTTAGAGACTTTTTCAAGACTTCGTAAACTGCTATGATTGGGTAACAGTTTTGCATATTAAAATCATTTTTAACGTCCTCACCATTACATGTGTGGAATTTGAAAACGTCTGATGCTGACATAATCAGATTTTTTTTTTTTAATAACTAGCAAAGTAACTCATTACTTAAAATATCTGAGTTACTTTTTCAAATAAACGCAAGTTGCTTTGTTTTTCCATTTATTGACAGACGGCTCTTCTGTCCTCATGTTGAGAGAAATCATGTGCTGAGGCATTGTTTATTCTAGTTCTAGAGTAATGTGAACAGGCATTTACTCATCTCACAGATTCAGTATCACTCAACATTAATAAAAACGGTGAAGTGCAATCTCAGAATATTATGCAAACCTACAATAATTAAAGATATTAAATTACACAAATATACTTTGTGTTTTATCTTTTATCTATTTAATTATTTATTTTCAGTTTTTGTATTTATTATTTATTACTATTTATATTATGTATTATTATATTATTGCTAAAGTAAGTGCATTGAACTTTCTTCTCTTGCAATCTATTCTTCTTCATTCCGGAATGGCAAAATAACAAAAAAAGTATATATATATATATATATATATATATATATATATATATATATATATATATATATATATATATAAATAAATATTTATTTTTTTATTTTTTTATTTTTTTATTTTTTTATTTTTTTATTTATTTTTTTATTTTTTTATTTTTTTATCTGCACCCTCTACTATACAGGCGTGATTTTGCATTTCTTTCAGCCTGAGGCTTATTCATTTCACTTTTGGTGTGAAAGTGCTTTTACATTTGCCAAAAATGAAAATATAAAACATGTTTTGTTTTTGTTTTTTTAATCAATTTTCGAAGGTCCAACCAAGACTTTGCATATCCAAAAAAGTAAAAGGACTTTTAATGCAGGTGAATTTTTAGGATTTGGAGTAATATTCACATACTACACATATCAGGAGCCTCATCTTTTGGAAGGTCTTTAGAAGAGACTGATGAGAACAGTAAAAAACACATGTATCAGTTGTGGCCAATTAATGCTTCCCCGCCATTGACTGAATCCACCTTCATTTAAGTGTTCATTTAATAGAGCATACAGATACACTTTAAAGAAGCAATTTGAAATATGAATGTCTTTTTCAGCCTTTTTGTCTTATAATATCTTTTTCATCAGCAAGCAGAGAAAGAGAGCAGCATCTCCGATATCTAGCTGTGTTTCTATGAAGAGTAACAACTCCATTGGTCTGCCGCCTAATCTCAGTGATGGACCTGCTGTGACCTCTGACCCTGTGTGAGTATCATGTGGGGTCTTGAATCAGCCTGAAGGGGTTGTTATTCGCTATAACAACCGCCTCACTATACATATCCCACTTATTACATGGCTACCTACAATATAAATAAATAATTTGACACAAATTATTGATTTAAAAAGGAGTTTATTGATTTAAAAAAAACGATCGTATTGCTTCCGCTAAACAAAATAGTCAGTTCCGCGTCCATGGCAACGCTCTGTTTTTCATGGCAACTGTGTGTTATACTTCGCAGTGGTCTGTTATCAAGAAATAACAGACCGCATTCTACACTGGAATTCAACCAAGCCATGTAATAATTGTTAAAATTAAACCATCTCGATTTTTGGGTGAATTTGGGTGATCTCAGCATGAGGGAGAGAAGGAATGGGGGAAGAGGGGGTCAAGGGAAAGCAATGTAGATTAGGACGATACTGAGGTAAGATATGCGTCTAGGATGGGGATGTTTATTTCACGAGAGTTCAAAATGTAAATTTTTTGTCTTCTTGGGGAGTGGTTGTTCCTCAACCAGACTGCCTGGCAGTGAATTAACTATGATCATGATCAAAGTCATGACAAAATAATGCATTAAAAAAATACTATGGAAGTCAATGGGGTACATCAACTGTTTGGCTACCGACATTCTTCAAAATATCTTATTTTGTGTTCAGCAGAAGAAAGAAATTCATACAGGTTTGAACCAACTTGAGCAAATGATAACAGAATTTTCATTTTTAATGAAATATGCCCCCTCAAGCAGTCATGACAAAACAAACAATTGCCATTAGTTGCATTACTGTATGGTTATTTAATAATGAGTTAAAAATTATTATGTGCCCCCTCAAGTAAAGTCATGACACAATGATGTCACAAATCATTAACTATTATATGAATATACATTTACACTAAAAGTGCCATCCTTATTCACCTCTGGTACAAAAACCAAAGATACAAATTATTTGTTGTTCTTTTATTTGTATTTATATAATTAAACATATATGGACTTAAAGGTGCCATCTGTCAAAAAAAATAAATTCATACTCCACATTCCATACCAGATGGGGGCAGTATACCTCCAGAAAGTGAGTTGGTCTACTCTGACATCAAGCTACTCCCTTTCACCTTTACCAGTGAATATGTTCATATTTGTTTTGTTCATATTACATTTTTATTGTTAGTTTGAATTACATTAATTTGACAGACAGCATTCGCTGATGTTGACCAAGCTAGCGCCAACGTAACCAGAGCTTTCCAACTCTCACGCATTAACCGTGAGACACACGCAATTGACACTTTTCACACGCTCTCACACCACACATCAATTTTCTCACGCACAGAAAAATCGCGAAGCAAAGAGGACACGGATACCGACAGACTAGACAGAGCAGGTTAGTTATGATATAAAAAAATCTCAGCTCTCAGATTCTGTCAATTTTATCACGCAATTCAAACAATAAATACCGTTTTGGTGCTTGTAAATGTTACACGACAGATCCCTAGCGCACGTGAACCGATCATCTCTACTAGTAAAAAAACACAAACACTGTTGAATACAGTAGGCTACAACTTACCAAAATGTATTCCTCATACATAATATCGACCAATCAGTGTTTTTTATCAGCGTGAAGAGGTCAATAACACAGTTGGAGAACAATTATGTCAGATTTACCTCAGGAAAGCCATTTAATAAACATAATATAGGTTGGCAAGAAAAAAAGAGCTAACTTATGATTTTAGGACATTTAGAAGGCAAGAAAAGTCATGCACGTTTGCTTTTTATAGATTTTTCTTCTGCTTTTAATTGTGTTCAGCCTCACATTTTGGCAAAGAAATTGATTGATACTTTTAAACTAGATCTAAATACTGTGTGCTGGTTGGTGGATTTTTTAACTAATAGATCCCAAAGAGTACGGGTCAATGGAGCGGTGTCGAATATTTTGATGTCCTCCACGGGTACGCCACAAGGTTGCGTTTTGTCTCCTCTTTTGTTTTCTTTATACACCGATGATTGTCGTAGTGTTTTTAATGGGAGACACATTGTTAAATTTGCGGACGACTCTGTGATTGTGTCTCTTCTGAGCCAGATGTTGGGCCAGTGATCGATAATTTTATTCAATGGTGTGATGATTCATTTTTAAATATTAATGCTTCAAAAACAAAAGAGATGCTTATTGACTTCCGTAAGAAGAGCTCTGCACCTGTGTTGCCTTCTATCATAAAGGGACAGCAGGTAGAAGTAGTCAAACAATATAAATATTTAGGGACTATAATTGACGATAAACTACAATTTGAGGAAAACACCGATATAATTAGAGGAAAAGCTCTTCAGCGTATGCATTTTTTAAGGAAACTTCGACTTTTTAACATGGATGTTTCTTTTATGAAAATGTTTTTATACATGCTTCATTGAAGCCATTTTAAGTTTTTCCATCGTCTGCTGGTATGGTAACCTTAATTTAAAGAACAGGAGGAAGCTGACAAGCATTGTGACAATGTGCAGTAAGATAGTGGGGACCGATTTAAGGACTATCTCACAGATTTATGAGTGCAGGACAATTAGGAAGGGCCAGGTAGTGCTTTCTGATGTTACTCATCCATTGTGTGCTGAATTTCAACTCCTTCCTTCAGGGCGGAGATTTAGACTCCCCTTGTGTAAATCAAATAGATATAGAAATTCTTTCATACCGGCGGCAATTAAGTTTTTAAACGATTTTTTGTAATTCAAGGTAATTGATGTGTTGTGTTGTGTTGTTAATATGTGTATGTGTATACTACTGCTCCTACTGCTGTCTATACAAAGAATTGCCTTTAAGGACAATAAAGTTTAACTAACTAGAGATTGTGCTATATACTATTACAATACTATATGTACGTTATACGTTTATCGAACAGCCTTCGATACATTTCTATGTTATAACTTCCCGAAAAAACTACACAAACATATAAAACAAACTTCTAACGAAATACTAACAGCATATACTTACCAATCCAAAATAAATGTTGCAAGTTCGGAGTCGAACCTCATTTCTTTCATGTCCATTAGTTGTCTCCAGCAATGGAAAGCAGTGCCAATGTTTACTCTGGTTCTGTTCCTTTTTTTATCAGATTTTATTTGAATGTAGTAGTGGACAGTAGGCTACTTTCCACACGATTGACATCAGGTTCAAGTACACCCACAAGCTGTGCGAGTTATTCGTGTATTGCATGTTTGACTGGTGGTTATGTTGCCCGCATACCGCCTCCCATGGCCGAAACTGGTATTACGACACCTGTCGGGCCGTGGCTAGTAATGCTAATGCTAATTCAGGTTGATATCTCTGCAGCACTATAACTTGTCATTTTTTTAATGACATCATCGCCCTTATTTCTTCTCATTCTTTTGATGCGTGTAGTTTATTTTTTGGATATTTTTACCTCAATTATGACACATGGCACCTTTAAAAGGAAGCCCAAACATACCTGTAAAGACACACATAAGGCATGTTTACATGTAAAATAGGGCACGTCCATAAGCTAATGCTAATTGAAGCATATATTGCGGCAAGAGCACCTAAATTGTGCCACTAATGAGTGTCCCATCAGAAACAAACCCTACATACTGTAGTTCTGGGAAGAAAAGTAGCTATGACTAAACATAAATGAACTATAAAAAATCAGAAAACGTTGGGATCAAATAAAAATTATTAGTGGTAGTTATTAGTCTATTTTCCACATTTGATTAGATCTGTGTAATTAATGGCCAAATAATCATGTGCCATTCCAATTATTTGTCACAAAGCTGCAGGTGGCAGATTATGATATTACAGTTTAAATTATGACAGTTATTATTAAATCACGTTTAATTCAAATTCAGAGTACTTATTTATTCTTACGGTGACTGATCAATTTAGTTTACTCCTAAATGATGTTTTATTAACAAAGTTCGGGAAGAGCACGTGTAGATAAATAATTAACACAAGTGGAGACCACTCAGCAATCAACAATATATATTCAGCAGTCTCACCTCAATTCGTTGACAGTTTAGCAGCATCCCTCCACCACCCCTTCTCCACACTTCTAGTCCTAACCATTTATATACGGGGAGAGTACTCTGGGTTTGGGTAGAGTGTTTGTGCTATGTTCATTTTACCCCCCCCATGAAATATGAATGTCCTTTTCTCAGTATCATCAGCAAGCAGAGAAAGAGAGCTGCATCTCCGATATTTAGCTGTGTTTCTTTGAAGAGTAACATCTCCATTGGTCTGCCGCCTAATCTCAGTGATGGACCTGCTGTGACCTCTGACCCTGTGTGAGTATCATGTACAACTCTGTATTTCAGTCCCTGAATCCAGAAATTGAGAAGTGCCCTTTGACCCTCTCTGAGTGTAATCATGTAGGGTGGAACATTTTACACAAGAACCAAAGTTGTACATTACGATTATGATATATTATCTCTGCATTGCAGTTCATTAGCTAGAAAGAATAAATCAACTGATGTTTTTTTAATAAAAAGTTCATCACAGTAATAATAATCATGATGTAAAAAAACATCAACTTTAAAGAAATTTCCAGCAAGGCCTTTGATAAAAACATTTATTTCTTTTTTTGTTAGTGCTTAAAGGTCCCATTGCATGGATTTTTATTATTTTAGAATGTTTCCTGGGGTGCCCTTATAATGTTATGTTTTTTAGATCAAAAGTTGTTATAATTTAGAAATAAAAGGCATATTTCCTAGCCTGATTTTAGCCTCTGATTTGAGCACTCTGTTTAAAGGGGCGTGTCTGCTGTGAGACTTCAGTGTAAACGCCCACTGTTGTGATTGGCTGACATGCTTGCATATAAAATATTTAGCATTACATGTGGAACTCTCTCGAAAACTTTTACTATTACAGCTATTATACGTTTTTACTATTACGTCTATCGGGATTAATGAATCGTGAGAAGTTTAAGTATTTAGATTTATTCCCATCACATAAAAGGCTTGCTGTGACGAGCATTGAGCAGATGACAGCCTGTTGATCACGTGAATGAAGATCTTATCATTGCAACGCATTTTCTGCACTCTCACTAATGATTTCACCAATGCAAACATGAGGTAAGTACAGTAAGAGCTTCGTTGTGCAGCGTAACAGCATCATTGATTTCATAACGAGTCCAGATAAACTCGCGCTGTGTGATTGACAGCTTGGGCGATTGGAAAGGGATTGTTCTTTGATGCTTTCTGTATATATATTAATTACAGTTTAAGTAAGATTATTTTCATCCTACGATGTGAGAAACGATGTTAAGTTGATTGTTTAGTCACTGGCTTGATTTACTGATGCATAAACAGTATTGAACGACTTTGAGAGAAAGATTATCTGTCTGAACTTGAACAATTACACATCAGAAATTCACATAACCCACTGGTTCTTCAGAGGCTCGGATTAACGAACTAAAAAAAACTTTTGTGTTCATTTGTACATCCAAACACTGAGCAACTGCCTTGCTTCACTCGTTTGCAAGCCATGATGTCCCTCGAGGAAAAAACAATATCGCGCTTGCGCAGCTCATTTTCTCATGGGCGGGCCAAATTCTTTTTGCGGGCAAAGAAGAGAAAGGGGAGGTGACCTTTTCCCTTATGACGACATAAGGGGAAGATTTCTAGATTCGCCCGTCTGAGCTTTCATTTTCTCAAAAATACCCAGGGCTTGGTTTACACCCATCAAAACGTCTAGCCACTGGGGGATCATAGGCAGGCTAGGGGAACTCATATTAAGGTTAAAAAACCTCACAAAGTGAAATTTTCATGCAATGGGACCTTTAAATATAAAGGTAATACAGGTCATTATTTGCCTTTAAATTCCTGCTGTGCATCATTAATCTACAGTATATAAGAAACAATATTGGTCTTAGAACAGAACCTTGAGAAACTCAAGAACACAAAATTGGGTTACATTTTATTTTGATGGTCTGCTTTAGACATTCAGTTGACTATAGTAACATTGCAATTACATGCCAACTAACTCTCATTAGAATATTAGTAGACTGGTAGGGATACTTTTCAGGTTGGTAGAATAAATTGACGTACCTGCAAAGTTACTTATAGTCAGTAGAATGTCTGTTGGGGAGCATCAAAATAAAGTGTTAGCAGATATTAGGCAGACAGTCTATTTATACTATAATGACTGATAGTTGACATGTAGGTACAATGTTACTTACAGTCAACAGAATATCTAAAGGGGACCAACAAAATAAAGTGTTACCATAAATTAGCCACAAAAGCTAAACTCTTAAATGATCACTCCTTTCTAAATGTTGCATGTTTTCAAAAAAGACTCAATAAGAACCAAATAAGATGTTTTCCAATATGACATTTAAAATATTTTCTCTACTTTTATAAAGATCTATCCTATTTGTTTTGTCTCTCTGTTCATCTTAATGTCTTTTCAGTGGTGAGAGATCTGACAAGATCAGAGATGTGTCCTGTCAGACCAGCTCATCCTCCTCCTGTCAGAAACACATCAGTCATCATGACACAGAAGCAGCCCTGCAGCTCGATTCTCACCAACCAGTGCATGATGATCGGCAGAGAGTCAAAGACCTGCATAAAACCAGCATGAAGAACAGATACGAGAGTGTTTTTGAGGGAATCAGACTACAAGAGAATCAAACCCTCCTGAACAGGATTTACACACAGCTGTACATCATAGAGGGAGAGAGTGAAGGAGTGAATGAAGAACATGAGGTGCTACAGATGGAGAAAAGTTACAAGACACTCCAAGACACTCCAATCCACTGCAATGACATCTTTAATCCTTCACCTGAACCAGGATATGAGGAGGAGAGAAGAGAGAAGAAAGACAAAATCAAGACTGTTCTTACTAAAGGCATCGCTGGAATTGGAAAAACTGTCTCTGTGCAGAAGTTCATTCTGGACTGGGCTGAGGGAAAAGCCAATCAGGATGTAGATTTCATGTTTGTGCTTCCATTTAGAGAGCTGAACTTGATTAAAGATCATCAGTACAGTCTTCACAGACTTCTGCTGGACTTTCATCCTGAACTTCAAGATCTGGACTCAGAGATGTATGATGAATGTACAGTTGTGTTGATCTTTGATGGTCTGGATGAAAGCAGATTGACACTGAAGTTTTCAGACAGTGGGAAAGTTTCTGATGTGACTGAGTCTTCATCAGTGGGTGTGTTGATGTCAAACCTCATGAAAGGAGATCTGCTTCCCTCTGCTCTCATCTGGATCACCACCAGACCAGCAGCAGCCAATCAGATCCCATCTAACTACATCAACCGTGTGACAGAAATTCAGGGATTCAATGACCCTCAGAAGGAGGAATATTTCAGCAAGAGAATCAGTGATGAGCATCAAGCCAGCAGAATCATCTCACACATCAGAAAAGCAAGAAGCCTCCACATCATGTGTCACATACCCGTCTTCTGCTGGATCTCAGCCACTGTGCTTCAAAACATCCTGAATCAAGATCTCAGTGCAGAAATCCCTCAAACTCTGACTGAAATGTACATCCACTTCCTCCTCATTCAAACTCATATGAGGAACCAGAAGTATGAAGAGAGAGATCCAGAGAAACTCCTGCAGTCCAACAGAGACGTGATTGTGAAACTGGCTGAACTGGCTTTCAATCAGCTGATGAAGGGCAATGTGATGTTCTATGAGGAGGACCTGATTGAGAGCGGCATAGACGTCACGGACGCCTCAGTGTATTCTGGGATTTGTACTGAGATCTTTAGGGAGGAATCTGTGATTTATCACAGGAAGGTTTACAGCTTTGTACATCTGAGCTTTCAGGAGTTTTTTGCAGCACTGTATGTGTTTTTCTGCTATTTACACAAGAACAGTGAAGTTCTGAAAATGTTCCTCACAGGAAAGTCCAGAACTCAGTGTGAGAATGTTCCTTTGGATGTGTTTCTGAAGGGAGTAATGAATAAAGCCTTGAAGAGTGAAAATGGACACCTGGATCTTTTCCTTCGATTCCTTCATGGCATCTCACTGGAGTCCAACCAGAGACTCTTACAGGATGTGCTGATTCACACAGAGAACAACCCAGAGAGCATCAAGAAAATAATCCAAAACCTCAAACGAGGTCAAAAAAACAATGTCAGTCCTGAAAGATGGATGAATCTGTCACACTGCTTGATTGAGATGAAGGATCATTCTGTTCTCAAAGAAATGCAGGCATTTTTAAACTCTGAAACCAAAAGAAAAAGTCTTTCTCTTGCACAATGCTCAACTTTGGCAAACATGATCCTGATGTCAGAGGAGGTGATGGATGAGTTAGACCCTAAAAAATACAACATTAAATCAAAAGAGGGTAGCAGGAGACTGTTACCTGCTGTGAGGAACTGCAGAAAAGCTCAGTAAGTGTGAAAATATGAACATACAGTACTTATATTTGGGTCAATGACATGACGTGCATATTTTTGTGGCCAAGTCTATTATTAACTTTTAAGATAACGTCGTTGATAAGATAACGATTTATGACATGTATCACTTTATTCTATAAAACTATTTAGTTTGAATTCATTTTAGCACATTTAAATAATACATATTATTTAATGTTTTAATCTTAAACCCCCAAAATGGTCAGAACAGACTAAGAAAACAATTTAAAAAGGTGTCTTAATAATAAGTAAGGGATAATCCACGGCTAGCCATGCATTAAATGATTTTAATGCACGACGTAGAGGCGAAGAACCACCCGACGCGAAGCGGAGTTACGGCTCGTTAGTTCCAGCACTTCGTCTGCTTTAAATAAAGTAGAGCCATCGGATTGCTTTTATTTGAATGAATTATCACATTTATTTAAATTCATTATTAAAAGAGAGAGACAGAGAACTGAAAGAGAAGGAACAGAGAGAGAGATGCATGCGCGAGTTACCTGTGTGCATCTCTTCTTTAAAGTCTAGCAGCTACAGTCCCCTCGTTGCTTAAGCATATAGCTAACTTAATGATTCTTTAATGGATTTATTAAAATTATTTATGAATGACAGGCAACACTGACAGTGACAAGGCAATCTTTATTTGAACTAATCATGTTAGTCAACTAATCATTTATTTATTGTTAATTCTTTGTGCCGCTTTTTGTCATTCAACGTCTTCTCCAAGTCTTCTATTTCGTCTTGTGCCTGGGCCCATTTCTCAAAGTTGCCATATTCACCATACAAATTAAACGATATGCAAAAATCATCCATTTAGCCTACCTAAATAAACGTTTTCATACGTGTCTCTCACTCTGCTTGCAAGTGTAACTGTGTTACTCCGCTTCGCGTCGTGACCGCATTACCACCTCGGGTGTGCATTATTTTCTAATAATTCAACGGCCTGTCGTCAATTATTCCTTACTTACTGCACACCTTCCAGCCAATCAGAATCGAGTATTTATACAGCCCATGGTATAAATAAAAAAAACTATAGCATTATTTTAGGGTTGAAACCTTTCATGTAAACAAATTTGATTAATATCAGTAGTTTTAAAGCTGTTGAGAAATTAAAATGTTTGTCCAGCAATTTTAATATTCTAAAACATAAGGGTGGCACAACTGCAAACATTGCTCTTTTATTATGAATTGACAAGGTAATAACAGTAAGCACATTTAAACACATTGTTCATGACTCAAAAATATGCAGTACATCAGTTTTGAAAAGATTTAAAATAAAAAAAACTTATAAAAAAAATTAAAATAAACCCAGTATTATCTGGGTTTGTGTTAATAAGCATAAAATATACATTATTGCAGTTGAGTTTTGTATTCATTCTCTACCAAATTAATACTATTGGTTTTATTTGATATTTTTATGCTTTGTAAACAACCAACAAAGTCTTATGTGGATGTGAGGAGATGAACCCAATCGCAGACAGCAAATACTTCACACAAGGTTTATTAATGACAAAAACAGAAAACAAAAACCCACGAGGGGGCAAAACAAGACAGGATAGACTATTTTAGACTGACAAGACTAGACTAAGACTAAAAACTAAACAATAAACTAACAGCTAAGACAGGATCAAACTCTTCTTTCCAGACAAGACTTTCAACAGTTTACTCACAGATTGTTTCACACAATGAATGACAGCATGTAGCATGTAAAGAGTAACAATGAACCGGCACAAGACAGCAAACACAAGGGGATTAAATAGGGAGACTAATGATAACAACAGGTGACACAGGTAAAGCAATAATGACAAAACGAGGATAACAAGGGGGCGGAGCAAGAGAACGAGACAACACAAGCACATGGCCCAAACAAATGGCCATGTGCTTGTACACAAAACATGGGTCTGTCATGATCCTGCCTCAAAAATTAAAGAATGACAAGGACTAGATGGCAGAATCATGACACAAAGCTACCAATAAAACTAGTCATATTTAAGGCATTTGTTAATGTCACTAATGGAATATATTAAAGCTACAATATGTTTTTTTTTGTTTTTCTTTTGCTGCTAGGGGTCGCTAACCTCTTACAATAACAAAGGTGTTACCTTTAAATAATTGTTAAATAAATTACACATGTACACAGGCCCAATGTAAAAATGTCACTGATGTGTCAGAGATGCTGATTTTTGTTCAGCAAACCTATCTTTTTTTTTTAGGAATAGGCTATTGACTGTTTCTTAACTCTTTCCTTGCCAGCATTTTTTTTTTTTTAAGTTGCCAGCCACCGCAAGCGTTTTTGGTCATTTTCACAAAAGTTTCATGGCCCCAGAATATTTTGTTGAATACCTGAACATGCAATATATCAAAAGAAAGAACAAACCCTCTGTTTAAAAACAAAACATTTTATTCTAGCATGCATTCTTTTTTTATTATCACTTAAATGTGGGTAATTTTCATAAAAAATATCAAAATTTTGAGCAAAACACATTGAGTCTAGATCAGATTCAGTACGATGGTCAAAAGACAGATGGGGTAGATCGAGTCCATCAACACCCCCAAAGCGTATAGCACTTCCTGGGTCGACATTTCATTAGGTAACATTATGCCATTTTGATTTATATGCTGTTTATTGTTGATGATCGCATTATTAGGGGCCAAGCACTGAAAGTCTAAGGGCCCTATCTTGCACCCAGCGCAATTGACTTTGTACACCGACGCATGTATCATTCCTATTTTGCACCCGCGCACAGCGGACTTTTCCCTCCACAGACGCACGTCGGTTAACTAAGAAATACACTTGCTCTCCCGGCGGCGGTTCAGCACAAAGAGGAGGCGTATTCCAGCGCAAACATTCCCTCATGCTATTTTGCAGGTTTAGAAAACAATTCCGCCACTGACCGAAAAAAAACTAGTTTAAAGTTATTATTAGTTTAAAGCATGTTAAAGTTATTATTATTATTAGTTGTTATTATTAGTTTAAAGCATGTTATTCATATGCTATTTTAAGGGCGCATGCTTGGCCATAATCAATGTAGCGTGTGCACAACGCACATAAATTTTGATTCTCTCATCTACACAGAAGCAGCAGTTTTCATTTTTGCAAATCATACATTATTACGATAGATAGATGGACAGATGGACAGATGGACAGATGGATAGATGGACAGATGGATAGATGGATAGATGGATAGATGGATAGATGGATAGATGGATAGATAGATGGATAGACCCGCCCACAAAGTTACTTGCATTTTGCGCTTTGATACTTGCGTTTCAGATCGTTAAAATAGGGCCCTATATGTCTTTAAAGCAGCACTCAGTAGCTTCGGGATTTCTTCGCTGTATTCTCGCTTTTTGCTCGCAGGTTTCTCTCTAGAGCTCCCCCCACAGCTTCGGAATAGATATTTGACAACACTGTTGTAAAAACTCGTTGGTGATTCTCAGACACCAGAGGCTATAGATCAACGACATCAAAGCAGATGGGACATTCTTTAAAACGTCTTCTTCATTCGGGTTCGGACAGCGTGAGGGAGCGCAATAATGACAGCATTTTAGCAGATTTCTTTTGGCCGTAAAGCAATTGTTTACATCGCGAGACCTGATATCACACAAGACTTCCTGACGCGGCGGCCGGCGGCCCGCCGGCTCAAAGTTGCAAGTGCGTATTTTTCGCTCACGGGCACCAGGGGGGTGCGAAACGACCACCATTCAACCCGAAATAAGTAATATAACCATTCCAATGACTCCGAAGCTGTTCAGTTAAGGTAAAAAAAGTTACTTAGTTCACCTTTAATTGCTCATTGTTGCAGTTGATCTGACACTCCCAACCATTGAGCTTGGCCCCGATAATTGCTGCTTGCAGCTATATTTTTTCATATGCATCTGATTACATATGAGATTGCTCGTTTCTGCTTCTTCTTTGACTGTATTTTGATCGGGAGATACTGTACTCGTTCAGGAGATGTGTAATAGCGCATTCTACCTTATAACAGTACAGGTAGCTACGTTTACATGGACACTTTTTGCTTCAATCTGAATGAATTCATTCCGATTGATGAATCCGAACAGCGTTTACATGAACACCAAATAAAGTGATTGGGTTGATGTGCACGTTTATATGTCACAAGCTTCTGAACGGATTTAATCTTTTGACATGCACATACTGCACAAATATACAGTTTCCCACTGTTTTTGTATAAAAAACCTCCTTTTCTTTGTTTTAAAAAGCAGACTTAATACTTTTTCTATTTTGGGTTCTAATTAGGTGACGACGAGCACAAACAGTAAAAACCCCCATTGCCGCACCCAAAACTAGTCATCTGTGGATGAGAGTCTGAAACAAGGACTGTTGGGACGTTGTCCTGCTCCACTTCACAGGCGATGAGTGGAAAGAGAATTTCAGAATGACAGGACACTCATTTATGACAGGAAGAACAGCTCGTTCTGCATGTCATACATCACTACGTCATACATCATATGTTACACTATTTCTACGTCATTGCACATGCGAAGTACTTTCCAGTTTCTGTTTTTAATCCGATCAAGTGTTTACATGCATTTACATGGGAAGCGTTTTCTCATACATAAGATCTTTTCAACCCTTATTCTGATCCTCTGTCTGAAATGAACCATTTCAGTTTCAGTGGAACCGCTGTCATGCCCTTGAACAAATTCAAGCAGTTCAGCATTGACTGGGTGCACACGTTCGTGAGGTGTGTTGTCATGTTGACGAGTACAACTCTACACTGAGCAAAGAGATTCTCTGCACAGGAGAGAGTTTGCTCTTTTTCCAGGTGACCTGAAGCCCCAAGCGGCTGAGGTGCCTGATTACCAGGTCCCTGTGTTCGCATAACTGATCTAGTGACTGGGCCAGAATGAGCCAGTCATCGAGTTAGTTGAGGATGCAAATGCCCCCCTCTTTCAACAGGGTAAGGGCAGCCTCCGCTATCTTTGTGAAGACGCGGGGTGACAGGGACAGCCAGAAAGGGAGGATCTTGTACTGATATGCCTGCCCCTCGAACACAAAGCGTAGAAACGGTCTGTGTCAAGGTAGGATCGAGACATGAAAGTATGCATCCTTCAGGTCGATAGCTGCAAACCAATCTTGGCTGCATCCAATCCAGGAGCATCCTTGTCTGCCACTGAGGTAAACCGGATGCTGCTGAACCTGGGTGGACGCCAGGCGAACTGAATCATATAGCAGAGTCTGATCATCCGAATGACCCATGGGAGCTTGAAGTTGTATAAAACGGAGCAGATGTAGAGGGCAAGCCCTCTGTGACGAGCAGGTGGGGGGCCGCCCCAGATGGAGCATCCCAATGAGAAAGGATGTGTTTGTTTGATTGCCTCCATCTGCTTCTGTAATGCCGAGAACTGCTGGATAAAGTTTTGACAGTACCCTTTGACCGTCCCGCCATCGAGGAAAGTGAGAGCGGAGGAGGCAGCGGAGCAGTTTCTGGCAGAAAAATGTGCCTGCCACAACTTCGTGACCTCCTCGTTTACTTTCAGAAAGAAAGGCACTGGAGCGCGACGCTGTTGTTCAACATGCCCTGTCCCGAGAAACCAATCATCCAGCCAAGAGCTATCAGGACACGGTGGAGCCTGTGATGTGAAAGAGGAGTGGGAGGGACGTGGGGAGATCCCACTGTAATCCAGAGATCACCCTGTGTATTAACCGAAGAGGCCCTCTGCTGTGCAGAAGAACCAGGTCGGGGAATGGCAGAGGGGACTCCACCTATTTCAAGGTATCTCGTGACTCGTCAACAAACGCCAACTCAGCATGCTTCCAGCCCAGAGATCGTGGCTGTCAAATAGGGCAAGGAAACGACTGCATCTAGAAACACACAGGTGGAATGACATCTTTAAAAAGACGTCACAGCCTTGTTTTCTCTTTTAGGGAAACTGCTCTTTAGATGTTGAAGCGCCATGGGGAACAGCCACTGCACTAGACCATGCACACCCAGTAACCTTGACCTCCGCTGAAACGCACCATCATACCAACACAGGAACATGATCCCTCTACTCAGGAATGATAATTGAAGAGCAGGGTGAAACAACGTCCGCTCAGCTCCGAAGAAAAAGCTTAATATGAGTATTTGCACACTGCCTTAAATACCCAGAAGCGGGGAGTGGCTTGTGATGCAAATATCACTTGCCAATGTGCCTTGGCTTGTTCTGTTACCACTCAATGGTGATTGGGCTCTCAGGTGAGATCCCAGTTTATCAGTCATTCTGACGTAACCTTAATTTCATAGAGATATTCCAGCTAAACTTTCTAAGTTCAACTAAATTTGAATACTTAATATTCTACTTAACTGAGTCAATGTAAAAAGATAACTCAAAGTTAAATTTAGAAAACTAAAAATTAGTGTATTTGTGCAGCAGCAGAATGCCTTATATGCCACAGAAGCGTATCTGTGTTTGTACTGGAGGTCCCTGTACTTGCATTGCTGCAGCAGCAGCAAAAATCTACAACAACAGCAATAATCAACAGCAGCAGCATAGCAGATCTATTCACGACCAAATACAATAACATATCCATTACCATGCTAAAAATCTTATAATAGAAATATAGTCAAATATATTTTGATCAATGTGAGAATATTTTTTCGATTTCCAGTGGCACGTTTGCACTGTATCCTTTTATTATCTGCATAATCATATATAAGATGTATTTACATATAAGATCAGCTACATAATAATGGCTTGCAATCCTTTGGGGACACAAGCTCACTAACATGCCTTTTAATCAGAGTACTCCCTGTTTTCAGATTTGCAGACTGTAAACTCACTGATCAGCACTGTGAAATAGTGGCTTCAGCTTTGCAATCATCAAACTCCCCCCTGAGAGACCTGGACTTGAGTAACAATGACCTGCAAGATTCAGGAGTGGAGCTGCTCTGTGCTGGACTCAAGAGTCCAAACTGTCAACTCATCATACTGAGGTTTGACTTACACATTGATCAATTAACCGGCTCTTTTTTTCTTATCAGTGCAAAAGAGGCTCAAATTACGGATAAGTGTTTGAAACTGATAAATGTCTACTTTAATTTGTGTACAAAAACATGTTGTATTTACCAAGCGCTTACACAGATGCACAGTATGATTCTTCACCAAGCACTTACACAAATACACACGGGAGCGTGGATATATTAGGGATTCGCTGATAGACACCTGCTTTGTATCTGTATCACTCCCATGTGTATCTGTGTAAGTGTTCGGTGAAGACAAAATGTTTTTGAAGCTTTGATCATTGTAGCCAATCACAGACATATATGTTGAGCACAAGAATGCAATGGCCAATCAGAGGTGTTTGAGAAAACGTTCAACAGCGCTCAAAATGCTAGGGGGAAATGCTGGTTTCGTCACATTTTTAAACATTCAGTGCCAACTTGGTACCGAATTCGGTACTTTTGACAACACTATACACTGCAGAATTTCACATGTATCCAGGAGTATTACTGACCAGATATGGGAAATACCACGGCCCTGTATACTGCCAAAATTTTAACAATTCGGAAGTTGGTGAGGTATTCTTCCATGCAATGGCCTTTTGTTGCCATCGAAAGTAATTCCCCTTAAGGCATTTTTATTCAGGGGATATTCACACCTTTGTGCCCCATCTGGCCTCCCTCTTTGGTCATTCATGTTGAACTGGATTGGTTGCTTTGAAGCTAAACCAGACAGCTTTTGGGTCACTGAGTACACTGACTTTCCTCAAAAGTCTTATCAGTGGTACATTATACAGACAAGAATAGTCCACTAGCTTAAAGCCATTCTGGCAAAACAGGCCCAGTCACACATATTTCAGTACACATGTCTTGGCAATAGATCTGCTTGTCTTGGGGAAAGCCTCTTGCACTAGCCGTGCACACTCCGTCACACCAACACTGGAACTGGTTCCCTCTTGATCCGTTGACCACAATGATGACTGTAGAGCAGAGCGAAACAAATCTCCGCTCAGCTCTGAAGCAAAATCTTGATGTGAGTATTGCACACAGACCCTTATATACCCAGAATATCGGGGGTGTGGTAACTAGCCAACATGCGTTGTTTCGTTCATTTACCACTTGAAGTTGATTGGGCTCTCAGGCGAGATCCCAATTCATCAATCACAGACGATTAACATTGAACATAACTGACTGATAGGGAACTTAGCATCACAATTGGATGTAAATATTTACATTAATTTTGTATGCAAACAGATTATTATCAGAAACATAAGACAATGCACAAAATGCTCTCAATCAATTTCTAACTACATATATAGTTTTTATGCTATGAATTATTTATTGTTGCCCTATTTAGATTGTCTGGCTGTAATCTCACTGATCAGTGCTGTGAAATTGTGGCTTCAACTCTACAATCATCAAAATCCCTCCTGAGAGATCTGGATCTGAGTGACAATAAACTGCAGGATTCAGGAGTGAAGCTGCTGTTTGATGCGCTCCAGACTCCAAACTGTCAACTCAACATACTGAGGTATTTAACTCTACTGTGTAAAATATACATGTAGAATATAAATGTTACAGGTAATACTGACAGTTAAATAAATAAAAATGCTTTGAGATATGTCTGTTTCATCAAAATACATTGTGCGTCAGTGCACTGAAAAGACACATGTAAACAAATTTGTGATCAGAATGATTTCCAGCTCAAAAAAATAAAATAAAAATAAAATTACCCGTGACAATTGAAGAAGTTTTTTAAAGAAGCCCTAGCATTTCTCTCGCATTTCACATAAAGGTGACTGGCACCATTTGTGTCTGACTCAATTTTATTATTGCATGGGGAAAAGAAATCTGATCAGTTATCTGGATACAGAAGCTTCTTGATGTGGACAAATGTAAAATGTTCTGATTGGTTGATGATCTGATCTTCTTGATCAGATCACGGTGATCACGTGCCAATGTCAATTGTAAACAGAGCCACAGACTCATGCACAACTATCACAAAAGCCTGTAAACAGTCACTGATGCTCAGAGAGAAAACACTTTATATAAAGAACCACTACTTTTTAAAATGGGATCATTTGTGGAAAGCAAGTTATTATACATCACCAATTTTGCAAGGTGAACGCATTAGCTGAACTGTACTTTAAAAATGGTCAGGGGTTTTTACTTATGAGATGATAATTTGAATTTGAGTCATTTGAATGAATATACAAGGCATTAGATTAATTATCTTTATCTGTGACTAATAATAAACAAAAAAATAATAATAACAGTACACACATCACTTATTTAAGTCATACTGTATGAAAAAAAAAATGTGAGGCCTTAATAAACACTGTGGGAGCTATTGTTGAACATAAAATATCAATTTTCAGATCAGTGCAAAGATCCAATTTCTCTCCAAAACGGAGCCAGTTTTAGCATTTTTTTTATAAAGGAATGAGAATCACTAATATTATCAAACAGTTAACCATAGGCGTAGCGTGTGTAAGGCTGGGGAAGACTTAGCCAAAAAATTACCAGGGGCTTTGGCCAAAAATGCACCTGCACATTTAAACTGTGATGAACTGGATGTTGTCACCAAAAATGATTGTAATGTCCACAGGAGGGCAATGTTGTTATAGAGAGTTGTGAGTATAAAGGCAAAGAAAAAATGGAACGGAAGTAGCTAGAGCTAGAATGTACTCTCCACACAAACCCAATAGATCTGCTTGTCTTGGGGAAAGCCTCTTGCACTAGCCGTGCACACTCCGTCACACCAACACTGGAACTGGTTCCCTCTTGATCCGTTGACCACAATGATGACTGTAGAGCAGAGCGAAACAAATCTCCGCTCAGCTCCGAAGCGAAATCTTGATGTGTGTATTGCACACAGACCCTTATATACCCTTACAAATTTGTTTATTGTTATCTGGGAAATTGTCTAATGTTCAATGGGATTCATTGGTTGAAAGGTAACAAGTTGAATCCTTTGTATGATTGACTTTGAAATTTAAATTTTACATATAAGTTGACTTATAAGTTGGCACCCCAGCAAAAACCCAGTCAATCCGCTATAAAACTAAATCTAGTAATAAAGTGAAAAAAGAAAATTAATTAAATGAAAAGTGTTGATTGCGGCATTAAATTTAGATCTGCTCATTTTGCATCATACTTATTACTCGTTTTACATCGTTGCACACTGTAACCAATCCCACACGACTCTGTTGAGCTTATGAAGGCAATGGCCAATCAGAGGCGTCAAGATTAGTAATGGCTGAAACACCAGCAACAAAACTAAGTTTTAAACTCTGAATTCTGACTGAATTCTGCACTCACACAAATACTATCATAAACTGATCATAAACTGATAAACATAAACAGATTTGGTGATTGTGCTCTTAAGGCCGTCAAAACTAATATAAATAGATTTTTCTATTTACAACGTAATTTTGCAGCATTAAGCAATGTATCCAATCACAAACATATCTGAGGTTTTCTTGAACACAATGGCCAATAAGATGTTTTTTAAGTTAGAATCCCCTCACCGCTCTAAACGCCGGGGTTTTTGTCCAGTGCTGAGATCTGCACACTCAAATCCTCTCATTATAATTTAACTTGTAAAAAAAAAAAGTGTAGACATTATTAGGGGTGTAACAATACATCGATATGGATCAGTGCATTGATTAAACATCTAACGATACGATGCATCGGTGCCACACATTAATATCCAGTGGCAACCTCCAAAGATTGTCCGATCAGAACAATTAAGTGATGTCCTTTAAGGAGGAGCTTCACTCAAAAAAAACAATTGTCTACATTTATGTATTTTAATTGCATATAAAATTTCCATCTATTAGGATTACATAGTTTTAACATGAACAAATTGATAATCCGAGTGTGATTTATATTTGTCAGTCATACTTAAATGAAACGGGTATGATTTATGTAACTACATTTACATTTACATTTATTCATTTAGCAGACGCTTTTATTCAAAGCGACTTACAAATGAGAACAATAGAAGCAGTTAAACTAACAGTAGGACAACAATATGCAAGTGCTATGACCCTTCTCAGTTTAATCTAACGCAGTAAATGTTAATTTATTTTTTTTATTTTTTTTAGAAAGGAATAGAATAGAAGAGAAAGTGTTAGTATTACTGGATTACTGAAGTGTTAGTATAACTGTATTAATAAACTGAATGTGATTCATATTTGTCAGTCATATATGCAGACATCCCAACCTGCACAAAGTCATTTCCGGGAGTCAAGAAATCTCCAACGGGGGGTTGGTGAGTCGGGGGGTTCGGTTCTGATTAATTCGGTTCGGGAGTATAGATAAAAGCCCGCCCGCACTGACAATTGATTGGTTGGGTCCTTACATGCGCTTCGTGAGGCACACACGCACACTAGCACACACACGCAAGGTCTCTCTGCCGTGCGCGCGCTACGCATGCGCGCTCTTGCTCGCTCGCTCTAGATTCCGGGAGATTTGCGGGCATCAGGGAGCCGCTATCAACATGCGGGAGACTCCCGGAACTTCCGGGAGACTTGGGATGTCTGTATATGAATGAAACGGGTAAGATTTATGTAATAGTACACAGCGAAATGCCCATGTTAAATTAACACTGCCTAGTGTTCATGTGTGCACACTACTGAGTGTTAAAGTACCTTTGAAGCAATGCTGAAGTTAGTGGGATAATTAAGTGATGATTGAGCATTAATGATAAACACCTGCTATTAACACTCAGAATCAACAAAGA